>NW_028136005.1:0-435270 GCF_964662115.1 Mustela nivalis | reverse complement strand
GGTATGAGTGCAGGTAGGTGCTCAGTAGGGCTCAGATTGCCATTGTTTTTCCTGGGAAGCCACCACTATTGAGATGGATCAGGGACTTTGGAGGTTTATCCTATTAGAAGGGCTGTGGCCATTGGAATGGGCACACACAATTCCCTTGGAGAGGGCAAGTACAGTCCTCAGGTTAGGCTCCAGGGGCCTGAGCCTGTAGGTTGTGTAGGCCAGGGCTGTTTGGACAGTTGTCTGAAAACACAAACTCGGCTTATGTTTCGGGTCATAGGTATGGCAGGACTGATCTACAGACCATGAGGAGAACCCTTCGGGATTTGAAAGAAGGGCGAGTGTGAGGCTCCTGCTCAAGTTTTTGTCTCTGGATATCGTGTCACTCATGGTCGTGCAATTTCTGGGTGACTTCATGGGAAATGGACGAGTCTTAGTCTCTGGTGGTTTGGTCCCGTCCAAAGAGTTTGGGTTCATTCTGTGGGCTGGAAGAAGTCCGTTTTTGTTGTTGTTGTTGTTGTTTCCTTTTTTAACCTCAGGTGTCCCACAAATGAGGGATTCCAGAGTAGAGCCCTGGGGAGGGGCGACTGGACAATAAGAAATCTGGTTAAAAATTGGGGCCTAGGGACATGTCAAGACCATTATGACATCTAATGGTCCAGCCACTGAGAGGACTTACTAGAGGACAGGACTTATGCTGAGGGTCACAATGCGT
This sequence comes from Mustela nivalis, assembly GCF_964662115.1. Classification (NCBI taxonomy): domain Eukaryota; kingdom Metazoa; phylum Chordata; class Mammalia; order Carnivora; family Mustelidae; genus Mustela; species Mustela nivalis. The sequence continues at coordinate 434,567 of NW_028136005.1, read as the reverse complement.
GTGTATGCCCTCGTAACACTCAAGAATGGGTGGGGCCTCAGGGTGAATGCTGGTTTCTCCAAAACTGAACGTTGAACAACGTGCCAACCACAAGGGTTCTTGCCATGGGTAAAGAGGAGTCTGATTTCTGCATCACACTCACCCCTGGGCAGTGATTGGAGATAAGGTCTCGTTCTGAAGCCTGAAAACTGAGGTAGGGAAGAGATGACGACCTAAGGCCATGTGCTCGATGTGCTCAGTGTGCGGCCAGCTGTCTGGGAGGGTCCAGGGGGTCCAGGCTCAGGCTGTGTCAGAAAGGGCATTAGTGCACTGGTCAGCCTATGTATTTGGGGTACAGCCAAGGTCGGTGTAGGTTGATCCTCATTTGGGGTTACTGGGAAGCCCCAGAGGACAATGTTTTTCTTCTGGAGGGCCGGCAGAGTGCTGCATTGTAGTTCTGGATTGCCAAACTGGGGGGCATGTGAGCCAGTGGTCTGACGAGAAATGTCTGAGAACACAAGCTAGGCTTAGGTTTCTGGGTGAGGCCATGGCAGGCACAATCTACAGACGTGAATCGAGATCTCGTGCATCTGAAGTCAGGACAAGGATCAGACGATCGCTCAGGTTGGAGTTTCTGTCTCTGATGGCCCCTTCATGAATGAGGGGGGGGCATCACGAGGCCATGGTTGTTATCCCACGATGGGAGTTGTGAGAAGCTCCAAACAGCAGAGAGTCTTCTGCAGGACAATTGAGACCTGTTGTTTGGCTCCACGCCAATGATTCTGAGCAGGGTTCTAAGGATGGATGGCTGGGTAGCCCAACCTGCATTCCAATTGTCTCCTAGCAATAAGACAGTTTAGATCTCCTGGATCTGTGGGGAGCAACCGAGGACGCTGAGTTGAAATGGACACCCCTGGGGAAGGGTCCTAACGTACTTTTGTGTCTATGGAGACCTTGGAATGAAGCGATGGCACTGGGGCCCTAAAGGGTTATCCTAAACAGAGGCTTTGACACAGCTCCAACGTGCAAGTTTCCCATGTGTAGATGAGATGTTTCCTGATGGGTGAGTCAAGAAACAGAATATGCTGCTTTTGAAATCCAGGAATCTGAGGAGAGATGCCTGGAAACCAAAGCAATGGATCTGATGAGTGCCTAGGGGCCTGTTCTTTCCTTTTTACCTCTTGTGACATCTGTTTATGGGTCTGAGTGCAGGTAGGTGCTCAGTTGGGCTCATATTGCCCCTGTCTTTCCTGGGAAGCCACCACTATTGAGATGGATCAGGGACTTTGGAGGTTTATCCTATGAGAAGGGTTGTGGCCATTGGAATGGGCACACACATTTCCCTTGGAGAGGGCAAGTACAGTCCTCAGGTTTGGCTCCAGGGGCCTGAGCCTGTAGGTTGTGTAGGCCAGGGCTGTTTGGTCAGTTGTCTGAAAACACAAACTCGGCTTATGTTTCGGGTCATAGGTATGGCAGGACTGATCTACAGACCATGAGGAGAACTCTTCAGGATTTGAAAGAAGGGCGAGTGTGAGGCTCCTGCTCACGTTTTTGTCTCCGGATATCGTGTCACTCATGGTCGTGGAATTTCTGGGTGACTTCATGCGAAATGGATGAGTCTTACTCTCTGGTGGTTTGGCCCCGTCCAAAGAGTTTGGGGTCATTCTGTTGCCTGGAAGAAGTCCGTTTTTTTGTTTTGTTTTGTTTTGTTTTTTGTTTTTTTCTTTTTTAAACTCAGGTGTCCCACCAAATGATGGAGTCCAGAGTAGAGCCCTGGGGAGGGACGACTGGACAATCAGAAATCTGGTTAAAAATTGGGGCCTAGGGACATGTCAAGCCCATTATGACATCTAATTTTCCAGCCACTGAGAGGACTTACTAGAGGACAGGACTCATGCTGAGGGTCACAATGCGTGTGTATGCACTCGTAACACTCAAGAATGGGCGGGGCCTCAGGGTGAATGCTGGTTTCTCCTACACTGAACGTTTGACAACGTGCCAACCACAAGGGTTCTTGCCATGGGTAAGGAGGAGTTCTGATTTCAGCATCAGACTCACCCCTGGGCAGTGATTGGAGATAAGGTCTCGGTTCTGAAGCCTGAAAACTGAGGTAGGGAAGAGATGATGACCTAAGGCCATGGCGGGTTTTATGTGCTCAGTGTGCGGTCAGCTTTCTGGGTGTTGGTCAGGAGGTCCGGGCTCAGGTTGTGTTTGACAGTGCATTAGTGCCCAGGTTAGACTATATAATTTGGGTAAAGTCGAATACTGTGTAGGTTTTCCCTCATTTAAGGTGCCTGGGCAGCTCATGAGGCAATAATTTTTTTTAAAGAGGGCAGGCAGAGTGCTGCATTGTGGGTTCGGAATTGCCAAACTTGAGGGCTTCGGGGCCAGGAGTGTGAGGACGGAAGTCCGAGAAGACAAGCTAGACTTGGGATTCAGGGCAAGGGCACGGCAGGTACCCCCTGCAGATCTGAACCAATATCTCATGCATCTGAAGTCAGGGCGAGGATCAGACGTTGGCTCAGGTGGGAGTTTCTGAGCATGACCGCCGCTTCATGAAGGGAGCGGAATCTCGAGGCCATTGAGGTTTTCCCACGTTGGGAGTTGTGGGATGCCCCCTTCAAGGATTCCTTCTGCGGGACAATTGAGACCTGTTGGACAGCTCCAGGACATCCCATATGGAATGACTCCAGAGCACCGTTCGCGGATGGATGCCTGGGAAGCCCGCCTCGCAATCCAATTGTCTCCTAGCAACAAGACAGTTTAGATCTGATGGCTCTGCTGGAGCAACCGGGGTGGCTGAGTTGAAATGGACTTTCCTGAGGATGGGTCCTAATGTGTTTTTGTGTCCATGAGGGCCTTGGAATGGGGCGGTGGCACCGGGACCCTGAAGTACTCTCCTAAGCTTTGGACATGGCTCCCATGCACAGGTTTCCTTGTGGAGACGAGATGAGTTCTGATGGGTGCCTCAGGAAAACCCCTATGCTCGTATTGGTCAGGCTTTTGAGGACACATGCCTGTAACCCAAAGCAATGGATCCTATTATGGCCAAGGGTCCTGTCTGGTTAAATCTTCTTCTCTGGGGACATCCATCTATGGTATGAGTGGAGGTCGATTATCAGCTGGTGTCAGACAGCCCTTGTTTGTTCCGGGCGACCCACATTATTGGGATGGCCTCAGGGACTTTGGAGGTTGCTCCTAATTTGTACGATTCTGGACCGTGGAATGGGAAAAATTCCCATGGATTGGAAGGCACAGTCCTAATGTGTGGTTCCAGGGGCCCAGCCTGGAGGGTGTGTGGCCCAAGACGTTGAGGACAGAAGTCTGAAAACACAAACTCAGCTTAGGTTTGGGGACGTAGGTATGGCAGGCCCGATCTACAAACCATGAGAAGAACTCTTCAGGATATGAAGAAAGTGCGAGTCTGAGGCGCTTGCTCAGGCTTTTGTCTCTGGATTTTGTATCAGCGATGGCCGTGGAATGTCGGGGAGGCCTCATGGGCCATGGACGAATCTTCCTCTCTGAGGATTTGGCCCGATTCCCAATTTCTTTTCGTCAATCTGTGGGATGGGAGGACTCATTTCAGTTTTGTTACCTCAGATGTCCCACCAAAAGAGGAATTCCAAAGCAAAGCCGTGGGGAAGACTGAAGGGACAACCCGAACTATGGTTAAAAATTGGGGCCTAGGGGCATGGCAAGCCCAATATGCTATCTCTTCATTCAGCCACTGAGTGACCTTACTTGAGGACTGGGCTCAGCCTGAGCGTCACAATGTGTGTTTGTGACCAATGTGGCCCGCCAGCATGGGCGGGGCCTCATGGGCCACACTGGTTTCAACTACACTGAACGTTGGACAACATGCCAACCACAAGGTTTTTTGCCATGGGGGGAAGGAGTTCTGATTTCTGCATCACCTTCAACCCTGGGCAGTGATTGGAGATAAGGTCTAGGTTCTGAAATCTGAAAACCGATGTTGGGAAGAGATGACGACCTAAGGCCATGGCGGCTCGATGTGCTCAGTGTGCGGCCAGCTGTCTGGGAGGGTCCACGGGGTCCAGGCTCAGGCTGTGTCAGAAAGGGCATTAGTGCCCTGGTCAGCCAAAGTATTTGGGGTACAGCCAAGGTCGGTGCAGGTTGATCCTCATTTGGGGTTACTGGGTAGCCCCAGAGGACAATGTTTTTCTTCTGGAGGGCCGGCAGAGTGCTGCATTGTAGTTCTGGATTGCCAAACTGGAGGGTTTGTGGGCCAGTAGTCTGACGACAAAAGTCTGAGAACACATGCTAGGCTTAGGTTTCTGGGTGAGGCCATGGCAGGCACAATCTACAGACCTGAATCGAGATCTCGTGCATCTGAAGTCAGGGCGAGGATCAGACGATCGCTCAGGTTGGAATATCTGTCCCTGATGGCCCCTTCATGAATGGGGGGGGCATCACGAGGACATGGGTGTTTTCCCACGATGGGAGTTGTGAGAAGCTCCAAACTGCAGAGAGTCTTCTGCAGGACAATTGAGACCTGTTGTTTGGCTCCACGCCAATGATTCTGAGCAGGGTTCTAAGGATGGATGGCTGGGTATCCCACCTCGCATTCCAATTGTCTCCTAGCAACAAGACAGGTTAGATCTCCTGGATCTGTGGGGAGCAACCGAGGACGCTGAGTTGAAATGGACACCCCTGGGGATGGGTCCTAACGTTCTTTTGTGTCTATGGAGACTTTGGAATGAAGCGGTGGCACTGGGGCCCTAAAGGGTTCTCCTAAACAGAGGCTTTGACACAGCTCCAACGTGCAAGTTTCCCATGTGTAGATGAGATGTTTTCTGATGGGTGAGTCAAGAAACAGCTAGATGCTGCTTTTGAAATCCAGGAATCTGAGGAGAGATGCCTGGAAACAAAAGCAATGGATCTGATTAGTGCCTAGGGGCCTGTTCTTTCCTTTTTACCTCTGGGGACATCTGTCTATGGGTATGAGTGCAGGTAGGTGCTCAGTAGGGCTCAGATTGCCATTGTTTTTCCTGGGAAGCCACCACTATTGAGATGGATCAGGGACTTTGGAGGTTTATCCTATTAGAAGGGCTGTGGCCATTGGAATGGGCACACACAATTCCCTTGGAGAGGGCAAGTACAGTCCTCAGGTTAGGCTCCAGGGGCCTGAGCCTGTAGGTTGTGTAGGCCAGGGCTGTTTGGACAGTTGTCTGAAAACACAAACTCGGCTTATGTTTCGGGTCATAGGTATGGCAGGACTGATCTACAGACCATGAGGAGAACCCTTCGGGATTTGAAAGAAGGGCGAGTGTGAGGCTCCTGCTCAAGTTTTTGTCTCTGGATATCGTGTCACTCATGGTCGTGCAATTTCTGGGTGACTTCATGGGAAATGGACGAGTCTTAGTCTCTGGTGGTTTGGTCCCGTCCAAAGAGTTTGGGTTCATTCTGTGGGCTGGAAGAAGTCCGTTTTTGTTGTTGTTGTTGTTGTTTCCTTTTTTAACCTCAGGTGTCCCACAAATGAGGGATTCCAGAGTAGAGCCCTGGGGAGGGGCGACTGGACAATAAGAAATCTGGTTAAAAATTGGGGCCTAGGGACATGTCAAGACCATTATGACATCTAATGGTCCAGCCACTGAGAGGACTTACTAGAGGACAGGACTTATGCTGAGGGTCACAATGCGTGTGTATGCCCTCGTAACACTCAAGAATGGGTGGGGCCTCAGGGTGAATGCTGGTTTCTCCAAAACTGAACGTTGAACAACGTGCCAACCACAAGGGTTCTTGCCATGGGTAAAGAGGAGTCTGATTTCTGCATCACACTCACCCCTGGGCAGTGATTGGAGATAAGGTCTCGTTCTGAAGCCTGAAAACTGAGGTAGGGAAGAGATGACGACCTAAGGCCATGTGCTCGATGTGCTCAGTGTGCGGCCAGCTGTCTGGGAGGGTCCAGGGGGTCCAGGCTCAGGCTGTGTCAGAAAGGGCATTAGTGCACTGGTCAGCCTATGTATTTGGGGTACAGCCAAGGTCGGTGTAGGTTGATCCTCATTTGGGGTTACTGGGAAGCCCCAGAGGACAATGTTTTTCTTCTGGAGGGCCGGCAGAGTGCTGCATTGTAGTTCTGGATTGCCAAACTGGGGGGCATGTGAGCCAGTGGTCTGACGAGAAATGTCTGAGAACACAAGCTAGGCTTAGGTTTCTGGGTGAGGCCATGGCAGGCACAATCTACAGACGTGAATCGAGATCTCGTGCATCTGAAGTCAGGACAAGGATCAGACGATCGCTCAGGTTGGAGTTTCTGTCTCTGATGGCCCCTTCATGAATGAGGGGGGGGCATCACGAGGCCATGGTTGTTATCCCACGATGGGAGTTGTGAGAAGCTCCAAACAGCAGAGAGTCTTCTGCAGGACAATTGAGACCTGTTGTTTGGCTCCACGCCAATGATTCTGAGCAGGGTTCTAAGGATGGATGGCTGGGTAGCCCAACCTGCATTCCAATTGTCTCCTAGCAATAAGACAGTTTAGATCTCCTGGATCTGTGGGGAGCAACCGAGGACGCTGAGTTGAAATGGACACCCCTGGGGAAGGGTCCTAACGTACTTTTGTGTCTATGGAGACCTTGGAATGAAGCGATGGCACTGGGGCCCTAAAGGGTTATCCTAAACAGAGGCTTTGACACAGCTCCAACGTGCAAGTTTCCCATGTGTAGATGAGATGTTTCCTGATGGGTGAGTCAAGAAACAGAATATGCTGCTTTTGAAATCCAGGAATCTGAGGAGAGATGCCTGGAAACCAAAGCAATGGATCTGATGAGTGCCTAGGGGCCTGTTCTTTCCTTTTTACCTCTTGTGACATCTGTTTATGGGTCTGAGTGCAGGTAGGTGCTCAGTTGGGCTCATATTGCCCCTGTCTTTCCTGGGAAGCCACCACTATTGAGATGGATCAGGGACTTTGGAGGTTTATCCTATGAGAAGGGTTGTGGCCATTGGAATGGGCACACACATTTCCCTTGGAGAGGGCAAGTACAGTCCTCAGGTTTGGCTCCAGGGGCCTGAGCCTGTAGGTTGTGTAGGCCAGGGCTGTTTGGTCAGTTGTCTGAAAACACAAACTCGGCTTATGTTTCGGGTCATAGGTATGGCAGGACTGATCTACAGACCATGAGGAGAACTCTTCAGGATTTGAAAGAAGGGCGAGTGTGAGGCTCCTGCTCACGTTTTTGTCTCCGGATATCGTGTCACTCATGGTCGTGGAATTTCTGGGTGACTTCATGCGAAATGGATGAGTCTTACTCTCTGGTGGTTTGGCCCCGTCCAAAGAGTTTGGGGTCATTCTGTTGCCTGGAAGAAGTCCGTTTTTTTGTTTTGTTTTGTTTTGTTTTTTGTTTTTTTCTTTTTTAAACTCAGGTGTCCCACCAAATGATGGAGTCCAGAGTAGAGCCCTGGGGAGGGACGACTGGACAATCAGAAATCTGGTTAAAAATTGGGGCCTAGGGACATGTCAAGCCCATTATGACATCTAATTTTCCAGCCACTGAGAGGACTTACTAGAGGACAGGACTCATGCTGAGGGTCACAATGCGTGTGTATGCACTCGTAACACTCAAGAATGGGCGGGGCCTCAGGGTGAATGCTGGTTTCTCCTACACTGAACGTTTGACAACGTGCCAACCACAAGGGTTCTTGCCATGGGTAAGGAGGAGTTCTGATTTCAGCATCAGACTCACCCCTGGGCAGTGATTGGAGATAAGGTCTCGGTTCTGAAGCCTGAAAACTGAGGTAGGGAAGAGATGATGACCTAAGGCCATGGCGGGTTTTATGTGCTCAGTGTGCGGTCAGCTTTCTGGGTGTTGGTCAGGAGGTCCGGGCTCAGGTTGTGTTTGACAGTGCATTAGTGCCCAGGTTAGACTATATAATTTGGGTAAAGTCGAATACTGTGTAGGTTTTCCCTCATTTAAGGTGCCTGGGCAGCTCATGAGGCAATAATTTTTTTTAAAGAGGGCAGGCAGAGTGCTGCATTGTGGGTTCGGAATTGCCAAACTTGAGGGCTTCGGGGCCAGGAGTGTGAGGACGGAAGTCCGAGAAGACAAGCTAGACTTGGGATTCAGGGCGAGGGCACGGCAGGTACCCCCTGCAGATCTGAACCAATATCTCATGCATCTGAAGTCAGGGCGAGGATCAGACGTTGGCTCAGGTGGGAGTTTCTGAGCATGACCGCCGCTTCATGAAGGGAGCGGAATCTCGAGGCCATTGAGGTTTTCCCACGTTGGGAGTTGTGGGATGCCCCCTTCAAGGATTCCTTCTGCGGGACAATTGAGACCTGTTGGACAGCTCCAGGACATCCCATATGGAATGACTCCAGAGCACCGTTCGCGGATGGATGCCTGGGAAGCCCGCCTCGCAATCCAATTGTCTCCTAGCAACAAGACAGTTTAGATCTGATGGCTCTGCTGGAGCAACCGGGGTGGCTGAGTTGAAATGGACTTTCCTGAGGATGGGTCCTAATGTGTTTTTGTGTCCATGAGGGCCTTGGAATGGGGCGGTGGCACCGGGACCCTGAAGTACTCTCCTAAGCTTTGGACATGGCTCCCATGCACAGGTTTCCTTGTGGAGACGAGATGAGTTCTGATGGGTGCCTCAGGAAAACCCCTATGCTCGTATTGGTCAGGCTTTTGAGGACACATGCCTGTAACCCAAAGCAATGGATCCTATTATGGCCAAGGGTCCTGTCTGGTTAAATCTTCTTCTCTGGGGACATCCATCTATGGTATGAGTGGAGGTCGATTATCAGCTGGTGTCAGACAGCCCTTGTTTGTTCCGGGCGACCCACATTATTGGGATGGCCTCAGGGACTTTGGAGGTTGCTCCTAATTTGTACGATTCTGGACCGTGGAATGGGAAAAATTCCCATGGATTGGAAGGCACAGTCCTAATGTGTGGTTCCAGGGGCCCAGCCTGGAGGGTGTGTGGCCCAAGACGTTGAGGACAGAAGTCTGAAAACACAAACTCAGCTTAGGTTTGGGGACGTAGGTATGGCAGGCCCGATCTACAAACCATGAGAAGAACTCTTCAGGATATGAAGAAAGTGCGAGTCTGAGGCGCTTGCTCAGGCTTTTGTCTCTGGATTTTGTATCAGCGATGGCCGTGGAATGTCGGGGAGGCCTCATGGGCCATGGACGAATCTTCCTCTCTGAGGATTTGGCCCGATTCCCAATTTCTTTTCGTCAATCTGTGGGATGGGAGGACTCATTTCAGTTTTGTTACCTCAGATGTCCCACCAAAAGAGGAATTCCAAAGCAAAGCCGTGGGGAAGACTGAAGGGACAACCCGAACTATGGTTAAAAATTGGGGCCTAGGGGCATGGCAAGCCCAATATGCTATCTCTTCATTCAGCCACTGAGTGACCTTACTTGAGGACTGGGCTCAGCCTGAGCGTCACAATGTGTGTTTGTGACCAATGTGGCCCGCCAGCATGGGCGGGGCCTCATGGGCCACACTGGTTTCAACTACACTGAACGTTGGACAACATGCCAACCACAAGGTTTTTTGCCATGGGGGGAAGGAGTTCTGATTTCTGCATCACCTTCAACCCTGGGCAGTGATTGGAGATAAGGTCTAGGTTCTGAAATCTGAAAACCGATGTTGGGAAGAGATGACGACCTAAGGCCATGGCGGCTCGATGTGCTCAGTGTGCGGCCAGCTGTCTGGGAGGGTCCACGGGGTCCAGGCTCAGGCTGTGTCAGAAAGGGCATTAGTGCCCTGGTCAGCCAAAGTATTTGGGGTACAGCCAAGGTCGGTGCAGGTTGATCCTCATTTGGGGTTACTGGGTAGCCCCAGAGGACAATGTTTTTCTTCTGGAGGGCCGGCAGAGTGCTGCATTGTAGTTCTGGATTGCCAAACTGGAGGGTTTGTGGGCCAGTAGTCTGACGACAAAAGTCTGAGAACACATGCTAGGCTTAGGTTTCTGGGTGAGGCCATGGCAGGCACAATCTACAGACCTGAATCGAGATCTCGTGCATCTGAAGTCAGGGCGAGGATCAGACGATCGCTCAGGTTGGAATATCTGTCCCTGATGGCCCCTTCATGAATGGGGGGGGCATCACGAGGACATGGGTGTTTTCCCACGATGGGAGTTGTGAGAAGCTCCAAACTGCAGAGAGTCTTCTGCAGGACAATTGAGACCTGTTGTTTGGCTCCACGCCAATGATTCTGAGCAGGGTTCTAAGGATGGATGGCTGGGTATCCCACCTCGCATTCCAATTGTCTCCTTGCAACAAGACAGGTTAGATCTCCTGGATCTGTGGGGAGCAACCGAGGACGCTGAGTTGAAATGGACACCCCTGGGGATGGGTCCTAACGTTCTTTTGTGTCTATGGAGACTTTGGAATGAAGCGGTGGCACTGGGGCCCTAAAGGGTTCTCCTAAACAGAGGCTTTGACACAGCTCCAACGTGCAAGTTTCCCATGTGTAGATGAGATGTTTTCTGATGGGTGAGTCAAGAAACAGCTAGATGCTGCTTTTGAAATCCAGGAATCTGAGGAGAGATGCCTGGAAACAAAAGCAATGGATCTGATTAGTGCCTAGGGGCCTGTTCTTTCCTTTTTACCTCTGGGGACATCTGTCTATGGGTATGAGTGCAGGTAGGTGCTCAGTAGGGCTCAGATTGCCATTGTTTTTCCTGGGAAGCCACCACTATTGAGATGGATCAGGGACTTTGGAGGTTTATCCTATTAGAAGGGCTGTGGCCATTGGAATGGGCACACACAATTCCCTTGGAGAGGGCAAGTACAGTCCTCAGGTTAGGCTCCAGGGGCCTGAGCCTGTAGGTTGTGTAGGCCAGGGCTGTTTGGACAGTTGTCTGAAAACACAAACTCGGCTTATGTTTCGGGTCATAGGTATGGCAGGACTGATCTACAGACCATGAGGAGAACCCTTCGGGATTTGAAAGAAGGGCGAGTGTGAGGCTCCTGCTCAAGTTTTTGTCTCTGGATATCGTGTCACTCATGGTCGTGCAATTTCTGGGTGACTTCATGGGAAATGGACGAGTCTTAGTCTCTGGTGGTTTGGTCCCGTCCAAAGAGTTTGGGTTCATTCTGTGGGCTGGAAGAAGTCCGTTTTTGTTGTTGTTGTTGTTGTTTCCTTTTTTAACCTCAGGTGTCCCACAAATGAGGGATTCCAGAGTAGAGCCCTGGGGAGGGGCGACTGGACAATAAGAAATCTGGTTAAAAATTGGGGCCTAGGGACATGTCAAGACCATTATGACATCTAATGGTCCAGCCACTGAGAGGACTTACTAGAGGACAGGACTTATGCTGAGGGTCACAATGCGTGTGTATGCCCTCGTAACACTCAAGAATGGGTGGGGCCTCAGGGTGAATGCTGGTTTCTCCAAAACTGAACGTTGAACAACGTGCCAACCACAAGGGTTCTTGCCATGGGTAAAGAGGAGTCTGATTTCTGCATCACACTCACCCCTGGGCAGTGATTGGAGATAAGGTCTCGTTCTGAAGCCTGAAAACTGAGGTAGGGAAGAGATGACGACCTAAGGCCATGTGCTCGATGTGCTCAGTGTGCGGCCAGCTGTCTGGGAGGGTCCAGGGGGTCCAGGCTCAGGCTGTGTCAGAAAGGGCATTAGTGCACTGGTCAGCCTATGTATTTGGGGTACAGCCAAGGTCGGTGTAGGTTGATCCTCATTTGGGGTTACTGGGAAGCCCCAGAGGACAATGTTTTTCTTCTGGAGGGCCGGCAGAGTGCTGCATTGTAGTTCTGGATTGCCAAACTGGGGGGCATGTGAGCCAGTGGTCTGACGACAAATGTCTGAGAACACAAGCTAGGCTTAGGTTTCTGGGTGAGGCCATGGCAGGCACAATCTACAGACGTGAATCGAGATCTCGTGCATCTGAAGTCAGGACAAGGATCAGACGATCGCTCAGGTTGGAGTTTCTGTCCCTGATGGCCCCTTCATGAATGGGGGGGGGGCATCACGAGGCCATGGTTGTTATCCCACGATGGGAGTTGTGAGAAGCTCCAAACAGCAGAGAGTCTTCTGCAGGACAATTGAGACCTGTTGTTTGGCTCCACGCCAATGATTCTGAGCAGGGTTCTAAGGATGGATGGCTGGGTAGCCCAACCTGCATTCCAATTGTCTCCTAGCAATAAGACAGTTTAGATCTCCTGGATCTGTGGGGAGCAACCAAGGACGCTGTGTTGAAATGGACACCCCTGGGGAAGGGTCCTAATGTACTTTTGTGTCTATGCAGACCTTGGAATGAAGCGATGGCACTGGGGCCCTAAAGGGTTATCCTAAACAGAGGCTTTGACACAGCTCCAACGTGCAAGTTTCCCATGTGTAGATGAGATGTTTCCTGATGGGTGAGTCAAGAAACAGAATATGCTGCTTTTGAAATCCAGGCCTCTGAGGAGAGATGCCTGGAAACCAAAGCAATGGATCTGATGAGTGCCTAGGGGCCTGTTCTTTCCTTTTTACCTCTTGTGACATCTGTTTATGGGTCTGAGTGCAGGTAGGTGCTCAGTTGGGCTCATATTGCCCCTGTCTTTCCTGGGAAGCCACCACTATTGAGATGGATCAGGGACTTTGGAGGTTTATCCTATGAGAAGGGTTGTGGCCATTGGAATGGGCACACACATTTCCCTTGGAGAGGGCAAGTACAGTCCTCAGGTTTGGCTCCAGGGGCCTGAGCCTGTAGGTTGTGTAGGCCAGGGCTGTTTGGTCAGTTGTCTGAAAACACAAACTCGGCTTATGTTTCGGGTCATAGGTATGGCAGGACTGATCTACAGACCATGAGGAGAACTCTTCAGGATTTGAAAGAAGGGCGAGTGTGAGGCTCCTGCTCACGTTTTTGTCTCCGGATATCGTGTCACTCATGGTCGTGGAATTTCTGGGTGACTTCATGCGAAATGGATGAGTCTTACTCTCTGGTGGTTTGGCCCCGTCCAAAGAGTTTGGGGTCATTCTGTTGCCTGGAAGAAGTCCGATTTTTTTTTTTTTTGTTTTGTTTTGTTTTTTGTTTTTTTCTTTTTTAAACTCAGGTGTCCCACCAAATGATGGAGTCCAGAGTAGAGCCCTGGGGAGGGACGACTGGACAATCAGAAATCTGGTTAAAAATTGGGGCCTAGGGACATGTCAAGCCCATTATGACATCTAATTTTCCAGCCACTGAGAGGACTTACTAGAGGACAGGACTCATGCTGAGGGTCACAATGCGTGTGTATGCACTCGTAACACTCAAGAATGGGCGGGGCCTCAGGGTGAATGCTGGTTTCTCCTACACTGAACGTTTGACAACGTGCCAACCACAAGGGTTCTTGCCATGGGTAAGGAGGAGTTCTGATTTCAGCATCAGACTCACCCCTGGGCAGTGATTGGAGATAAGGTCTCGGTTCTGAAGCCTGAAAACTGAGGTAGGGAAGAGATGATGACCTAAGGCCATGGCGGGTTTTATGTGCTCAGTGTGCGGTCAGCTTTCTGGGTGTTGGTCAGGAGGTCCGGGCTCAGGTTGTGTTTGACAGTGCATTAGTGCCCAGGTTAGACTATATAATTTGGGTAAAGTCGAATACTGTGTAGGTTTTCCCTCATTTAAGGTGCCTGGGCAGCTCATGAGGCAATAATTTTTTTTAAAGAGGGCAGGCAGAGTGCTGCATTGTGGGTTCGGAATTGCCAAACTTGAGGGCTTCGGGACCAGGAGTGTGAGGACGGAAGTCCGAGAAGACAAGCTAGACTTGGGATTCAGGGCGAGGGCACGGCAGGTACCCCCTGCAGATCTGAACCAATATCTCATGCATCTGAAGTCAGGGCGAGGATCAGACGTTGGCTCAGGTGGGAGTTTCTGAGCATGACCGCCGCTTCATGAAGGGAGCGGAATCTCGAGGCCATTGAGGTTTTCCCACGTTGGGAGTTGTGGGATGCCCCCTTCAAGGATTCCTTCTGCGGGACAATTGAGACCTGTTGGACAGCTCCAGGACATCCCATATGGAATGACTCCAGAGCACCGTTCGCGGATGGATGCCTGGGAAGCCCGCCTCGCAATCCAATTGTCTCCTAGCAACAAGACAGTTTAGATCTGATGGCTCTGCTGGAGCAACCGGGGTGGCTGAGTTGAAATGGACTTTCCTGAGGATGGGTCCTAATGTGTTTTTGTGTCCATGAGGGCCTTGGAATGGGGCGGTGGCACCGGGACCCTGAAGTACTCTCCTAAGCTTTGGACATGGCTCCCATGCACAGGTTTCCTTGTGGAGACGAGATGAGTTCTGATGGGTGCCTCAGGAAAACCCCTATGCTCGTATTGGTCAGGCTTTTGAGGACACATGCCTGTAACCCAAAGCAATGGATCCTATTATGGCCAAGGGTCCTGTCTGGTTAAATCTTCTTCTCTGGGGACATCCATCTATGGTATGAGTGGAGGTCGATTATCAGCTGGTGTCAGACAGCCCTTGTTTGTTCCTGGCGACCCACATTATTGGGATGGCCTCAGGGACTTTGGAGGTTGCTCCTAATTTGTACGATTCTGGACCGTGGAATGGGAAAAATTCCCATGGATTGGAAGGCACAGTCCTAATGTGTGGTTCCAGGGGCCCAGCCTGGAGGGTGTGTGGCCCAAGACGTTGAGGACAGAAGTCTGAAAACACAAACTCAGCTTAGGTTTGGGGACGTAGGTATGGCAGGCCCGATCTACAAACCATGAGAAGAACTCTTCAGGATATGAAGAAAGTGCGAGTCTGAGGCGCTTGCTCAGGCTTTTGTCTCTGGATTTTGTATCAGCGATGGCCGTGGAATGTCGGGGAGGCCTCATGGGCCATGGACGAATCTTCCTCTCTGAGGATTTGGCCCGATTCCCAATTTCTTTTCGTCAATCTGTGGGATGGGAGGACTCATTTCAGTTTTGTTACCTCAGATGTCCCACCAAAAGAGGAATTCCAAAGCAAAGCCGTGGGGAAGACTGAAGGGACAACCCGAACTATGGTTAAAAATTGGGGCCTAGGGGCATGGCAAGCCCAATATGCTATCTCTTCATTCAGCCACTGAGTGACCTTACTTGAGGACTGGGCTCAGCCTGAGCGTCACAATGTGTGTTTGTGACCAATGTGGCCCGCCAGCATGGGCGGGGCCTCATGGGCCACACTGGTTTCAACTACACTGAACGTTGGACAACATGCCAACCACAAGGTTTTTTGCCATGGGGGGAAGGAGTTCTGATTTCTGCATCACCTTCAACCCTGGGCAGTGATTGGAGATAAGGTCTAGGTTCTGAAATCTGAAAACCGATGTTGGGAAGAGATGACGACCTAAGGCCATGGCGGCTCGATGTGCTCAGTGTGCGGCCAGCTGTCTGGGAGGGTCCACGGGGTCCAGGCTCAGGCTGTGTCAGAAAGGGCATTAGTGCCCTGGTCAGCCAAAGTATTTGGGGTACAGCCAAGGTCGGTGCAGGTTGATCCTCATTTGGGGTTACTGGGTAGCCCCAGAGGACAATGTTTTTCTTCTGGAGGGCCGGCAGAGTGCTGCATTGTAGTTCTGGATTGCCAAACTGGAGGGTTTGTGGGCCAGTAGTCTGACGACAAAAGTCTGAGAACACATGCTAGGCTTAGGTTTCTGGGTGAGGCCATGGCAGGCACAATCTACAGACCTGAATCGAGATCTCGTGCATCTGAAGTCAGGGCGAGGATCAGACGATCGCTCAGGTTGGAATATCTGTCCCTGATGGCCCCTTCATGAATGGGGGGGGCATCACGAGGACATGGGTGTTTTCCCACGATGGGAGTTGTGAGAAGCTCCAAACTGCAGAGAGTCTTCTGCAGGACAATTGAGACCTGTTGTTTGGCTCCACGCCAATGATTCTGAGCAGGGTTCTAAGGATGGATGGCTGGGTATCCCACCTCGCATTCCAATTGTCTCCTAGCAACAAGACAGGTTAGATCTCCTGGATCTGTGGGGAGCAACCGAGGACGCTGAGTTGAAATGGACACCCCTGGGGATGGGTCCTAACGTTCTTTTGTGTCTATGGAGACTTTGGAATGAAGCGGTGGCACTGGGGCCCTAAAGGGTTCTCCTAAACAGAGGCTTTGACACAGCTCCAACGTGCAAGTTTCCCATGTGTAGATGAGATGTTTTCTGATGGGTGAGTCAAGAAACAGCTAGATGCTGCTTTTGAAATCCAGGAATCTGAGGAGAGATGCCTGGAAACAAAAGCAATGGATCTGATTAGTGCCTAGGGGCCTGTTCTTTCCTTTTTACCTCTGGGGACATCTGTCTATGGGTATGAGTGCAGGTAGGTGCTCAGTAGGGCTCAGATTGCCATTGTTTTTCCTGGGAAGCCACCACTATTGAGATGGATCAGGGACTTTGGAGGTTTATCCTATTAGAAGGGCTGTGGCCATTGGAATGGGCACACACAATTCCCTTGGAGAGGGCAAGTACAGTCCTCAGGTTAGGCTCCAGGGGCCTGAGCCTGTAGGTTGTGTAGGCCAGGGCTCTTTGGACAGTTGTCTGAAAACACAAACTCGGCTTATGTTTCGGGTCATAGGTATGGCAGGACTGATCTACAGACCATGAGGAGAACCCTTCGGGATTTGAAAGAAGGGCGAGTGTGAGGCTCCTGCTCAAGTTTTTGTCTCTGGATATCGTGTCACTCATGGTCGTGCAATTTCTGGGTGACTTCATGGGAAATGGACGAGTCTTAGTCTCTGGTGGTTTGGTCCCGTCCAAAGAGTTTGGGTTCATTCTGTGGGCTGGAAGAAGTCCGTTTTTGTTGTTGTTGTTGTTGTTTCCTTTTTTAACCTCAGGTGTCCCACAAATGAGGGATTCCAGAGTAGAGCCCTGGGGAGGGGCGACTGGACCATAAGAAATCTGGTTAAAAATTGGGGCCTAGGGACATGTCAAGACCATTATGACATCTAATGGTCCAGCCACTGAGAGGACTTACTAGAGGACAGGACTTATGCTGAGGGTCACAATGCGTGTGTATGCCCTCGTAACACTCAAGAATGGGTGGGGCCTCAGGGTGAATGCTGGTTTCTCCAAAACTGAACGTTGAACAACGTGCCAACCACAAGGGTTCTTGCCATGGGTAAAGAGGAGTCTGATTTCTGCATCACACTCACCCCTGGGCAGTGATTGGAGATAAGGTCTCGTTCTGAAGCCTGAAAACTGAGGTAGGGAAGAGATGACGACCAAAGGCCATGTGCTCGATGTGCTCAGTGTGCGGCCAGCTGTCTGGGAGGGTCCAGGGGGTCCAGGCTCAGGCTGTGTCAGAAAGGGCATTAGTGCACTGGTCAGCCTATGTATTTGGGGTACAGCCAAGGTCGGTGTAGGTTGATCCTCATTTGGGGTTACTGGGAAGCCCCAGAGGACAATGTTTTTCTTCTGGAGGGCCGGCAGAGTGCTGCATTGTAGTTCTGGATTGCCAAACTGGGGGGCATGTGAGCCAGTGGTCTGACGACAAATGTCTGAGAACACAAGCTAGGCTTAGGTTTCTGGGTGAGGCCATGGCAGGCACAATCTACAGACGTGAATCGAGATCTCGTGCATCTGAAGTCAGGACAAGGATCAGACGATCGCTCAGGTTGGAGTTTCTGTCCCTGATGGCCCCTTCATGAATGGGGGGGGGGCATCACGAGGCCATGGTTGTTATCCCACGATGGGAGTTGTGAGAAGCTCCAAACAGCAGAGAGTCTTTTGCAGGACAATTGAGACCTGTTGTTTGGCTCCACGCCAATGATTCTGAGCAGAGTTCTAAGGATGGATGGCTGGGAAGCCGAACCTGCATTCCAATTGTCTCCTAGGAATAAGACAGTTTAGATCTCCTGGATCTGTGGGGAGCAACCGAGGACGCTGAGTTGAAATGGACACCCCTGGGGAAGGGTCCTAACGTACTTTGTGTCTATGGAGACCTTGGAATGAAGCGATGGCACTGGGGCCCTAAAGGGTTATCCTAAACAGAGGCTTTGACACAGCTCCAACGTGCAAGTTTCCCATGTGTAGATGAGATGTTTCCTGATGGGTGAGTCAAGAAACAGAATATGCTGCTTTTGAAATCCAGGCCTCTGAGGAGAGATGCCTGGAAACCAAAGCAATGGATCTGATGAGTGCCTAGGGGCCTGTTCTTTCCTTTTTACCTCTTGTGACATCTGTCTATGGGTCTGAGTGCAGGTAGGTGCTCAGTTGGGCTCATATTGCCCCTGTCTTTCCTGGGAAGCCACCACTATTGAGATGGATCAGGGACTTTGGAGGTTTATCCTATTAGAAGGGTTGTGGCCATTGGAATGGGCACACACATTTCCCTTGGAGAGGGCAAGTACAGTCCTCAGGTTTGGCTCCAGGGGCCTGAGCCTGTAGGTTGTGTAGGCCAGGGCTGTTTGGTCAGTTGTCTGAAAACACAAACTCGGCTTATGTTTCGGGTCATAGGTATGGCAGGACTGATCTACAGACCATGAGGAGAACTCTTCAGGATTTGAAAGAAGGGCGAGTGTGAGGCTCCTGCTCACGTTTTTGTCTCCGGATATCGTGTCACTCATGGTCGTGGAATTTCTGGGTGACTTCATGCGAAATGGATGAGTCTTACTCTCTGGTGGTTTGGCCCCGTCCAAAGAGTTTGGGGTCATTCTGTTGCCTGGAAGAAGTCCGTTTTTTTTTTTGTTTTGTTTTGTTTTTTGTTTTTTTCTTTTTTAAACTCAGGTGTCCCACCAAATGATGGAGTCCAGAGTAGAGCCCTGGGGAGGGACGACTGGACAATCAGAAATCTGGTTAAAAATTGGGGCCTAGGGACATGTCAAGCCCATTATGACATCTAATTTTCCAGCCACTGAGAGGACTTACTAGAGGACAGGACTCATGCTGAGGGTCACAATGCGTGTGTATGCACTCGTAACACTCAAGAATGGGCGGGGCCTCAGGGTGAATGCTGGTTTCTCCTACACTGAACGTTTGACAACGTGCCAACCACAAGGGTTCTTGCCATGTTTAAGGAGGAGTTCTGATTTCAGCATCAGACTCACCCCTGGGCAGTGATTGGAGATAAGGTCTCGGTTCTGAAGCCTGAAAACTGAGGTAGGGAAGAGATGATGACCTAAGGCCATGGCGGGTTTTATGTGCTCAGTGTGCGGTCAGCTTTCTGGGTGTTGGTCAGGAGGTCCGGGCTCAGGTTGTGTTTGACAGTGCATTAGTGCCCAGGTTAGACTATATAATTTGGGTAAAGTCGAATACTGTGTAGGTTTTCCCTCATTTAAGGTGCCTGGGCAGCTCATGAGGCAATAATTTTTTTTAAAGAGGGCAGGCAGAGTGCTGCATTGTGGGTTCGGAATTGCCAAACTTGAGGGCTTCGGGGCCAGGAGTGTGAGGACGGAAGTCCGAGAAGACAAGCTAGATTTGGGATTCAGGGCGAGGGCACGGCAGGTACCCCCTGCAGATCTGAACCAATATCTCATGCATCTGAAGTCAGGGCGAGGATCAGACGTTGGCTCAGGTGGGAGTTTCTGAGCATGACCGCCGCTTCATGAAGGGAGCGGAATCTCGAGGCCATTGAGGTTTTCCCACGTTGGGAGTTGTGGGATGCCCCCTTCAAGGATTCCTTCTGCGGGACAATTGAGACCTGTTGGACAGCTCCAGGACATCCCATATGGAATGACTCCAGAGCACCGTTCGCGGATGGATGCCTGGGAAGCCCGCCTCGCAATCCAATTGTCTCCTAGCAACAAGACAGTTTAGATCTGATGGCTCTGCTGGAGCAACCGGGGTGGCTGAGTTGAAATGGACTTTCCTGAGGATGGGTCCTAATGTGTTTTTGTGTCCATGAGGGCCTTGGAATGGGGCGGTGGCACCGGGACCCTGAAGTACTCTCCTAAGCTTTGGACATGGCTCCCATGCACAGGTTTCCTTGTGGAGACGAGATGAGTTCTGATGGGTGCCTCAGGAAAACCCCTATGCTCGTATTGGTCAGGCTTTTGAGGACACATGCCTGTAACCCAAAGCAATGGATCCTATTATGGCCAAGGGTCCTGTCTGGTTAAATCTTCTTCTCTGGGGACATCCATCTATGGTATGAGTGGAGGTCGATTATCAGCTGGTGTCAGACAGCCCTTGTTTGTTCCGGGCGACCCACATTATTGGGATGGCCTCAGGGACTTTGGAGGTTGCTCCTAATTTGTACGATTCTGGACCGTGGAATGGGAAAAATTCCCATGGATAGGAAGGCACAGTCCTAATGTGTGGTTCCAGGGGCCCAGCCTGGAGGGTGTGTGGCCCAAGACGTTGAGGACAGAAGTCTGAAAACACAAACTCAGCTTAGGTTTGGGGACGTAGGTATGGCAGGCCCGATCTACAAACCATGAGAAGAACTCTTCAGGATATGAAGAAAGTGCGAGTCTGAGGCGCTTGCTCAGGCTTTTGTCTCTGGATTTTGTATCAGCGATGGCCGTGGAATGTCGGGGAGGCCTCATGGGCCATGGACGAATCTTCCTCTCTGAGGATTTGGCCCGATTCCCAATTTCTTTTCGTCAATCTGTGGGATGGGAGGACTCATTTCAGTTTTGTTACCTCAGATGTCCCACCAAAAGAGGAATTCCAAAGCAAAGCCGTGGGGAAGACTGAAGGGACAACCCGAACTATGGTTAAAAATTGGGGCCTAGGGGCATGGCAAGCCCAATATGCTATCTCTTCATTCAGCCACTGAGTGACCTTACTTGAGGACTGGGCTCAGCCTGAGCGTCACAATGTGTGTTTGTGACCAATGTGGCCCGTGAGCATGGGCGGGGCCTCATGGGCCACACTGGTTTCAACTACACTGAACGTTGGACAACATGCCAACCACAAGGTTTTTTGCCATGGGGGGAAGGAGTTCTGATTTCTGCATCACCTTCAACCCTGGGCAGTGATTGGAGATAAGGTCTAGGTTCTGAAATCTGAAAACCGATGTTGGGAAGAGATGACGACCTAAGGCCATGGCGGCTCGATGTGCTCAGTGTGCGGCCAGCTGTCTGGGAGGGTCCACGGGGTCCAGGCTCAGGCTGTGTCAGAAAGGGCATTAGTGCCCTGGTCAGCCAAAGTATTTGGGGTACAGCCAAGGTCGGTGCAGGTTGATCCTCATTTGGGGTTACTGGGTAGCCCCAGAGGACAATGTTTTTCTTCTGGAGGGCCGGCAGAGTGCTGCATTGTAGTTCTGGATTGCCAAACTGGAGGGTTTGTGGGCCAGTAGTCTGACGACAAAAGTCTGAGAACACATGCTAGGCTTAGGTTTCTGGGTGAGGCCATGGCAGGCACAATCTACAGACCTGAATCGAGATCTCGTGCATCTGAAGTCAGGGCGAGGATCAGACGATCGCTCAGGTTGGAATATCTGTCCCTGATGGCCCCTTCATGAATGGGGGGGGCATCACGAGGACATGGGTGTTTTCCCACGATGGGAGTTGTGAGAAGCTCCAAACTGCAGAGAGTCTTCTGCAGGACAATTGAGACCTGTTGTTTGGCTCCAGGCCAATGATTCTGAGCAGGGTTCTAAGGATGGATGGCTGGGTATCCCACCTCGCATTCCAATTGTCTCCTAGCAACAAGACAGGTTAGATCTCCTGGATCTGTGGGGAGCAACCGAGGACGCTGAGTTGAAATGGACACCCCTGGGGATGGGTCCTAACGTTCTTTTGTGTCTATGGAGACTTTGGAATGAAGCGGTGGCACTGGGGCCCTAAAGGGTTCTCCTAAACAGAGGCTTTGACACAGCTCCAACGTGCAAGTTTCCCATGTGTAGATGAGATGTTTTCTGATGGGTGAGTCAAGAAACAGCTAGATGCTGCTTTTGAAATCCAGGAATCTGAGGAGAGATGCCTGGAAACCAAAGCAATGGATCTGATTAGTGCCTAGGGGCCTGTTCTTTCCTTTTTACCTCTGGGGACATCTGTCTATGGGTATGAGTGCAGGTAGGTGCTCAGTAGGGCTCAGATTGCCATTGTTTTTCCTGGGAAGCCACCACTATTGAGATGGATCAGGGACTTTGGAGGTTTATCCTATTAGAAGGGCTGTGGCCATTGGAATGGGCACACACAATTCCCTTGGAGAGGGCAAGTACAGTCCTCAGGTTAGGCTCCAGGGGCCTGAGCCTGTAGGTTGTGTAGGCCAGGGCTGTTTGGACAGTTGTCTGAAAACACAAACTCGGCTTATGTTTCGGGTCATAGGTATGGCAGGACTGATCTACAGACCATGAGGAGAACCCTTCGGGATTTGAAAGAAGGGCGAGTGTGAGGCTCCTGCTCAAGTTTTTGTCTCTGGATATCGTGTCACTCATGGTCGTGCAATTTCTGGGTGACTTCATGGGAAATGGACGAGTCTTAGTCTCTGGTGGTTTGGTCCCGTCCAAAGAGTTTGGGTTCATTCTGTGGGCTGGAAGAAGTCCGTTTTTGTTGTTGTTGTTGTTGTTTCCTTTTTTAACCTCAGGTGTCCCACAAATGAGGGATTCCAGAATAGAGCCCTGGGGAGGGGCGACTGGACAATAAGAAATCTGGTTAAAAATTGGGGCCTAGGGACATGTCAAGACCATTATGACATCTAATGGTCCAGCCACTGAGAGGACTTACTAGAGGACAGGACTTATGCTGAGGGTCACAATGCGTGTGTATGCCCTCGTAACACTCAAGAATGGGTGGGGCCTCAGGGTGAATGCTGGTTTCTCCTACACTGAACGTTGAACAACGTGCCAACCACAAGGGTTCTTGCCATGGGTAAAGAGGAGTCTGATTTCTGCATCACACTCACCCCTGGGCAGTGATTGGAGATAAGGTCTCGTTCTGAAGCCTGAAAACTGAGGTAGGGAAGAGATGATGACCTAAGGCCATGGCGGGTTTTATGTGCTCAGTGTGCGGTCAGCTTTCTGGGTGTTGGTCAGGAGGTCCGGGCTCAGGTTGTGTCCGACAGTGCATTAGTGCCCAGGTTAGACTATATAATTTGGGTAAAGTCGAGTGCTGTGTAGGTTTACCCTCATTTAAGGTGCCTGGGCAGCTCATGAGGCAATTTTTTTTCTAGAGGGCAGGCAGAGTGCTGCATTGTGGGTCCGGAATGGCCAAACTTGAGGGCTTCGGAGCCAGGAGTGTGAGGACGGAAGTCTGAGAAGACAAGCTAGACTTGGGTTTCGGGGGGGCATGGCAGGTACCCCCTGCATATCTGAACCAATATCTCATCCATGTGAAGTCAGGGCGAGGATCAGACGTTGGCTCAGGTGGGAGTTTCTGAGCATGACGGCCGCTTCATGAAGGGAGCAGAATCTCGAGGCCATTGAGGTTTTCCCACGTTGGGAGTTGTGGGATGCCCCCTTCAAGGATTCCTTCTGCGGGACAATTGAGACCTGTTGGACAGCTCCAGGACATCCCATATGGAATGACTCCAGAGCACCGTTCGCGGATGGATGCCTGGGAAGCCCGCCTCGCATTCCAATTGTCTCCTAGCAACAAGACAGTTTAGATCTGATGGCTCTGCCTGAGCAACCGGAGTGGCTGACTTGAAATGGACTTTCCTGAGGATGGGTCCTAATGTGTTTTTGTGTCCATGAGGGCCTTGGAATGGGGCGGTGGCACCGGGACCCTGAAGTACTCTCCTAAGCTTTGGACATGGCTTCCATGCACAGGTTTCCTTGTGGAGACGAGATGAGTTCTGATGGGTGCCTCAGGAAAACCCCTATGCTCGTATTGGAATCAGGCTTTTGAGGACACATGCCTGTAACCCAAAGCAATGGATCCTATTATGGCCTAGGGTCCTGTCTGGTTCAATCTTCTTCACTGGGGACATCCATCTATGGTATGAGTGGAGGTCGATTATCAGCTGGCGTTAGACAGCCCTTGTTTGTTCCGGGCGACCAAATCTATTGGGATGGCCTCAGGGACTTTGGAGGTTTCTCCTAATTTGTACGATTTTGGACCATGGAATGGGCAGAATTCCCATGGATTGGTAGGCACAGTCC
The DNA here is from genome assembly GCF_964662115.1 of Mustela nivalis. Lineage (NCBI taxonomy): Eukaryota > Metazoa > Chordata > Mammalia > Carnivora > Mustelidae > Mustela > Mustela nivalis. The sequence goes on along the minus strand of NW_028136005.1, from coordinate 410,666 downwards.
TAATGTGTGGCTCCAGGGGCCCAGCCTGGAGTGTGTTGTGCCCAAGACTTTGAGGACAGAAGTCTGAAAACACAAACTCAGCTTAGTTTTGGGGACGTAGGTATGGCAGGCCCGATCGACAAACCATGAGAATAACTCTTCAGGATATGAAGAAAGTGCGAGTCTGAGGTGCTTGCTCAGGCTTTTGTCTCTAGATTTTGTATCAACGATGGTCGTGGAATGTCGGGGAGGCCTCATGGGCCATGGACGAATCTTCCTCTCTGAGGATTTGGCCCGATTCCCAATTGCTTTTCGTCAATCTGTGGGATGGAAGGACTCATTTCAGTTTTGTTACCTCAGGTGTCCCACCAAAAGATGAATTCCAAAGCCAAGCCGTGGGGAAGACTGAAGGGACAACCCGAACTATGGTTAAAAATTGGGGCCTAGGGGCATGGCAAGTCCAATATGCTATCTCTTCATCCAGCCACTGAGTGGCCTTACTTGAGGACTGGGCTCAGCCTGAGCGTCACAATGTGTGTTTGTGACCAATGTGGCCCGCGAGCATGGGCGGGGCCTCATGGGCCACACTGGTTTCAACTACACTGAACGTTGGACAACATGCCAACCACAAGGTTTCTTGCCATGGGGAAGGAGTTCTGATTTCTGCTTCACCTTCAACCCTGGGCAGTGATTGGAGATAAGGTCTAGGTTCTGAAACCTGAAAACCGAGGTTGGGAAGAGATGACGACCTAAGGCCATGGCGGCTCGATGTGTTCAGTGTGCGGCCAGCTGTCTGGGAGGGTCCAGGGGGTCCAGGCTCAGGCTGTGTCAGAAAGGGCATAAGTGCCCTGGTCAGCCTATGTATGTGGGGTACAGCCAATGTCGGTGCAGGTTGATCCTCATTTGGGGTTACTGGGTAGCCCCAGAGGACAATGTTTTTCTTCTGGAGGGCCGGCAGAGTGCTGCATTGTAGTTCTGGATTGCCAAACTGGAGGGATTGTGGGCCGGTAGTCTGACGACAAAAGTCTGAGAACACAAGCTACGCTTAGGTTTCTGGGTGAGGCCATGGCAGGCACAATCTACAGACCTGAATCGAGATCTCATGCATCTGAAGTCAGGGCGAGGATCAGACGATGGCTCAGGTTGGAGTTTCTGTCCCTGATGGCCCCTTCATGAATGGGGGGGCATCACGGGGCCATGGGTTTTTTCCCACGATGGGAGTTGTGAGAAGCTCCAAACTGCCGAGAGTCTTCTGCAGGACAATTGAGACCTGTTGTTTGGCTCCAGGCCAATGATTCTGAGCAGGGTTCTAAGGATGGATGGATGGGTAGCCCACCTCGCATTTCAATTGTTTCCTAGCAACAAGACAGGTTAGATCTCCTGGATCTGTGGGGAGCAACCGTGGACGCTGAGTTGAAATGGACACCCCTGGGGATGGGTCCTAATGTGCTTTTGTGTCTATGGAGACCTTGGAATGAAGCGGTGGCACTGGGGCCCTAAAGGGTTCTCCTAAACAGAGGCTTTGACACAGCTCCAACGTGCAAGTTTCCCATGTGTAGATGAGATGTTTCCTGATGGGTGAGTCAAGAAACAGAATATGCTGCTTTTGAAATCCAGGCCTCTGAGGAGAGATGCCTGGAAACCAAAGCAATGGATCTGATGAGTGCCTAGGGGCCTGTTCTTTCCTTTTTACCTCTTGTGACATCTGTCTATGGGTCTGAGTGCAGGTAGGTGCTCAGTTGGGCTCATATTGCCCCTGTCTTTCCTGGGAAGCCACCACTATTGAGATGGATCAGGGACTTTGGAGGTTTATCCTATTAGAAGGGTTGTGGCCATTGGAATGGGCACACACATTTCCCTTGGAGAGGGCAAGTACAGTCCTCAGGTTTGGCTCCAGGGGCCTGAGCCTGTAGGTTGTGTAGGCCAGGGCTGTTTGGTCAGTTGTCTGAAAACACAAACTCGGCTTATGTTTCGGGTCATAGGTATGGCAGGACTGATCTACAGACCATGAGGAGAACTCTTCAGGATTTGAAAGAAGGGCGAGTGTGAGGCTCCTGCTCACGTTTTTGTCTCCGGATATCGTGTCACTCATGGTCGTGGAATTTCTGGGTGACTTCATGCGAAATGGATGAGTCTTACTCTCTGGTGGTTTGGCCCCGTCCAAAGAGTTTGGGGTCATTCTGTTGCCTGGAAGAAGTCCGTTTTTTTTTTTGTTTTGTTTTGTTTTTTGTTTTTTTCTTTTTTAAACTCAGGTGTCCCACCAAATGATGGAGTCCAGAGTAGAGCCCTGGGGAGGGACGACTGGACAATCAGAAATCTGGTTAAAAATTGGGGCCTAGGGACATGTCAAGCCCATTATGACATCTAATTTTCCAGCCACTGAGAGGACTTACTAGAGGACAGGACTCATGCTGAGGGTCACAATGCGTGTGTATGCACTCGTAACACTCAAGAATGGGCGGGGCCTCAGGGTGAATGCTGGTTTCTCCTACACTGAACGTTTGACAACGTGCCAACCACAAGGGTTCTTGCCATGTTTAAGGAGGAGTTCTGATTTCAGCATCAGACTCACCCCTGGGCAGTGATTGGAGATAAGGTCTCGGTTCTGAAGCCTGAAAACTGAGGTAGGGAAGAGATGATGACCTAAGGCCATGGCGGGTTTTATGTGCTCAGTGTGCGGTCAGCTTTCTGGGTGTTGGTCAGGAGGTCCGGGCTCAGGTTGTGTTTGACAGTGCATTAGTGCCCAGGTTAGACTATATAATTTGGGTAAAGTCGAATACTGTGTAGGTTTTCCCTCATTTAAGGTGCCTGGGCAGCTCATGAGGCAATAATTTTTTTTAAAGAGGGCAGGCAGAGTGCTGCATTGTGGGTTCGGAATTGCCAAACTTGAGGGCTTCGGGGCCAGGAGTGTGAGGACGGAAGTCCGAGAAGACAAGCTAGATTTGGGATTCAGGGCGAGGGCACGGCAGGTACCCCCTGCAGATCTGAACCAATATCTCATGCATCTGAAGTCAGGGCGAGGATCAGACGTTGGCTCAGGTGGGAGTTTCTGAGCATGACCGCCGCTTCATGAAGGGAGCGGAATCTCGAGGCCATTGAGGTTTTCCCACGTTGGGAGTTGTGGGATGCCCCCTTCAAGGATTCCTTCTGCGGGACAATTGAGACCTGTTGGACAGCTCCAGGACATCCCATATGGAATGACTCCAGAGCACCGTTCGCGGATGGATGCCTGGGAAGCCCGCCTCGCAATCCAATTGTCTCCTAGCAACAAGACAGTTTAGATCTGATGGCTCTGCTGGAGCAACCGGGGTGGCTGAGTTGAAATGGACTTTCCTGAGGATGGGTCCTAATGTGTTTTTGTGTCCATGAGGGCCTTGGAATGGGGCGGTGGCACCGGGACCCTGAAGTACTCTCCTAAGCTTTGGACATGGCTCCCATGCACAGGTTTCCTTGTGGAGACGAGATGAGTTCTGATGGGTGCCTCAGGAAAACCCCTATGCTCGTATTGGTCAGGCTTTTGAGGACACATGCCTGTAACCCAAAGCAATGGATCCTATTATGGCCAAGGGTCCTGTCTGGTTAAATCTTCTTCTCTGGGGACATCCATCTATGGTATGAGTGGAGGTCGATTATCAGCTGGTGTCAGACAGCCCTTGTTTGTTCCGGGCGACCCACATTATTGGGATGGCCTCAGGGACTTTGGAGGTTGCTCCTAATTTGTACGATTCTGGACCGTGGAATGGGAAAAATTCCCATGGATAGGAAGGCACAGTCCTAATGTGTGGTTCCAGGGGCCCAGCCTGGAGGGTGTGTGGCCCAAGACGTTGAGGACAGAAGTCTGAAAACACAAACTCAGCTTAGGTTTGGGGACGTAGGTATGGCAGGCCCGATCTACAAACCATGAGAAGAACTCTTCAGGATATGAAGAAAGTGCGAGTCTGAGGCGCTTGCTCAGGCTTTTGTCTCTGGATTTTGTATCAGCGATGGCCGTGGAATGTCGGGGAGGCCTCATGGGCCATGGACGAATCTTCCTCTCTGAGGATTTGGCCCGATTCCCAATTTCTTTTCGTCAATCTGTGGGATGGGAGGACTCATTTCAGTTTTGTTACCTCAGATGTCCCACCAAAAGAGGAATTCCAAAGCAAAGCCGTGGGGAAGACTGAAGGGACAACCCGAACTATGGTTAAAAATTGGGGCCTAGGGGCATGGCAAGCCCAATATGCTATCTCTTCATTCAGCCACTGAGTGACCTTACTTGAGGACTGGGCTCAGCCTGAGCGTCACAATGTGTGTTTGTGACCAATGTGGCCCGTGAGCATGGGCGGGGCCTCATGGGCCACACTGGTTTCAACTACACTGAACGTTGGACAACATGCCAACCACAAGGTTTTTTGCCATGGGGGGAAGGAGTTCTGATTTCTGCATCACCTTCAACCCTGGGCAGTGATTGGAGATAAGGTCTAGGTTCTGAAATCTGAAAACCGATGTTGGGAAGAGATGACGACCTAAGGCCATGGCGGCTCGATGTGCTCAGTGTGCGGCCAGCTGTCTGGGAGGGTCCACGGGGTCCAGGCTCAGGCTGTGTCAGAAAGGGCATTAGTGCCCTGGTCAGCCAAAGTATTTGGGGTACAGCCAAGGTCGGTGCAGGTTGATCCTCATTTGGGGTTACTGGGTAGCCCCAGAGGACAATGTTTTTCTTCTGGAGGGCCGGCAGAGTGCTGCATTGTAGTTCTGGATTGCCAAACTGGAGGGTTTGTGGGCCAGTAGTCTGACGACAAAAGTCTGAGAACACATGCTAGGCTTAGGTTTCTGGGTGAGGCCATGGCAGGCACAATCTACAGACCTGAATCGAGATCTCGTGCATCTGAAGTCAGGGCGAGGATCAGACGATCGCTCAGGTTGGAATATCTGTCCCTGATGGCCCCTTCATGAATGGGGGGGGCATCACGAGGACATGGGTGTTTTCCCACGATGGGAGTTGTGAGAAGCTCCAAACTGCAGAGAGTCTTCTGCAGGACAATTGAGACCTGTTGTTTGGCTCCAGGCCAATGATTCTGAGCAGGGTTCTAAGGATGGATGGCTGGGTATCCCACCTCGCATTCCAATTGTCTCCTAGCAACAAGACAGGTTAGATCTCCTGGATCTGTGGGGAGCAACCGAGGACGCTGAGTTGAAATGGACACCCCTGGGGATGGGTCCTAACGTTCTTTTGTGTCTATGGAGACTTTGGAATGAAGCGGTGGCACTGGGGCCCTAAAGGGTTCTCCTAAACAGAGGCTTTGACACAGCTCCAACGTGCAAGTTTCCCATGTGTAGATGAGATGTTTTCTGATGGGTGAGTCAAGAAACAGCTAGATGCTGCTTTTGAAATCCAGGAATCTGAGGAGAGATGCCTGGAAACCAAAGCAATGGATCTGATTAGTGCCTAGGGGCCTGTTCTTTCCTTTTTACCTCTGGGGACATCTGTCTATGGGTATGAGTGCAGGTAGGTGCTCAGTAGGGCTCAGATTGCCATTGTTTTTCCTGGGAAGCCACCACTATTGAGATGGATCAGGGACTTTGGAGGTTTATCCTATTAGAAGGGCTGTGGCCATTGGAATGGGCACACACAATTCCCTTGGAGAGGGCAAGTACAGTCCTCAGGTTAGGCTCCAGGGGCCTGAGCCTGTAGGTTGTGTAGGCCAGGGCTGTTTGGACAGTTGTCTGAAAACACAAACTCGGCTTATGTTTCGGGTCATAGGTATGGCAGGACTGATCTACAGACCATGAGGAGAACCCTTCGGGATTTGAAAGAAGGGCGAGTGTGAGGCTCCTGCTCAAGTTTTTGTCTCTGGATATCGTGTCACTCATGGTCGTGCAATTTCTGGGTGACTTCATGGGAAATGGACGAGTCTTAGTCTCTGGTGGTTTGGTCCCGTCCAAAGAGTTTGGGTTCATTCTGTGGGCTGGAAGAAGTCCGTTTTTGTTGTTGTTGTTGTTGTTTCCTTTTTTAACCTCAGGTGTCCCACAAATGAGGGATTCCAGAATAGAGCCCTGGGGAGGGGCGACTGGACAATAAGAAATCTGGTTAAAAATTGGGGCCTAGGGACATGTCAAGACCATTATGACATCTAATGGTCCAGCCACTGAGAGGACTTACTAGAGGACAGGACTTATGCTGAGGGTCACAATGCGTGTGTATGCCCTCGTAACACTCAAGAATGGGTGGGGCCTCAGGGTGAATGCTGGTTTCTCCTACACTGAACGTTGAACAACGTGCCAACCACAAGGGTTCTTGCCATGGGTAAAGAGGAGTCTGATTTCTGCATCACACTCACCCCTGGGCAGTGATTGGAGATAAGGTCTCGTTCTGAAGCCTGAAAACTGAGGTAGGGAAGAGATGATGACCTAAGGCCATGGCGGGTTTTATGTGCTCAGTGTGCGGTCAGCTTTCTGGGTGTTGGTCAGGAGGTCCGGGCTCAGGTTGTGTCCGACAGTGCATTAGTGCCCAGGTTAGACTATATAATTTGGGTAAAGTCGAGTGCTGTGTAGGTTTACCCTCATTTAAGGTGCCTGGGCAGCTCATGAGGCAATTTTTTTTCTAGAGGGCAGGCAGAGTGCTGCATTGTGGGTCCGGAATGGCCAAACTTGAGGGCTTCGGAGCCAGGAGTGTGAGGACGGAAGTCTGAGAAGACAAGCTAGACTTGGGTTTCGGGGGGGCATGGCAGGTACCCCCTGCATATCTGAACCAATATCTCATCCATGTGAAGTCAGGGCGAGGATCAGACGTTGGCTCAGGTGGGAGTTTCTGAGCATGACGGCCGCTTCATGAAGGGAGCAGAATCTCGAGGCCATTGAGGTTTTCCCACGTTGGGAGTTGTGGGATGCCCCCTTCAAGGATTCCTTCTGCGGGACAATTGAGACCTGTTGGACAGCTCCAGGACATCCCATATGGAATGACTCCAGAGCACCGTTCGCGGATGGATGCCTGGGAAGCCCGCCTCGCATTCCAATTGTCTCCTAGCAACAAGACAGTTTAGATCTGATGGCTCTGCCTGAGCAACCGGAGTGGCTGACTTGAAATGGACTTTCCTGAGGATGGGTCCTAATGTGTTTTTGTGTCCATGAGGGCCTTGGAATGGGGCGGTGGCACCGGGACCCTGAAGTACTCTCCTAAGCTTTGGACATGGCTTCCATGCACAGGTTTCCTTGTGGAGACGAGATGAGTTCTGATGGGTGCCTCAGGAAAACCCCTATGCTCGTATTGGAATCAGGCTTTTGAGGACACATGCCTGTAACCCAAAGCAATGGATCCTATTATGGCCTAGGGTCCTGTCTGGTTCAATCTTCTTCACTGGGGACATCCATCTATGGTATGAGTGGAGGTCGATTATCAGCTGGCGTTAGACAGCCCTTGTTTGTTCCGGGCGACCAAATCTATTGGGATGGCCTCAGGGACTTTGGAGGTTTCTCCTAATTTGTACGATTTTGGACCATGGAATGGGCAGAATTCCCATGGATTGGTAGGCACAGTCCTAATGTGTGGCTCCAGGGGCCCAGCCTGGAGTGTGTTGTGCCCAAGACTTTGAGGACAGAAGTCTGAAAACACAAACTCAGCTTAGTTTTGGGGACGTAGGTATGGCAGGCCCGATCGACAAACCATGAGAATAACTCTTCAGGATATGAAGAAAGTGCGAGTCTGAGGTGCTTGCTCAGGCTTTTGTCTCTAGATTTTGTATCAACGATGGTCGTGGAATGTCGGGGAGGCCTCATGGGCCATGGACGAATCTTCCTCTCTGAGGATTTGGCCCGATTCCCAATTGCTTTTCGTCAATCTGTGGGATGGAAGGACTCATTTCAGTTTTGTTACCTCAGGTGTCCCACCAAAAGATGAATTCCAAAGCCAAGCCGTGGGGAAGACTGAAGGGACAACCCGAACTATGGTTAAAAATTGGGGCCTAGGGGCATGGCAAGTCCAATATGCTATCTCTTCATCCAGCCACTGAGTGGCCTTACTTGAGGACTGGGCTCAGCCTGAGCGTCACAATGTGTGTTTGTGACCAATGTGGCCCGCGAGCATGGGCGGGGCCTCATGGGCCACACTGGTTTCAACTACACTGAACGTTGGACAACATGCCAACCACAAGGTTTCTTGCCATGGGGAAGGAGTTCTGATTTCTGCTTCACCTTCAACCCTGGGCAGTGATTGGAGATAAGGTCTAGGTTCTGAAACCTGAAAACCGAGGTTGGGAAGAGATGACGACCTAAGGCCATGGCGGCTCGATGTGTTCAGTGTGCGGCCAGCTGTCTGGGAGGGTCCAGGGGGTCCAGGCTCAGGCTGTGTCAGAAAGGGCATAAGTGCCCTGGTCAGCCTATGTATGTGGGGTACAGCCAATGTCGGTGCAGGTTGATCCTCATTTGGGGTTACTGGGTAGCCCCAGAGGACAATGTTTTTCTTCTGGAGGGCCGGCAGAGTGCTGCATTGTAGTTCTGGATTGCCAAACTGGAGGGATTGTGGGCCGGTAGTCTGACGACAAAAGTCTGAGAACACAAGCTACGCTTAGGTTTCTGGGTGAGGCCATGGCAGGCACAATCTACAGACCTGAATCGAGATCTCATGCATCTGAAGTCAGGGCGAGGATCAGACGATGGCTCAGGTTGGAGTTTCTGTCCCTGATGGCCCCTTCATGAATGGGGGGGCATCACGGGGCCATGGGTTTTTTCCCACGATGGGAGTTGTGAGAAGCTCCAAACTGCCGAGAGTCTTCTGCAGGACAATTGAGACCTGTTGTTTGGCTCCAGGCCAATGATTCTGAGCAGGGTTCTAAGGATGGATGGATGGGTAGCCCACCTCGCATTTCAATTGTTTCCTAGCAACAAGACAGGTTAGATCTCCTGGATCTGTGGGGAGCAACCGTGGACGCTGAGTTGAAATGGACACCCCTGGGGATGGGTCCTAATGTGCTTTTGTGTCTATGGAGACCTTGGAATGAAGCGGTGGCACTGGGGCCCTAAAGGGTTCTCCTAAACAGAGGCTTTGACACAGCTCCAACGTGCAAGTTTCCCATGTGTAGATGAGATGTTTCCTGATGGGTGAGTCAAGAAACAGAATATGCTGCTTTTGAAATCCAGGCCTCTGAGGAGAGATGCCTGGAAACCAAAGCAATGGATCTGATGAGTGCCTAGGGGCCTGTTCTTTCCTTTTTACCTCTTGTGACATCTGTCTATGGGTCTGAGTGCAGGTAGGTGCTCAGTTGGGCTCATATTGCCCCTGTCTTTCCTGGGAAGCCACCACTATTGAGATGGATCAGGGACTTTGGAGGTTTATCCTATTAGAAGGGTTGTGGCCATTGGAATGGGCACACACATTTCCCTTGGAGAGGGCAAGTACAGTCCTCAGGTTTGGCTCCAGGGGCCTGAGCCTGTAGGTTGTGTAGGCCAGGGCTGTTTGGTCAGTTGTCTGAAAACACAAACTCGGCTTATGTTTCGGGTCATAGGTATGGCAGGACTGATCTACAGACCATGAGGAGAACTCTTCAGGATTTGAAAGAAGGGCGAGTGTGAGGCTCCTGCTCACGTTTTTGTCTCCGGATATCGTGTCACTCATGGTCGTGGAATTTCTGGGTGACTTCATGCGAAATGGATGAGTCTTACTCTCTGGTGGTTTGGCCCCGTCCAAAGAGTTTGGGGTCATTCTGTTGCCTGGAAGAAGTCCGTTTTTTTTTTGTTTTGTTTTGTTTTTTGTTTTTTTCTTTTTTAAACTCAGGTGTCCCACCAAATGATGGAGTCCAGAGTAGAGCCCTGGGGAGGGACGACTGGACAATCAGAAATCTGGTTAAAAATTGGGGCCTAGGGACATGTCAAGCCCATTATGACATCTAATTTTCCAGCCACTGAGAGGACTTACTAGAGGACAGGACTCATGCTGAGGGTCACAATGCGTGTGTATGCACTCGTAACACTCAAGAATGGGCGGGGCCTCAGGGTGAATGCTGGTTTCTCCTACACTGAACGTTTGACAACGTGCCAACCACAAGGGTTCTTGCCATGGGTAAGGAGGAGTTCTGATTTCAGCATCAGACTCACCCCTGGGCAGTGATTGGAGATAAGGTCTCGGTTCTGAAGCCTGAAAACTGAGGTAGGGAAGAGATGATGACCTAAGGCCATGGCGGGTTTTATGTGCTCAGTGTGCGGTCAGCTTTCTGGGTGTTGGTCAGGAGGTCCGGGCTCAGGTTGTGTTTGACAGTGCATTAGTGCCCAGGTTAGACTATATAATTTGGGTAAAGTCGAATACTGTGTAGGTTTTCCCTCATTTAAGGTGCCTGGGCAGCTCATGAGGCAATAATTTTTTTTAAAGAGGGCAGGCAGAGTGCTGCATTGTGGGTTCGGAATTGCCAAACTTGAGGGCTTCGGGGCCAGGAGTGTGAGGACGGAAGTCCGAGAAGACAAGCTAGACTTGGGATTCAGGGCGAGGGCACGGCAGGTACCCCCTGCAGATCTGAACCAATATCTCATGCATCTGAAGTCAGGGCGAGGATCAGACGTTGGCTCAGGTGGGAGTTTCTGAGCATGACCGCCGCTTCATGAAGGGAGCGGAATCTCGAGGCCATTGAGGTTTTCCCACGTTGGGAGTTGTGGGATGCCCCCTTCAAGGATTCCTTCTGCGGGACAATTGAGACCTGTTGGACAGCTCCAGGACATCCCATATGGAATGACTCCAGAGCACCGTTCGCGGATGGATGCCTGGGAAGCCCGCCTCGCAATCCAATTGTCTCCTAGCAACAAGACAGTTTAGATCTGATGGCTCTGCTGGAGCAACCGGGGTGGCTGAGTTGAAATGGACTTTCCTGAGGATGGGTCCTAATGTGTTTTTGTGTCCATGAGGGCCTTGGAATGGGGCGGTGGCACCGGGACCCTGAAGTACTCTCCTAAGCTTTGGACATGGCTCCCATGCACAGGTTTCCTTGTGGAGACGAGATGAGTTCTGATGGGTGCCTCAGGAAAACCCCTATGCTCGTATTGGTCAGGCTTTTGAGGACACATGCCTGTAACCCAAAGCAATGGATCCTATTATGGCCAAGGGTCCTGTCTGGTTAAATCTTCTTCTCTGGGGACATCCATCTATGGTATGAGTGGAGGTCGATTATCAGCTGGTGTCAGACAGCCCTTGTTTGTTCCGGGCGACCCACATTATTGGGATGGCCTCAGGGACTTTGGAGGTTGCTCCTAATTTGTACGATTCTGGACCGTGGAATGGGAAAAATTCCCATGGATAGGAAGGCACAGTCCTAATGTGTGGTTCCAGGGGCCCAGCCTGGAGGGTGTGTGGCCCAAGACGTTGAGGACAGAAGTCTGAAAACACAAACTCAGCTTAGGTTTGGGGACGTAGGTATGGCAGGCCCGATCTACAAACCATGAGAAGAACTCTTCAGGATATGAAGAAAGTGCGAGTCTGAGGCGCTTGCTCAGGCTTTTGTCTCTGGATTTTGTATCAGCGATGGCCGTGGAATGTCGGGGAGGCCTCATGGGCCATGGACGAATCTTCCTCTCTGAGGATTTGGCCCGATTCCCAATTTCTTTTCGTCAATCTGTGGGATGGGAAGACTCATTTCTGTTTTGTTACCTCAGATGTCCCACCAAAAGAGGAATTCCAAAGCAAAGCCGTGGGGAAGACTGAAGGGACAACCCGAACTATGGTTAAAAATTGGGGCCTAGGGGCATGGCAAGCCCAATATGCTATCTCTTCATTCAGCCACTGAGTGACCTTACTTGAGGACTGGGCTCAGCCTGAGCGTCACAATGTGTGTTTGTGACCAATGTGGCCCGTGAGCATGGGCGGGGCCTCATGGGCCACACTGGTTTCAACTACACTGAACGTTGGACAACATGCCAACCACAAGGTTTTTTGCCATGGGGGGAAGGAGTTCTGATTTCTGCATCACCTTCAACCCTGGGCAGTGATTGGAGATAAGGTCTAGGTTCTGAAATCTGAAAACCGATGTTGGGAAGAGATGACGACCTAAGGCCATGGCGGCTCGATGTGCTCAGTGTGCGGCCAGCTGTCTGGGAGGGTCCACGGGGTCCAGGCTCAGGCTGTGTCAGAAAGGGCATTAGTGCCCTGGTCAGCCAAAGTATTTGGGGTACAGCCAAGGTCGGTGCAGGTTGATCCTCATTTGGGGTTACTGGGTAGCCCCAGAGGACAATGTTTTTCTTCTGGAGGGCCGGCAGAGTGCTGCATTGTAGTTCTGGATTGCCAAACTGGAGGGTTTGTGGGCCAGTAGTCTGACGACAAAAGTCTGAGAACACATGCTAGGCTTAGGTTTCTGGGTGAGGCCATGGCAGGCACAATCTACAGACCTGAATCGAGATCTCGTGCATCTGAAGTCAGGGCGAGGATCAGACGATCGCTCAGGTTGGAATATCTGTCCCTGATGGCCCCTTCATGAATGGGGGGGGCATCACGAGGACATGGGTGTTTTCCCACGATGGGAGTTGTGAGAAGCTCCAAACTGCAGAGAGTCTTCTGCAGGACAATTGAGACCTGTTGTTTGGCTCCAGGCCAATGATTCTGAGCAGGGTTCTAAGGATGGATGGCTGGGTATCCCACCTCGCATTCCAATTGTCTCCTAGCAACAAGACAGGTTAGATCTCCTGGATCTGTGGGGAGCAACCGAGGACGCTGAGTTGAAATGGACACCCCTGGGGATGGGTCCTAACGTTCTTTTGTGTCTATGGAGACTTTGGAATGAAGCGGTGGCACTGGGGCCCTAAAGGGTTCTCCTAAACAGAGGCTTTGACACAGCTCCAACGTGCAAGTTTCCCATGTGTAGATGAGATGTTTTCTGATGGGTGAGTCAAGAAACAGCTAGATGCTGCTTTTGAAATCCAGGAATCTGAGGAGAGATGCCTGGAAACCAAAGCAATGGATCTGATTAGTGCCTAGGGGCCTGTTCTTTCCTTTTTACCTCTGGGGACATCTGTCTATGGGTATGAGTGCAGGTAGGTGCTCAGTAGGGCTCAGATTGCCATTGTTTTTCCTGGGAAGCCACCACTATTGAGATGGATCAGGGACTTTGGAGGTTTATCCTATTAGAAGGGCTGTGGCCATTGGAATGGGCACACACAATTCCCTTGGAGAGGGCAAGTACAGTCCTCAGGTTAGGCTCCAGGGGCCTGAGCCTGTAGGTTGTGTAGGCCAGGGCTGTTTGGACAGTTGTCTGAAAACACAAACTCGGCTTATGTTTCGGGTCATAGGTATGGCAGGACTGATCTACAGACCATGAGGAGAACCCTTCGGGATTTGAAAGAAGGGCGAGTGTGAGGCTCCTGCTCAAGTTTTTGTCTCTGGATATCGTGTCACTCATGGTCGTGCAATTTCTGGGTGACTTCATGGGAAATGGACGAGTCTTAGTCTCTGGTGGTTTGGTCCCGTCCAAAGAGTTTGGGTTCATTCTGTGGGCTGGAAGAAGTCCGTTTTTGTTGTTGTTGTTGTTGTTTCCTTTTTTAACCTCAGGTGTCCCACAAATGAGGGATTCCAGAATAGAGCCCTGGGGAGGGGCGACTGGACAATAAGAAATCTGGTTAAAAATTGGGGCCTAGGGACATGTCAAGACCATTATGACATCTAATGGTCCAGCCACTGAGAGGACTTACTAGAGGACAGGACTTATGCTGAGGGTCACAATGCGTGTGTATGCCCTCGTAACACTCAAGAATGGGTGGGGCCTCAGGGTGAATGCTGGTTTCTCCTACACTGAACGTTGAACAACGTGCCAACCACAAGGGTTCTTGCCATGGGTAAAGAGGAGTCTGATTTCTGCATCACACTCACCCCTGGGCAGTGATTGGAGATAAGGTCTCGTTCTGAAGCCTGAAAACTGAGGTAGGGAAGAGATGATGACCTAAGGCCATGGCGGGTTTTATGTGCTCAGTGTGCGGTCAGCTTTCTGGGTGTTGGTCAGGAGGTCCGGGCTCAGGTTGTGTCCGACAGTGCATTAGTGCCCAGGTTAGACTATATAATTTGGGTAAAGTCGAGTGCTGTGTAGGTTTACCCTCATTTAAGGTGCCTGGGCAGCTCATGAGGCAATTTTTTTTCTAGAGGGCAGGCAGAGTGCTGCATTGTGGGTCCGGAATGGCCAAACTTGAGGGCTTCGGAGCCAGGAGTGTGAGGACGGAAGTCTGAGAAGACAAGCTAGACTTGGGTTTCGGGGGGGCATGGCAGGTACCCCCTGCATATCTGAACCAATATCTCATCCATGTGAAGTCAGGGCGAGGATCAGACGTTGGCTCAGGTGGGAGTTTCTGAGCATGACGGCCGCTTCATGAAGGGAGCAGAATCTCGAGGCCATTGAGGTTTTCCCACGTTGGGAGTTGTGGGATGCCCCCTTCAAGGATTCCTTCTGCGGGACAATTGAGACCTGTTGGACAGCTCCAGGACATCCCATATGGAATGACTCCAGAGCACCGTTCGCGGATGGATGCCTGGGAAGCCCGCCTCGCATTCCAATTGTCTCCTAGCAACAAGACAGTTTAGATCTGATGGCTCTGCCTGAGCAACCGGAGTGGCTGACTTGAAATGGACTTTCCTGAGGATGGGTCCTAATGTGTTTTTGTGTCCATGAGGGCCTTGGAATGGGGCGGTGGCACCGGGACCCTGAAGTACTCTCCTAAGCTTTGGACATGGCTTCCATGCACAGGTTTCCTTGTGGAGACGAGATGAGTTCTGATGGGTGCCTCAGGAAAACCCCTATGCTCGTATTGGAATCAGGCTTTTGAGGACACATGCCTGTAACCCAAAGCAATGGATCCTATTATGGCCTAGGGTCCTGTCTGGTTCAATCTTCTTCACTGGGGACATCCATCTATGGTATGAGTGGAGGTCGATTATCAGCTGGCGTTAGACAGCCCTTGTTTGTTCCGGGCGACCAAATCTATTGGGATGGCCTCAGGGACTTTGGAGGTTTCTCCTAATTTGTACGATTTTGGACCATGGAATGGGCAGAATTCCCATGGATTGGTAGGCACAGTCCTAATGTGTGGCTCCAGGGGCCCAGCCTGGAGTGTGTTGTGCCCAAGACTTTGAGGACAGAAGTCTGAAAACACAAACTCAGCTTAGTTTTGGGGACGTAGGTATGGCAGGCCCGATCGACAAACCATGAGAATAACTCTTCAGGATATGAAGAAAGTGCGAGTCTGAGGTGCTTGCTCAGGCTTTTGTCTCTAGATTTTGTATCAACGATGGTCGTGGAATGTCGGGGAGGCCTCATGGGCCATGGACGAATCTTCCTCTCTGAGGATTTGGCCCGATTCCCAATTGCTTTTCGTCAATCTGTGGGATGGAAGGACTCATTTCAGTTTTGTTACCTCAGGTGTCCCACCAAAAGATGAATTCCAAAGCCAAGCCGTGGGGAAGACTGAAGGGACAACCCGAACTATGGTTAAAAATTGGGGCCTAGGGGCATGGCAAGTCCAATATGCTATCTCTTCATCCAGCCACTGAGTGGCCTTACTTGAGGACTGGGCTCAGCCTGAGCGTCACAATGTGTGTTTGTGACCAATGTGGCCCGCGAGCATGGGCGGGGCCTCATGGGCCACACTGGTTTCAACTACACTGAACGTTGGACAACATGCCAACCACAAGGTTTCTTGCCATGGGGAAGGAGTTCTGATTTCTGCTTCACCTTCAACCCTGGGCAGTGATTGGAGATAAGGTCTAGGTTCTGAAACCTGAAAACCGAGGTTGGGAAGAGATGACGACCTAAGGCCATGGCGGCTCGATGTGCTCAGTGTGCGGCCAGCTGTCTGGGAGGGTCCAGGGGGTCCAGGCTCAGGCTGTGTCAGAAAGGGCATAAGTGCCCTGGTCAGCCTATGTATGTGGGGTACAGCCAATGTCGGTGCAGGTTGATCCTCATTTGGGGTTACTGGGTAGCCCCAGAGGACAATGTTTTTCTTCTGGAGGGCCGGCAGAGTGCTGCATTGTAGTTCTGGATTGCCAAACTGGAGGGATTGTGGGCCGGTAGTCTGACGACAAAAGTCTGAGAACACAAGCTACGCTTAGGTTTCTGGGTGAGGCCATGGCAGGCACAATCTACAGACCTGAATCGAGATCTCATGCATCTGAAGTCAGGGCGAGGATCAGACGATCGCTCAGGTTGGAGTTTCTGTCCCTGATGGCCCCTTCATGAATGGGGGGGGCATCACGGGGCCATGGGTGTTTTCCCACGATGGGAGTTGTGAGAAGCTCCAAACTGCCGAGAGTCTTCTGCAGGACAATTGAGACCTGTTGTTTGGCTCCAGGCCAATGATTCTGAGCAGGGTTCTAAGGATGGATGGATGGGTAGCCCACCTCGCATTTCAATTGTTTCCTAGCAACAAGACAGGTTAGATCTCCTGGATCTGTGGGGAGCAACCGTGGACGCTGAGTTGAAATGGACACCCCTGGGGATGGGTCCTAATGTGCTTTTGTGTCTATGGAGACCTTGGAATGAAGCGGTGGCACTGGGGCCCTAAAGGGTTCTCCTAAACAGAGGCTTTGACACACCCCCACGTGCAAGATTCCCATGTGTAGATGAGATGTTTTCTGATGGGTGAGTCAAGAAACAGCTATATGCTGCTTTTGAAATCCAGGCCTCTGAGGAGAGATGCCTGGAAACCAAAGCAATGGATCTGATTAGTGCCTAGGCGCCTGTTCTTTCCTTCATACCTCTGGGGACATCTGTCTATGGGTCTGAGTGCAGGTAGGTGCTCAGTTGGGCTCAGATTACCCCTGTTTTTCCTGGGAAGCCACCACTATTGAGATGGATCAGGGACTTTGGAGGTTTATCCTATTCGAAGGGTAGTGGCCTTTGGAATGGGCACACACAATTCCCTCTGAGAGGACAAGAACAGTCCTCAGGTTTGGCTCCAGGGGCCTGAGCTTGTAGGTTGTGTAGGCCAGGGCTGTTTGGACAGTTGTGTGAAAACACACACCCTCCATGCTAGGGCCCCTGGAACCACACATCAGGATTTTTCCTGACCTCTCAAAGGGAATTCTTCATATTCCATTGGCCACAACCATATAAATCAGGAGAAATCTCCAATGTCCCTGGGACCATCCCAATATTGTAGGCTGCTCGGAACAAACAGGGGTGATCTGACACTAGCTGAGCAACTAGCTCCACACAGACTCGGAGACAGATGTCCCCAGAGAAGAACATTGAACTGGACAGGCCCCTAGGCCCTAATCAAATCCATTGCTTTGGTTTCCAGGCATCTCTTCTCAGAGGCCTGGTTTCCAATACCAGCCTATGGGGTTTCCATAGGCTCCTTCAGAGCAAGTCTTGTCTGCACATTGGAAACTTGCTCGAGGAGCTATGTCAGAACCTCAGAGGCCTGGTTTTCAATACCACCATATGGGGGTTTCCTGAGGCATCAGTCAGAACAAATGTCTTCTCCACATGGGAAACGTGCTCTTTCAAGCTGTGTCAAAACCTCCGGCTAGGAAAATCCTTCAGTGCCCCGGTGCCACCACCTCATTCCAAGGTCTCCATGGACACAATCCCACATTAGGACCCATCTGCAGGAGAGTCCTTTTCAACTCAGTGCCCTTGGGTGCTCCCCTAGAGCCAGCAGATCGAACCTATCTTGTCACTAGGAGACAATTGGAATGTGAGGCGGACTGGCTAGGCATCCATCTGTAGAAAACTACTCTGAAGTAATTCCATATGGGACATCCTGGAGCCATCCAACAGGTCACAGCTGTCCTGCAGAAGGAATCCTTGCGCTTTGGAGCACCTCACAACTCCCATCATGGGAAAAGCTCTGTGGCCTCGTGGTGCACTGTCCCCTTCATGAAAGAGCCATCTTGGACAGAAACTCCAACCTGAGCCAACGTCTAATCCTCGCCCTGACTTCAGATGCACGAAATCTTGATTCAACTCTGCAGAGTGTGCCTGCCGAAACCCCGCCCCGAAGCAAAACCTAGCTATTGTTCTCAGACTTCGTCCTCACACTCCGAACCCACCAGCCCTCCAGTTAGGGAATTCTGGAGAGACACAATGCAGCACTCTGACTGCCCTCCAGAAGAGAAACGTTGTCCTATGTGGCTAACCAGAAACACCAAATGAGGATCAACCTGCATGCCACTTGACTCTACCCCAATTATACAGTTTCGCTTCGGCGTTAATGCCCTGTCTTGCACAGCCTGAGGTCTGAATTTTCAACCGACACCCAGACAGCTGGCTGTACACTGAGCACATCAGACCCGCCATGGCTTTAGGTCATCATCTCTTTTCAACCTTGGTTTTCAGGCTTCAGAACCTAGACCTTATATATACTCACTACCCAGGGGTGAACGTGATGCAGAAATGAAACTCCTTCTTCCTCAAGGCAAGAAACCTTGTGGTTGGCATGTTTTCCAACGTTCAGTGTAGGAGAATCCAGTGTAGCCCATGAGTCCCCGCCCATGCTTGAGAACCGCAATGGGCACAAACACATTGGGACCCTCAGTGTGAGCCCTGTCCTCAAGTAAAGCCTCTCAGGGGCTGGACCAAGAACCCGCATTGCCATCCCTAGTCCCCCAATATTAATGAGAGGTTGAGAGTTCTAATCACCCCTATTCAGGTATCTGCTCTGGAACCCCTGAGGAAAAAAAATATTGAAGGGTCTCCTCCATCCCCTGAATGAGCCCCAAAACTTGGGATCTGACCAAATCTTAAAATAGAAAGAATCATCCATGGCCAAAGAGGCCATCCCGTCATTCCATGGCCACCATTGACACAAAATCTAGAGACAAAAGCCTGGAGATATGCCTCACACTTGCCCTTTGTTCATAGCCTGATAAATTCTTCTCACGGTCTATAGATCAGGCATGTCATACCTACGTCCCCAAATCTAAGCTGAGTTTGGGTTTTCAGGTTTCTGTCCCCACTGTCCTGGCCCACACACCCTCCAGGCTGGGGCCCCTGGAGCCATGCCTCAGGACTGTGCCTGCCTTCTCCAAGCAAATTCTGCCCATTCCATTGGCCACAACCCTAAAGATTAGGAGAACACTCCAACGTCCCTGAGGCCATCCCAATAGTGTTGGCCACTCAGGGCAAACAGGGTGATCTGTCCCAAGATGAGCAACTACCTCAACTCAGATCCATAGACAGATAACCCCAGAGAAGAAGATTGAACCGGACAGGCACCTAGGCCCTAATCAGATCCATTGCTTTTGATTCCAGGCATCTCTCCTCAGAGGCCTGGTTTCCAGTACCAGCATATGTGTTCTTCAAGAGGTACCAGTCTGAACAAATCTCATTTCCACATGGGAAACATGCATTTTGGAGCTGTGTCACAACCTCCAGTTAAGGGAAACCTTCAGGTCCCAGCAGCCAACACCCCATTCCAAGGTCTCCATGGACACAAACCCACATTATGACCCATCCGCAGGCGAGTCCATTTCAACACATCCCCTTTGGTTGCTCCCCAAAAGAAGCAGATCGAACCTGCCTTGTCACTAGGAGACAATAGGAATGTGAGGCGGGCACTCCAGGAATCCATCCTTAGAACCCTGCACTGCCGTGGTTCCGCATGGGACGTCCTGGAGCAATCTGACCGGTCTCGACTGTCCCGTAGAAGGAATCCTTGCCGATTGGAGCAACTTACAATGCCAATCGTGGGAAAGTCTCCATAGCCCCATGATGCCCCCCACCATCATGAAGGGGCCATCCTGAACAGAAACTTCAACCTGAGCCTACGTCTGATCCCCGCCCTGACTTCAGATGCATGAGATTTAGATTTAGCTCTACAGAGTGTGCCTGCCATGATCTTGACCCAAAACCTAAGCCTAGCTTGTGTTCTCTCACTTCCTTCCTCACAATTCTGGCCCACAAGCCCTCCAGTGTGAGAATTCCGTCGCCACAATGCAGCACTCTTCCTTCCCTCCAGAAGAAAAACGTTGCCCCTGGGGCTACCCAGAAACGCCAAATGAGGATCAACCTGCATGCCACTCAACTTTACTCCAATTATACAGTCTAAGCTTGGCACTAATGCCCTGTCTGACACAGCCTGAGCCTGGACCTCCTGGATGACACCCAGAAAGGTGGTGTCACACCTAAGGACTGTGCCAGTGCTCTCCAAGGGAACTCTGCCCGTTTCATTTGCCACAACCTTACAGATTAGGAGAAACCTCCAATTCCCAAGACCAGCCCAATAGTGTTGGCCTCCCCCAACAAACATGGGTGATCTGACACAAGCTGAGCAGTGACCTCCATTCTGAATCTTAGACAGAGACACTCAGAGGAGAATATTGAAAAGGACAGGCCCCTAGACCGTAATCAGATCCATTGCTTTGGATTCCAGGCATTGTTCCCCAGATGCTTGGTTTCCAATACCAGGTTGTGGGGGTTTCAGAACAAATCTCGTCTCTACATGGGAAACTTGCTCTTTGGAGCTGCATCAAAACCTCAGGTTAGGAGAATTCTTCAGGGCAACAGAGCCACTGCCCCATTCCAAGGGATCCATGGACACAAATCCACATCATGACTGATCCTCATGAGAGTCCATTTCAATTCAGCCCCCTCGGTTGTTCCCCCAGTGACAGCAGATCGAATCCTCCTTTTCACTAGGACACAACTGGAATGCAAGTTGGACTGCCCAGGCATCCATCATTAGAACTGTGCTTTGGAGCATTTCTTATGGGACGTCCTTGATCCATCCAAAAGGTCGTGACTGTCCCGCTGACGGAATCCTTGTGGTTTGGAGCATCACACACTCACAAAGTTGGAAATCTTCCATGGTTTCCTGATGCCCCCCCACCTTCATGAAGGGGACATCATGTACAGAAACTCCAACCTAAGCCAACATCTGATCCTCGCCCTGACTTCAGATGCACGATCTCATTTCAGGTCTGTAGAGTGTGCCTGCCATGTCACCGCTGCGAATTCTAAGCTGAACTTGTGTTCTCAGACTTCTGTCCTAAAACACCTGGCCCACAAGCCCTGAAGTTGGCAATTCTGGAGCCAGAATGCAGCACTCTGCCTGCCCTCCAGAAGAAAATCTTTGCCCTATGGGGCCAACCAGAAACCCCAAATGAGGACCAACCTTCACATCACTCGACTGTACCCCAATTATACAGTCTAGCCTGGGGACTAATGCCCTGCCTGACACAGACTGAGCCCAGACCTCATGATGGACACAGACATCTGGCCGCACACTAAGTGCATCGGACCCACCATGGCCTTAGGTCGTCATCTCTTACCAACCTCGGTTTTCAGGCTTCAGAATCTAGACCTTATCTCTACCCACTGCCATGCCGTGTACGTGATGCAGAAATCAGAACTCCTCCTTCCCCATGACCAGAAACCCTGTGGTTGGCATGTTGTCCAACGTGCAGTGTGGGAGAAACCAGCATGGCCCATGAGGCCTCAGACAGGCTTGAGGGCTGCGATGGGCACAAACACACATTAGGACCCTAAGCATGAACCCTGGCCTCAAGTAAAGCCTCTCCGGGGCTGGACCAAGAGTCCACATATGGAGATTACCATGCCCCTACTCCCCAAACCTTAACCAGTGCTTGAGAAGTCTAGTCACCCCTACTCAGATCTCTTCTCTAGAATCCCTCCTTGGTGGGACACATGAGGTTAAAAAAAAAATAGAGAAAGGACTCCTACCGTCCAAAGAATGACCGCAAACACTTGGAATTGGGCCAAATTCACAGAGAGAAATACTCGTCCATGGCTGATGAGGCCAACCTGACATTCCACGGCCACCATTGACACAAAATCCGGAGACAAAAGCCTGAAAAAGCGCCACACACTCGCCCTTTGTTCAAAGCCTGAAAAATTCTCACGGTCTGTAGATCGGGCCTGCCATACCTATGTCCCCAAACCTAAGCCAAGTTTGTGTTTTCAGACTTCTGTCTCCATTGTCCTGGCCCACACACCCTCAAGGCTTGGCCCCATGGAGCCACACCTCAGGACTGTGCCTGCCCTCTCCATGGGAATTCTGCTCATTCCTTTGGCACAACCTGACAGATTAGGAGAAACATCCGAAGTCCCCGAGGCCACCCCAATATTGTAGGATGTCCGGGACAAACAGGGACCATCTGCCACAAGCTGAGCCACTACCTCCAATCAGACCTGTAGATAGATATCCATAGAAAAGAATATTGAAGAGGACAGGCACCTAGGCCCTAAACGAATTCATTGCTTTTGTTTTCATGTATCTCTCCTCAGAGGCCTGGATTCCAATACCAGCACATGGGTGTTTCTGGAGCTACCAATCAGAACAAATCGCATGCCACATGGGAATCATGCTATATGGAACTGTGTCAAAACCTCCAGTTAGGAGAAAATTTCACGTCACTGGAGCCACCGCCCCATTCCAATGTCTCAATGGACACAATCCCACATTATGACCCATCCTCAGGAGAGTCCATTTCAACACAAACCTGGCGGTTGCTCACCCAGTGCCAGCAGATCAAACCTGCTTTGTCACTAGGAGACAATTGGAATGCGAGTTCGTTGCCCAGGTATCCATGTTAGAACTCTGCTCTGGAGAAATTCCTAATGGGGTGTCCTTGATCCATTCAACAGGTCTCAACTGTCCTGCAGAAGGAATCCTTGTGGTTTGCAGCAACACACACTCGCACCGTGGGAAAACCTCCATGGCCTCGTGATGCCTCCACCTTCAGGTAGAGGACATCATGGACAGAAACTCCCGTCTGATCCTCGCCCTGACCTCAGATGCATGAGATCTCAATTCAGCTCTGCAGAGTGTGCCTGCCTTGCCCTCGCCCCAAAACCTAAGCCAGCTCACACTCCTGGCCCACAAGCCTTCCACTTTGGGAATTCTGGAGACAAAATGCAGCACTCTGCCTGCCCTCCAGAAGAGAGACTTTGCCCTAGGGGTCTACCCAGAAACATCAAATGAGGATCAACCTGCAATTCTCTAGACTGTACCCCAATTATACAGTCTAGCCTGGGCACTAATGCCCTGTCTGACACAGCCTGACCCCAGACCTCGTGACCGACACCCAGACACCTGGCCTCACACTGAACACATCGAGCATGCCATGGCCTTAGGTCATCATCTCTTCCCAACCTTGGTCTTCAGGCTTCAGAACCTAGACATTATCTCCACTCACAACTAAGTGATGTACGTGATGCAGAAATCAGAACTTCACCTTCCCCATGACCAGAAACCTTGTGGTTGGCATGTTGTCCAACGTTCAGTATATGAGAACCCAGCATGGCCAATGAGGCCTCAGACATGCTTGGGGGCTGCGATGGGCACAAACACACATTAGGACCCTAAGCATGAACCCTGGCCTCAAGTAAAGTCTCTCCGGGGCTGGACCAAGAGCCTGCATATGGGACTTGCCATGCCCCTACTCCCCCAATCCTAGCCAGAGCTTGAGAAGTCTAGTCATCCTTATTCAGAGCTCTTTTCTGGAATCCCTCTTTGGTGGGACACATAAGGTAAAAAAAAAAAAAAAAACCAAGATAAAGAAAAAAAAAAAGTAAGGACTCCTACCATCCAAAGAATGACCCCAAACACTTGGAATCTGGCCAAATTCACAGAGAGAAATACTCGTCCATGGTCGATGAGGCCAGCCTGACATTCCACGGCCACCATTGACACAAAATCCGGAGACAAAAACCTGAAAAAGCGCCACACACTTGCCCTTTGTTCAGAGCCCCCAAAATTCTCAAGGTCTGTAGATCGGGCCTGCCATACCTATGTCCCCAAACCTAAGCCGAGTTTGTGTTTTCAGACTTCTGTCTCCATTGTCCTCACCCACACATTCTAAAGGCTGGGCCCCATGGAGCCACACCTCAGGACTGTGCCTGCCCTCTCCAAGGGAATTCTGCTCATTCATGTGGCACAACCTGACAGATTAGGAGAATCATCCAAAATCTCTGAGGCCATCCCAATAGTGTAGGATGTCCTGGACATACAGGGACCCTCTGGCACAAGCTGAGCCACTACCTCCAATCAGAACCTTAGACAGATATCCATAGAAAAGAATATTGAACAAGACAGGCACCTAGGCCCTAATTGGATCCATTGCTTTTGTTTTCAGGCATCTCTCCTCAGAGGCCTGGATTCCAATACCAGCATAAGGGGGTTTCCAGAGCTACCTATCAGAAAAAATCTCGTCTCCACATGGGAATCTTGCTCTATGGAGCTGTGTCATAACCTCCAGTTAGGAGAAAACTTCAGGTCACTGGAGCCACTGCCCCATTTGAATATCTCCATGGACACAATCCCAAATTATGACCCATCCTCAGGAGAGTCCATTTCAACTAAACCCCCTCGGTTGCTACTCCAGAGCCAGCAGATTGAACCTGCCTTGTCGCTAGGAGACAATTGAAATGCGAGTTGGGCTCTTCAGGCATCCATCCTTAGAACCCTGCTCTTGCGTCGTTCCTTATGGGACATCCTTGAGCCATCCAACAGGTCTCGACTGTCCCACAGGAGTCCTTGTGCATGGACCACCTAACAACTCATATCATGGAAAGCTTCCAAGGTCACATGATGCCCCCAATCTTCATGAAGGCAGATCATGGAAAGAAACTCCAACCTGAGCCAACAGCTGATCTTCGCCTTGACTTCAGATGCACGAGATCTTGATTCAGCTCTTCAGAGTGTACCTGCTGTGCCCTCACCCCAAAACCTAAGCGTAGCTAGGGTTCTCCGACTTCCGTCCTCACTCTCCTGGACCACACGCCCTCTATTTTGGGATTTCCGATGACACAGTGCTGCACTCTGCCTGCCCTCTAGAAGAAAAATATTGCCCTATGGGTCTACCCAGAAACCTCAAATGAGGATAAACCTGCACGTCACTCAACTGTACACCAATTATATAGTCTAGCCTGTGCACTAATGCCCTGGCTGACAGAACCTGAGGCCTGAATTCCCAACTGACACCCAGACAGCTTGCAGTACACTGAGAACATCTGAACCGCCATGGCCTTAGGTCGCCATCTCTTTCCAACTTCGGTTTTCAGGCTACAGAATCCTAGACCTTATCTCTACTCACTTCCCATGGGTGAACGTGATGCAGAAATCAGAACTCCTCCTTCCCTCTCGCCAGAATCTTGTGGTTGGCATCTTGTCCAACGTTCAGTGTAGGACCCCTGTAGGGCCTACAGGGGTAGTAGTAGGGACCCTGAGGGTAGTGTAGGGTCCCTGAGGCCCTGCCTATGCTTAAGAGCTGCGGGGGGCTCAAACACACATTGGGACCCTCAGTTTGAGCCCTGTCCTCAAGTAAAGCCTCTCAGTGGCTGGACCATGAGCCCGCATATGGGGCCTGCCATGCCCCAAGTCACCCAATCTTAACCAGAGGTAGAGACATCTAGTCACCCCTACTCAGGGCTCTGCTCTGGAATCCCTCTTTGGTGGGACATTTGAGGTAAATAAACACAGAAAGGACTCCTCCCACTCACAGAATGACCCCAATCACTTGGGATTGGGCCATCCCAAGTGATTGGGGTCCAGAGAGAAAGACTCGTCCATGGCCCATGAGGCCAGCCCGACATTCCACGGCCACTATTGACACAAAATCCAGAGACATAAGCTTCAGCAAGCGTTCACACTCACCCTTAGGTCATAGCCCCAAAAATTCTCCTCATAGTCTGTAGATTGGGCCTGCCATATCTACGTCCCCAAACCTAAGCCGAGTTTGTGTTTTCAGACTTCTATCCTGACATCCCTGTCCCACACACCCTTCAGACTGAGGCCCCTGGAGCCACACCTCAGGACTGTGCCTGCCCTCTCCAAGGAAATTCTTCCCATTCCATTGGCCACAACCCTACAGATAAGGAGAAACCTCCAAAGTCTCAGAGGCCATTCCAATAGTGTAGGCCACCCAGGACAAAGAGGGGCGATCTCTCACAAGCTGAGCAACGACGTCAACTCACCCATAGACAGATAACCCAAGAGAAGAAGATTAAACTGGACTGGCCCCTAGAATGTAATTGGTTCCATTGCTTTTTTTTCTAAGCATCTCTCCTCAGAGGCCTGTTTTCCAATACCAGCATATGGGGGATTCCAGAGATACCAATCAGAACAAATCTTGTCTTCACATGGGAAACTTATCCTTTGGAGCTCTGTAAAGGCCTCCAGTTAGGAGAAACCTTCAGGTAGCCGGAGCAACCGTCCTATTCCAAGGTCTCCATGGACACATACCCTCATTATGACCATTCGGCAGGAGAGTACATTTCAACTCAGCCCCGTCGATTACTCCCCCAGAGGCAGAATATCAAACCTGCCTTGTCGCTAGGAGACAACTGGAATGCAAAGCAGACTCTCTAGGCATCCATCCTTGGCATCCTGCTCTGGCGCCCTTCCATATGGGATGTCCTGGAGCCTTCCAACAGGTCTTGACTGTCCCACAGAAGGAATCCTTGCAGATTGGAGCATCTCACAACTCCTATCGTGGGAAAACCTACATGGCCTCATGAGATGCTCCCCTTTATAAAGGGGCCATCATGGACAGAAACTCCAACCTGAGCCAACTTCTGATGCATTGCTTTGGTTTCTAGGTATCTCTCCTCAGAGGCCTGGTTTCCAATATCAGAATATGGGGGTTTCCTAAGGAAACAATCAGAACAGATCTCATCTCCACATGGGAAACTTGCTCTTTGGAGCTGTGTCAATACCTCAGGTTAGGAGGATCCTTCAGGGCGCTGGCACCATGGCCCAATCCCAAGGTCTCCAAGGACACAAACTTACATTATGATCCATTCTCAGGAGAGTCCATTTCAAATCAGCCCCCTCGGCTGCTCACCCAGAGCCAGCAGATCAAACCTTCCTTGTCACTAGGAGACAGTTAGAATGGGAGGCGGGCTTCCCAGGCATCCATCCTTAGAACCCTGCTCTGGAGAACTTCTTTATGGGACGTCTTGAATCCAACCAACCTGTCTTGACTGTCTCGCAGAATGAATCCTTTTGGTTTGAAGCATCACACAATAACACTCTGAGAAAACCTCCATTTCCTCATGATGCCCCACACCTTCATAATGGGCCATCACGAACAGAAACTCCATCCTAAGCCAAAGTCTGATCCTCGCCCTGAATTCAGTAGCATAAGATCTCGATTCAGCACTTGAGAGTGTGCCTGCTGGGCCCTCACCCTGAAACCTAGCCTAACTTGTGTTCCCAGACTTCCGACCTCAGAATCCTGGCCACACCCCTCCAGTTTGGAAATTCTGGAGACACAATGCAGCACACTGCCTGGCCTCCAGAAGAAAAATGTTGCCCTATAGGGCTAACCAGAAACGCCAAATGAGTAACAACCTGCATGCCACTCGACCATACCCCAATTATACAGTCTAGCCTGTGCACTAAAGCCCTGTCTGACACAGCCTGAGGGCAGACCTCCAGTCCAACACCCAGACAGTTGGCCGTACACTGAGCATATCAAACCCACAATGGCTTTAGGCCATCATCTCTACCCAACCTCAATTTTCACCTTCAGAACCTAGACCTTATCTCCACTCACTGCTCAGGAGTGAACGTGATGCAAGAATCAGAACTTCTCCTTCGCCTTGGCAAGAAACCTAGTGGTTGGCATGTTGTCCAATGTTCATTGTAGGAGAAAGCAGCATGGACTATGAGGCCCCACCTATCCCTGAGGGCCACAATTTGCACAAACACACATTTTGACACTCAGCGTGAGCCCTATCCTCATGTAAAGCCTCTTAGTGACTGGAACAACAGCCCACATATGGGGCTTGCCAAGCCCCTAGTCCCCCAATCTCAACCAGAGTTCGAGATGCCTAGTCACCCCTACTCAGGGCTCTACTCTGGAATCCCTCTTTGGTGGGACACCTGAGGTAAAAAAAAAAAAAATACAGAAAGGACTCTTCCCATTCACAGAATGATCCCAACCACTTGGGATCAGGCCAAATCACCAGAGAAAGAATTGTCCATGGTCCTTGAGGACACCCCGACATTCCACGGCCACCATTGACACAAAATCCAGAGACAAAACCCTGAGCAAGCGCCACATACTCGCCCTTTGTTCATAGCCCGGAAAATTCTCACGGTCTGTAGATCGAGCCTTCATACATACATCCCCAAACCTAAGCTGAGTTTGTGTTTTCAGACTTCTGTCCCCACAGTCCTGGCCCACACAACATCCAAGCTGGGGCCCCTGGAGCCACACCTCAGGACTGTGGCTTCCCTCTCCAGGGGAATTCTGCCATTTCCATTGGCCACAACCCTATAGATTAGGAGAATCCTCCAAACTCCCACAGGCCATCTGAATTGTGTTGGCTGCCCAGGACAAACAGGGATGATCTTTCACAAGTTAGGAAACCAACTCCACTCAGACCTAGAGACAGATATCCCCATAGAATAAGATTGAACTGGAAGGGCACTTAGGCCCTAATCAGATCCATTGCTTTTAATTCCATTCATCTCTCCTCAGAGGCCTGGTTTCCAATACCAGCATATGGGAGATTCCTTAGGCACTCATCAAAACAATTCTCTTCTCTACATAGGAAACATACTCTTTAGAGCTCCATCAAAACCTCCGGTTATGAACATCCCTCAAGGCCCCGGATCAAGCACCCCATTCCAAGGTCTACATGGACACAAATGCACATTATGACCAATCCTCAACTCACCCATTTCAACACACCCGCCTCGGTTGCTCCCCTAGATCCAGCAGATCGAACTTGCCTTGGCTCTATGAGACACCTGGAATGGGAGGCAGGCTGCCCAGGCATCCATCCTTAGAACCCTGCTCTGGATAACTTCCTTATGGGATGTCCTAAAGCCATCCAACAGGTCTCGACTGTCCCACAGAAGAAATCATTGTGGTTTGGAGCATCTCACAATTCCCATCGTCGGAAAACCTCCATGTCCTCGTGACACCCTCCCCTTCATGAAGGGGCCGTCATGGACAGAAACTTCGACCTAAGCCAACGTCTGATCCTAGCTCTGTCTTCAGGTATACGGGATCTCGAATCATCTCTGCAGAGGGTGCCTGCCGTCCCCTCACCCCGAAATCTAAGTCTGGCTTGTGTTCTCAGAATTTTTTCCTCACACTCCTGGCCCACAAGCCTTCCAGTTTGGGAATGCTGGAACCACTATGTGGCACTGTGTCTTCCCTCCAGAAGAAAAACGTTGCCCTCTGGGGCTACCCAGTAACCACAAATGAGTACCATCCTGCACGAAACTCGACTGCACCCCAATGATACAGTCTAGCCTGGGCACTTATTCCCTGTCTGCCACAGCCTGAGCCTGCACCTCCCAACCCACACTCAACAGCTGGCCGAACACTGAGCACATCGGACACACCATGGCCTTAGGGCTTCATCTCTTCCCAAGCTCAGTTTTCAGGCTTCAGAACCTAAACCTTAAATCCAATCACAGTCCAGGAGTGAAAGTGTTGCAGAAATTAGAACTCCATCTTCCCCATGGCCAGAAAACTTGTGGTTCCCATACTGTGCAACGTTCAGTGTAGGAGGCACCAGCATGGTACTTTAGGCCACGCCCTGACTTGAAAGGATCCTTGGGCACAAAACCACATTGTGAAAATCAGTGTGAGACCTATCCTCAAGGAAGGCCTCTCAGTGTCTGGACCAAGAGCCCACATATGGGGCTTGCCATGTTCTTAGGTCCCAATGTTAACCAGAGGTCTGGTTGTCCAGTTGCCCCCACCCACGACTCTGCTCTGGAATCCCTCTTTTGGTGGTCCACCTGAGGTAAATAAAAAACAAAAAGAAAACAAAAAAAAAGTAAACAAAAAAAACCAGAAAGGCCTCCTCCCTTCCCACAGAATGACCCCAAACTTTTAGGATCGGGTCAAATCCCCAGAAAGGGAGCCTCATCGATGGCCCATGAGGACACCCCGACATTCCATGGCAATCGGTGACACATTTCCAGAAAAAAAAAAAAAAAAGCATGAGCAAGCACCTCACATTCGCCCTTTGTTCATATCCCGAAGAGGTCTCCTCACGGTCTATAGATCGGGCCGGCCATACCTACATCCCCCAACCTAAGTGGAGTTTGTGTTTTCAGACTTTTGTCCAAATAGCCCTGGACCACACACGCTCCACATTTGGGTCCCTGGAGCCACACCTCAGGACTGTGCTTCCCTTTCAAGGGAATTCTTCCCATTCCATTGGCCACAACCTTGCAAATTGGGAAAAACCTCCAAAGTCACCGAGGCCATCCCAAAAGTGTAGGCCGCCCAGGACAAACAGGGGTGATCTCAAACCAGCTGAGCAACTACCTCCACTCAGACAACAGATGTCCCCAGAGAAGAATATTGAACCGGACAGGCCCCTAGGCCCTAATCAGATCCATTGCTTTGGTTTCCAGGCATCTGTCCTCAGAGGCCTCGTTTCCAATACCAGCATATGGTGGTTTCCTGAGGCACCAATAAGAACAAATCTCGTCTCCCCATGGAAAACTTGCTCATTGGAGCTTTGTCATAACCTCTGGTTAGGAGAATCCTTCAGGGCCCTGGTGCCACTGCCCCATACCAAGGTCTCCATGGACTCAAACCAACATTAAGACCATCCTCAGGAAAGTCCATTTCAACTCAGCCCCCTCTGTTGCTACCCAAAGTCAGCAGATCAAACGTTTCTTGTTGCTAGGAGACAATTGGAATGTGAGGCTGGCTGCCCAGGCATCCATACTTAGAACCCTGTTCTGGAAAAATACCTTATAAGACGTCCTGGAGCCATCCAACAAATCTTAATTGTCCCACAGAAGGAATCCTTGCGGTTTGGAGCATCTCACAACTCCAATAGTGGGAAAACCCCCATGGCCTCATAATGCCCCCCCTTCCTGAAGGGGCCCACATGGACAGAAACTCAAACCTGAGCCAAAGTCTGAACCTCGACCTGACTTCAGACGCATGAGATCTCAATTCAGCTCTGCAGAGTGTGCCTGCCATGTCCTTGCCCCGAAACCTAAGCCTAGCTTGTGTTCTCAGACTTCCGTCCTCACTCTCCTGGCCCACAAGCCCTCCAGTTTGGGAATTCCGAAGCCACAATGCAGCACTCTGCCTGCCCTCCAGAAGAAAAACTTTGCCCTATGCTGCTAATAAGAAACCCCAAATGATTTTCTAATGCATGCCACTCGATTGTAAAGCAATTATACAGGCCACCCTGTATACTAATGCCCTGTCTGGCACAGCCTGAGACAAGACATCCCAAACGACACCCAGACAGCTGGCCCCAACCTGGACACATAGGACCCGCTATGGCTGTAGGTCGTCATCTCTTCCCAACCTCGGTTTTCAGGCTTCAGAACCTAGACCTTATCTCCAATCACTGCCCAGGGGTGAACGTGATGCAGAAATTAGAATTCCTCCTTCCCCATGGCCAGAAACCTTGTGGTTGGCATGTTGTCCAACGTTCAATGTGGGAAAACCTGCATTGTCCGAAAGGCCACGCCAGTGCTTGAGGGCCGCCTAGGACACAGACATGCATTGTGACCTGCAGCGTGAGTCCCGTATTAAAGTAACGCCTCTCAGTGGCTGGACCAAGATCCTGCATATGGAGCTTGTCATATCCATAGGCCCCCAGGCTTAACCAGAGGGCGAGTATTCCAGTTGTCAGTACCCACTGCTATGCTCTAGAATCCCTCTACTGGGGGGACACATGAAGCAGAAAACAGGACACTTCCCTTCCCACAGAATGACCCCAAACTCTTGGGGGCTGGACAAACTACCAGAGAGGGAGACTTCTACGACCCATGAGGCAACTCCTACATTAAACGGCCATTGTGGACAAAACATCCAGAGACAAAAGCCTGAGCGACTGCCTCCCTCTCACCCTTCTTTCATATCCAGAGGAGCTCCCCTCATGGACTGTAGATCAGGCCTGCCGTAACCTCGGCCCCAAACCTGAGCTGAGTTAGGGTTTTTGGATGTCTGTCTGCACGGCCATGGCCCACACAGCCTCCAGGCTGGGTTCTCTGGAGCCACACCACAGAACTGTGCCTGCTCTCTCCTAAGAAACTGCCCATTCCATTGGCCACAACTCTACAAAATAGTAGAAACCTCAAGGTCCCCAAGGACATCCTACTACCGCAAGCCGCCCTGGACAAATAGGGGCATTATAACACAAGCTGAGCAACTACTACCTCCATGCAGACACATAGACAGATATCCGCAGAGACAGAAGATTGAACCAGACAGGCCCCTAGGCCCTATTATGAACTCTTGCTTTGGTGTCCAGGTATCACTCCTCAGAGGCCTGGGTTCGAAGACCAGCATACGGGGCTTTCCTGAGGCACCAGACAGAAGACCTCTCATCTCCACATGGGAAGCTTCCTTGTTGGAGTTGTGTCAAGCCCTTCGGGTTGGAGAATCCTGCAGAGTCCCTTAGCTACTGCCACATTCCAAGGTCTCCATGGCCACCAACCCACATTATGACTCATCCTCGGCAGAGTCCATTTAAACTCAGGCTTCTGGGTAGCTCACCCAAGAGCCCGCAGATTGAGCGTGCCTTGTCTCCACCAGGCAATGGGAAGGTGAGTTGGCGTTTCTCGGCATCCATGCTTAGGGCCCTGCTCTCGAGTCTTTCTGTATGGGGCATCCTGGAACCATCCAATAGTACTCGACTGTCCTGAAGAAGGAAACTTTGAAGTATGGAGCAGCTCACAACTCCCAGCGTAGGGAAACCTCCCTGGCCTCATGACGCCCCCACCCCCTTCAGGAAGGGGCCGTCATGGACATAAACTCCAGCTTGAGGCAACATCTGATAATCGCCCGGACCTCACGTGCAGGAGATCTCGATTCAGCCTCTGCTGAGTGGGCCTGCCATGCTCTTGGCCCCAAAACTCGTGCTAGCTTGTGTTTTCAGACTTCCTTCCTCACAATCCTGGCCACACCCCTCCAGTTTGGCAATTCTGGAGACACAATGCAGCACTCTGCCTGCCCTCCAGAAGAAAAATGTTGCCCTATAGGGCTAACCAGAAACGCCAAATGAGTAACAACCTGCATGCCACTCGACCATACCCCAATTATACAGTCTAGCCTGTGCACTAAAGCCCTGTCTGACACAGCCTGAGGGCAGACCTCCAGTCCAACACCCAGACAGCTGGCCGTACACAGAGCATATCACACCCACTATGGCTTTAGGCCATCATCTCTACCCAACCTCAGTTTTCACCTTCAGAACCTAGACCTTATCTCCACTCACTGCTCAGGAGTGAACGTGATGCAAGAATCAGAACTTCTCCTTCGCCTTGGCAAGAAACCTAGTGGTTGGCATGTTGTCCAATGTTCATTGTAGGAGAAAGCAGCATGGACTATGAGGCCCCACCTATCCCTGAGGGCCACAATGTGCACAAACACACATTGTGACCTTCAGCGTGAGCCATATCCTCATGTAAAGCCTCTTAGTGACTGGAACAACAGCCCCCATATGGGGCTTGCCAAGCCCCTAGTCCCCCAAACTCAACCAGAGTTCGAGATGTCTAGTCACCCCTACTCAGGGCTCTACTCGGGAATCCCTCTTTGGTGGGACACTTGAGGTAAAAAAAAAAAAATACAGAAAGGACTCTTCCCATCCACAGAATGATGCCAACCACTTGGGATCAGGCCAAATCACCAGAGAAAGAATTGTCCATGGCCCTTGAGGACACCCCGACATTCCACGGCCACCATTGACACAAAATCCAGAGACAAAACCCTGAGCAAGCGCCACATACTCGCCCTTTGTTCATAGCCCGGAAAATTCTCACGGTCTGTAGATCGAGCCTTCATACATACATCCCCAAACCTAAGCTGAGTTTGTGTTTTCAGACTTCTGTCCCCACAGGCCTGGACCACACACACTCCACACTTGGGTCCCTGGAGCCACAGCTCAGGACTGTGCTTCCCTTCCAAGGGAATTCTTCCCATTCCATTGGCCACAACCTTGCAAATTAGGAAAAACCTCCAAAGTCACCGAGGCCATCCCAATAGTGTAGGCCGCCCAGAACAAACAGGGGAGATCTCAAACCAGCTGAGCAACTACCTCCACTCAGACAACAGATATCCCCAGAGAAGAATATTGAACCGGACAGGCCCCTAGGCCCTAATCAGATCCATTGCTTTGGTTTCCAGGCATCTGTCCTCAGAGGCCTCGTTTCCAATACCAGCATATTTTGGTTTCCTGAGGCACCAATAAGAACAAATCTCGTCTCCCCATGGAAAACTTGCTCATTGGAGCTTTGTCATAACCTCTGGTTAGGAGAATCCTTCAGGGCCCTGGTGCCACTGCCCCATACCAAGTTCTCCATGGACTCAAACCAACATTAAGACCATCCTCAGGAAAGTCCATTTCAACTCAGCCCCCTCTGTTGCTACCCCAAGCCAGCAGATCAAACGTTTCTTGTTGCTAGGAGACAATTGGAATGTGAGGCTGGCTGCCCAGGCATCCATACTTAGAACCCTGTTCTGGAAAAATACCTTATAAGACGTCCTGGAGCCATCCAACAAATCTTAATTGTCCCACAGAAGGAATCCTTGCGGTTTGGAGCATCTCACAACTCCAATAGTGGGAAAACCCCCATGGCTTCATAATGCCCCCCCTTCCTGAAGGGGCCCACATGGACAGAAACTCAAACCTGAGCCAAAGTCTGAACCTCGACCTGACTTCAGACGCATGAGATCTCAATTCAGCTCTGCAGAGTGTGCCTGCCATGTCCTTGCCCCGAACCTAAGCCTAGCTTGTGTTCTCAGACTTCCGTCCTCACTCTCCTGGCCCACAAGCCCTCCAGTTTGGGAATTCCGAAGCCACAATGCAGCACTCTGCCTGCCCTCCAGAAGAAAAACTTTGCCCTATGCTGCTAATAAGAAACCCCAAATGATTTTCTAATGCATGCCACTCGATTGTAAAGCAATTATACAGCCACCCTGTATACTAATGCCCTGTCTGGCACAGCCTGAGACAAGACATCCCAAACGACACCCAGACAGCTGGCCCCAACCTGGACACATAGGACCCGTTTTGGCTGTAGGTCGTCATCTCTTCCCAACCTCGGTTTTCAGGCTTCAGAACCTAGACCTTATCTCCAATCACTGCCCAGGGGTGAACGTGATGCAGAAATTAGAATTCCTCCTTCCCCATGGCCAGAAACCTTGTGGTTGGCATGTTGTCCAACGTTCAATGTGGGAAAACCTGCATTGTCCGAAAGGCCACGCCAGTGCTTGAGGGCCGCCTAGGGCACAGACATGCATTGTGACCTGCAGCGTGAGTCCCATATTAAAGTAACGCCTCTCAGTGGCTGGACCAAGATCCTGCATATGGGGCTTGTCATATCCATAGGCCCCCAGGCTTAACCAGAGGGCGAGTATTCCAGTTGTCAATACCCACTGCTATGCTCTAGAATCCCTCTACTGGGGGGACACATGAAGCAGAAAACAGGACACTTCCCTTCCCACAGAATGACCCCAAACTCTTGGGGGCTGGACAAACTACCAGAGAGGGAGACTTCTACGACCCATGAGGCAACTCCTACATTAAACGGCCATTGTGGACAAAACATCCAGAGACAAAAGCCTGAGCGACTGCCTCCCTCTCACCCTTCTTTCATATCCAGAGGAGCTCCCCTCATGGACTGTAGATCAGGCCTGCCGTAACGTCGGCCCCAAACCTGAGCTGAGTTAGGGTTTTTGGATGTTTGTCTGCACAGCCATGGCCCACACAGCCTCCAGGCTGGGTTCTCTGGAGCCACACCACAGAACTGTGCCTGCTCTCTCCTAAGAAACTGCCCATTCCATTGGCCACAACTCTACAAAATAGTAGAAACCTCAAGGTCCCCAAGGACATCCCACTACCGCAAGCCGCACTGGACAAATAGGGGCATTATGACACAAGCTGAGCAACTACTACCTCCATGCAGACACACAGACAGATATCCGCAGAGACAGAAGATTGAACCAGACAGGCCCCTAGGCCCTATTATGAACTCTTGCTTTGGTGTCCACGTATCACTCCTCAGAGGCCTGGGTTCGACGACCAGCATACGGGGCTTTCCTGAGGCACCAGACAGAAGACCTCTCATCTCCACATGGGAAGCTTCCTTGTTGGAGTTGTGTCAAGCCCTTCGGGTTGGAGAATCCTGCAGAGTCCCTTAGCTACTGCCACATTCCAAGGTCTCCATGGCCACCAACCCACATTATGACTCATCCTCGGCAGAGTCCATTTAAACTCAGCCTTCTGGGTAGCTCACCCAAGAGCCCGCAGATTGAGCGTGCCTTGTCTCCACCAGGCAATGGGAAGGTGAGTTGGCGTTTCTCGGCATCCATGCTTAGGGCCCTGCTCTCGAGTCTTTCTGTATGGGGCATCCTGGAACCATCCAATAGTACTCGACTGTCCTGAAGAAGGAAACTTTGAAGTTTGGAGCAGCTCACAACTCCCAGCGTAGAGAAACTTCCCTGGACTCATGACGCCCCCACCCCCTTCAGGAAGGGGCCGTCATGGACACAAACTGCAGCTTGAGGCAACATCTGATAATCGCCCTGACCTCACCTGCAGGAGATCTCGATTCAGCCTCTGCAGAGTGGGCCTGCCATGCTCTTGGCCCCAAAACTCGTGCTAGCTTGTGTTTTCAGACTTCCTTCCTCACAATCCTGGCCACACCCCTCCAGTTTGGCAATTCTGGAGACACAATGCAGCACTCTGCCTGCCCTCCAGAAGAAAAATGTTGCCCTATAGGGCTAACCAGAAACGCCAAATGAGTAACAACCTGCATGCCACTCGACCATACCCCAATTATACAGTCTAGCCTGTGCACTAAAGCCCTGTCTGACACAGCCTGAGGGCAGACCTCCAGTCCAACACCCAGACAGCTGGCCGTACACAGAGCATATCACACCCACTATGGCTTTAGGCTATCATCTCTACCCAACCTCAGTTTTCACCTTCAGAACCTAGACCTTATCTCCACTCACTGCTCAGGAGTGAACGTGATGCAAGAATCAGAACTTCTCCTTCGCCTTGGCAAGAAACCTAGTGGTTGGCATGTTGTCCAATGTTCATTGTAGGAGAAAGCAGCATGGACTATGAGGCCCCACCTATCCCTGAGGACCACAATTTGCACAAACACACATTGTGACCCTCAGCGTGAGCCCTATCCTCATGTAAAGCCTCTTAGTGACAGGAACAACAGCCCACATATGGGGCTAGCCAAGCCCCTAGTCCCCCAATCTCAACCAGAGTTTGATATGTCTAGTCATCCCTACTCAGGGCTCTACTCTGGAATCCCTCTTTGGTGGAACACCTGAGGTAAAAAAAAAAAAAATACAGAAAGGACTCTTCCCATCCACAGAATGATCCCAAACACTTGGGATCAGGCCAAATCACCAGAGAAAGAATTGTCCATGGCCCTTGAGGACACCCCGACATTCCACGGCCACCATTGACACAAAATCCAGAGACAAAAGCCTGAGCAAGCGCCACATACTCGCCCTTTGTTCATAGCCCGGAAAATTCTCACGGTCTGTAGATCGAGCCTTCATACATACATCCCCAAACCTAAGCTGAGTTTGTGTTTACCGACTTCTGTCCCCACAGTCCTGGCACACACACCATCCAAGCTGGGGCCCCTGGAGCCACACCTCAGGACTGTGGCTTCCCTCTCCAGGGGAATTCTGCCATTTCCTTTGGCCACAACGCTATAGATTAGGAGAATCCTCCAAACTCCCCGAGGCCATCCCAATAGTTTTGGCTGCCCAGGACAAACAGGGATGATCTTTCACAAGTTAGGAAACTACCTCCCCTCAGACCCAGGGAAAGATATCCCCATAGAATGAGATTGAACTGGACAGGCACTTAGGCCCTAATCAGATCCATTGCTTTTGTTTCCAGGCATCTCTCCTCAGTGGCCCGGTTTCGAATACCAGCATACGGGGGATTACTGAGGCACTCATCAGAAAAATCTCGTCTCCACATAGGAAATGTACTCTTTGGAGCTCTATAAAAACCTCTGTTTAGGAGAATCTTTCAGGGCCCCGGATCAAGCGCCCCATTCCAAGGTCTCCATGGACTTAAACCCACATTATGATCTATCCTCGGGAGAGTCCATGTCAACTCAACCCCCTTGGTTTCTCCCTCAGGGCCTGCAGATCAAACCTGCCTTGTTGCTAGGAGACAACTAGAATGGGAGGCGGCCTGCCCAGGCATCCATCCTTAGAACCCTACTCTGGAGTCGTTCAACATGGGACATCCTAGAGCCATCCAACAGGTCTCAAGTGTCCCACAGAAGGAATCTTTGCAGTCTGGAGCATCTCACAACTCCCATTGTGGTAAAATCTACATGGCCTCTTGAGACGCTCCACGTTATAAAGGGGCCATCTTGGACAGAAACTCCAACCTGAGCAAACGTCTGATATTCACCCTGACTTCAGGTGCATGAGATCTTGATTCAGCTCTGCAGAGTGTGCCTTCTGTGCCCTCACCCCAAAAACTAAGCCTAGCTTGTGTTCTCAGACTACCGTCCTCACACCCCTGGCCCCAAAGCCCTACAGTTTGGCAATACTGGGGCCACAATGCAGCACTCTGCCTGCCCTCCAGAAGAAAAACGTTGCCTTATGGAGCTACCTAGAAACCCGAATGAGGATCAACTGAACGCCACTCGACTGCACCCCAAATATACAGTCTACCCTGTCTAATGCCTTGTCTGACACAGCATGAGCCCACACCTCCAGACCTATGCTCAACAGCTGGCCGCACAATGAGCTCATTGGACCCATCAGGTCCTTAGGTCTTCATCTCTTCCCAACCTCAGTTTTCAGGTTTCAGAACCAAGACCTAAACTCCAATCACTGTCCAGGGGTGAACGTGATGCAGAAATCACAACTCTTCCTTCGCCATGGCTGGAAATCTTGTGGTTGGCATATTCTCCAACGTTCAGTGTAGGAGAATCCAGCGTGGCCCATGAGGCACTTCCCATGCTTGAGGGCCTTGTTGGGCACAGATAGGCATTGTGACCCTCAGCATGAGCCCTGTCCTCAAGGAAGGCCTCCCAGTGTCTGAATCAAGAGCCCACATATTGGACTTGCCATGCCCCTAGGCCCCCAAACTTAAACAGAGGTGGGGTTATCCAGTTGTCCCTCCCAAGGACTCTGCTCTGGAATCCCTCTTTTATTGGGACACTTGAGGTACATAAAATAAAATATAAAATAAAATAAAATAAATAAATTAAAATAAAATAAAATAAAATAAAAAACAGAAAGGACTCCTCCCCTCCCACAGAATGTACCCAAACTCTTGGGATCGGGTCAAATCCTCAGAGAAGGAAAGCCGTCCACAACCCATGAGGCCACGCCAGCATTCCACCCAAATTGTTGACACAAATCCAGAGACAAAACCTGAGCAAGCACCTCAAACACACCCTTTTTCATATCCCGAAGTGTTATCACGGTCTGTAGATTGGGCGTGCCATACCTATGTCCCCATTCCTAAGCAGAGTTTGTGTTTTCAGACTTTTGTCCCCACAGGCCTGGCCCACACAGCCTCAAGGCTGGGCCCCTAGAGCCAAACTCAGAACTGTGCCTGCCCTCTCCAGGCGATTTCTGCCCATTCCATTGGCCACAACCCTATAGATTAGGAGAAACTCCAAAGTCCCGAGGCCATCCCAATATTATAGGTTGCCCAGGACAAACAGGGGCGATCTGACACAAGCTGAGCAACTAAATCCCCTCAGATCCGTAGAAACGTATCCTCAGGAAAGAGATTGAACCGGACAGGCACCTAGGCCCTAATCATATTCATTGCTTTTGTTTCCAGTCATCTCTCCTCAGAGGCCTGGTTTCCAATACCAGCATATGGGAGATTCCTTAGGCACTCATCAAAACAATTCTCTTCTCTACATAGGAAACATACTCTTTAGAGCCCATCAAAACCTCCGGTTATGAACATCCCCAAGGGCCCGGATCACGCACCCCATTCCAAGGTCTACATGGACACAAATGCACATTATGACCCATCCTCAACTCACCCATTTCAACACACCCGCCTCGGTTGCTCCCCTAGATCCAGCAGATCGAACTTGCCTTGGCTCTATGAGACACCTGGAATGGGAGGCAGGCTGCCCAGGCATCCATCCTTAGAACCCTGCTCTGGATAACTTCCTTATGGGATGTCCTGGAGCCATCCAACAGGTCTCGACTGTCCCACAGAAGGAATCATTGCGGTTTGGAGCATCTCACAATTCCCATCGTGGGAAAACCTCCATGTCCTCGTGACACCCTCCCCTTCATGAAGGGGTCTTCAAGGACAGAAACTCCGACGTAAGCCAACGTCTGATCCTAGCTCTGTCTTCAGGTATACGGGATCTCGAATCATCTCTGCAGAGGGTGCCTGCCGTCCCCTCACCCCGAAATCTAAGTCTGGCTTGTGTTCTCAGAATTTTTTCCTCACACTCCTGGCCCACAAGCCTTCCAGTTTGGGAATTCTGCAGCCACTATGTGGCACTGTGTCTTCCCTCCAGAAGAAAAACGTTGCCCTCTGGGGCTACGCAGTAACCACAAATGAGTACCATCCTGCACGAAACCCGACTGCACCCCAATGATACAGTCTAGCCTGGGCACTAATTCCATGTCTTCCACAGCCTGAGCCTGCACCTCCCAACCCGCACTCAACAGCTGGCCGAACACTGAGCACATCAGACACACCATGGCCTTAGGTCTTCATCTCTTCCCAACCTCAGTTTTCAGGCTTCAGAACCTAAACCTTAAATCCAAACACAGTCCAGGAGTGAAAGTGTTGCAGAAATTAGAACTCCTTCTTCCCCATGGCCAGAAAACTTGTGTTTTCCATATTGTGCAACGTTCAGTGTAGGAGAAACCAGCATGGTACATTAGGTCACGCCCTGACTTGAGGGGCTCCTTGGGCACAAAAACACATTGTGAAACTCAGTGTGAGACATATCCTCAAGGAAGGCCTCTCAGTGTCTGGACCAAGAGCCCACATATGGGGCTTGCCATGTTCTTAGGTCCCAATGTTAACCAGAGGTCTGGTTGTCCAGTCGCCCCTCCCCAGGTCTGCTCTGGAATCCCTCTTTTGGTGATCCACCTTAGGTAAAAAATAATAATAATAATAAAAAAAATAAACAAAAAAACAAGAAAGGCCTCCTCCCTTCCCACAGAATGACCCCAAACTCTTGGGATCGGGTCAAATCCCCAGAAAGGGAGCCTCATCAATGGCCCATGAGGACACCCCGACATTCCATGGCAATCGGTGACTCATTTCCAGAAAAAAAAAAAAAAAAAGCATGAGCATGCACATCACATTCGCCCTTTGTTCATATCCCGAAGAGGTCTCCTCACGGTCTATAGATCGGGCCGGCCATACCTACATCCCACAACCTAAGGGGAGTTTGTGTTTTCAGACTTTTGTCCAAATAGCCCTGGACCACACACGCTCCACACTTGGGTCCCTGGAGCCACACCTCAGGACTGTGCTTCCCTTTCAAGGGAATTCTTCCCATTCCATTGGCCACAACCTTGCAAATTAGGAAAAACCTCCAAAGTCACCGAGGCCATCCCAATAGTGTAGGCCGCCCATGACAAACAGGGGTGATCTCAAACCAGCTGAGCAACTACCTCCACTCAGACAACAGATGTCCCCAGAGAAGAATACTGAACCGGACAGGCCCCTAGGCCCTAAACAGATCCATTGCTTTGGTTTCCAGGCATCTCTCCTCAGAGGCCTCGTTTCCAATACCAGCATATGGTGGTTTCCTGAGGCACCAATAAGAAAAAATCTCGTCTCCCCATGGAAACTTGCTCATTGGAGCTTTGTCATAACCTCTGGTTAGGAGAATCCTTCAGGGCCCTGTTGCCACTGCCCCATACCAAGTTCTCCATGGACTCAAACCAACATTAAGACCATCCTCAGGAAAGTCCATTTCAACTCAGCCCCCTCTGTTGCTACCCCAAGCCAGCAGATCCAACGTTTCTTGTTGCTAGGAGACAATTGGAATGTGAGGCTGGCTGCCCAGGCATCCATACTTAGAACCCTGTTCTGGAAAAATACCTTATAAGACGTCCTGGAGCCATCCAGCAAATCTTAATTGTCCCACAGAAGGAATCCTTGCGGTTTGGAGCATCTCACAACTCCAATAGTGGGAAAACCCCCATGGCCTCATAATGCCCCCCCTTCCTGAAGGGGCCCACATGGACAGAAACTCAAACCTGAGCCAAAGTCTGAACCTCGACCTGACTTCAGACGCATGAGATCTCAATTCAGCTCTGCAGAGTGTGCCTGCCATGTCCTTGCCCCGAAACCTAAGCCTAGCTTGTGTTCTCAGACTTCCGTCCTCACTCTCCTGGCCCACAAGCCCTCCAGTTTGGGAATTCCGAAGCCACAATGCAGCACTCTGCCTGCCCTCCAGAAGAAAAACTTTGCCCTATGCTGCTAATAAGAAACCCCAAATGATTTTCTAATGCATGCCACTCGATGGTAAAGCAATTATACAGCCCACCCTGTATACTAATGCCCTGTCTGGCACAGCCTGAGACAAGACATCCCAAACGACACCCAGACAGCTGGCCCCAACCTGGACACATAGGACCCGCTATGGCTGTAGGTCGTCATCTCTTCCCAACCTCGGTTTTCAGGCTTCAGAACCTAGACCTTATCTCCAATCACTGCCCAGGGGTGAACGTGATGCAGAAATTAGAATTCCTTCTTCCCCATGGCCAGAAACCTTGTGGTTGGCATGTTGTCCAACGTTCAATGTGGGAAAACCTGCATTGTCCGAAAGGCCACGCCAGTGCTTGAGGGCCGCCTAGGGCACAGACATGCATTGTGACCTGCAGCGTGAGTCCCGTATTAAAGTAACGCCTCTCAGTGGCTGGACCAAGATCCTGCATATGGGGCTTGTCATATCCATAGGCCCCCAGGCTTAACCAGAGGGCGAGTATTCCAGTTGTCAGTACCCACTGCTATGCTCTTGAATCCCTCTACTGGGGGGACACATGAAGCAAAAAACAGGACACTTCCCTTCCCACAGAATGACCCCAAACTCTTGGGGGCTGGACAAACTACCAGAGAGGGAGACTTCTACGACCCATGAGGCAACTCCTACATTAAACGGACATTGTGGACAAAACATCCAGAGACAAAAGCCTGAGCGACTGCCTCCCTCTCACCCTTCTTTCATATCCAGAGGAGCTCCCCTCATGGACTGTAGATCAGGCCTGCCGTAACCTCGGCCCCAAACCTGAGCTGAGTTAGGGTTTTTGGATGTCTGTCTGCACGGCCATGGCCCACACAGCCTCCAGGCTGGGGTCTCTGGAGCCACACCACAGAACTGTGCCTGCTCTCTCCTAAGAAACTGCCCATTCCATTGGCCACAACTCTACAAAATAGTAGAAACCTCAAGGTCCCCAAGGACATCCCACTACCGCAAGCCGCACTGGACAAATAGGGGCATTATGACACAAGC
The DNA here is from genome assembly GCF_964662115.1 of Mustela nivalis. Classification (NCBI taxonomy): domain Eukaryota; kingdom Metazoa; phylum Chordata; class Mammalia; order Carnivora; family Mustelidae; genus Mustela; species Mustela nivalis. Next base: position 367,334 of record NW_028136005.1, on the reverse strand, counting down.
TGAGCAACTACTACCTCCATGCAGACACACAGACAGATATCCGCAGAGACAGAAGATTGAACGAGACAGGCCCCTAGGCCCTATTATGAACTCTTGCTTTGGTGTCCAGGTATCACTCCTCAGAGGCCTGGGTTCGAAGACCAGCATACGGGGCTTTCCTGAGGCACCAGACAGAAGACCTCTCATCTCCACATGGGAAGCTTCCTTGTTGGAGTTGTGTCAAGCCCTTCGGGTTGGAGAATGCTGCAGAGTCCCTTAACTACTGCCACATTCCAAGGTCTCCATGGCCACCAACCCACATTATGACTCATCCTCAGGATAGTCCATTTAAACTCAGCCTTCTGGGTAGCTCACCCAAGAGCCCGCAGATTGAGCGTGCCTTGTCTCGACCAGGCAATGGGAAGGTGAGTTGGCGTTTCTCGGCATCCATGCTTAGGCCCCTGCTCTCGAGTCTTTCTGTATGGGGCATCAAGGGACCATCCAATAGTACTCGACTGTCCTGAAGAAGGAAACTTTGAAGTTTGGAGCAGCTCACAACTCCCAGCGTAGGGAAACCTCCCTGGCCTCATGACGCCCCCACCCCCTTCATGTAAGGGCCGTCATGGACACAATCTGCAGCTTGAGGCTACATCTGATACTCGCCCTGACCTCACGTGCAGGAGATCTCGATTCAGCCTCTGCAGAGTGGGCCTGCCATGCTCTTGGCCCCAAAACTCGTGCTAGCTTGTGTTTTCAGACTTCCTTCCTCACAATCCTGGCCACACCCCTCCAGTTTGGCAATTCTGGAGACACAATGCAGCACTCTGCCTGCCCTCCAGAAGAAAAATGTTGCCCTATAGGGCTAACCAGAAACGCCAAATGAGTAACAACTTGCATGCCACTCGACCATACCCCAATTATACAGTCTAGCCTGTGCACTAAAGCCCTGTCTGACACAGCCTGAGGGCAGACCTCCAGTCCAACACCCAGACAGCTGGCCGTACACAGAGCATATCACACCCACAATGGCTTTAGGCCATCATCTCTACCCAACCTCAGTTTTCACCTTCAGAACCTAGACCTTATCACCACTCACTGTTCAGGAGTAAACATGATGCAAGAATCAGAACTTCTCCTTCGCCTTGGAAAGAAACCTAGTGGTTGGCATGTTTTCCAACGTTCAGTGTAGTTGAAACCAGTGTGGCCCATGAGGCCCCGTTCATGTTTATGGGCCACATTGGTCACAAACACACATTGTGTCCCTCAGCCTGATCCCAGGCCTCAGGTAAGGCCTCTCAGTGGCTGGATGAAGAGACAGCATATTGTGCTTGCCATGCCCCTAGGCCCCAAATTTTACCCATAGTTCGGGTTCTCCCTTCACTTTTCCCCAGGGCTCTTCTTTTGAATTACTCTTTTGGCGGGACACCTGAGGTAACAAACCTGAAAGGAGTCCTCCCATTCCACAGATTGACGAAAAACAATTGGGATCGGGCCAAATCCACAGAGAGGAAAATTCGTCCATGGCCCATGAGGCCTCCCCGACATTCCACGGCCATCTCTGATACAAAATCCAGAGACAAAAGCCTGAGCAAGCGCCTCAGACTCGCTCTCTCTTCATATCCGGAAGAGTTCTTCTCATGATTTATAGATCGGGCCTGCCATACCTACCTCCCCAAACCTAAGCTGAGTTTGTGTTTTCAGACTTCTGTCCTCAAAGTCCTGGGCCACACACCCTCCAGGCTGGTGCCCCTGGAGTCACACATTAGGACTGTGCCAACCCAATCCATGGGAATTCTGCCGATGCCATTGTCCAAAACAGTAAAATTTGGAGAACCCTACAAATCCCTGAGGCCATCCCAATAGTGCAGGTCGCCCGGGACAAACAAGGGCAGTCTGATACCTGCTGAGCATCTACCTCCACTCATACCATAGATGGATGTCCCCTGAGAAGAAGATTGAACCAGACAGGACCCTAGGCCATAATCGGATACATTGCTTTGGATTACAGGCATGTCTCCTCAAAAGCCTGGATTCCAATACCAGCATAGAAGTTTTCCTGAGGCACCCATCAAAACAAATCTCGTCTCCACAAGGAACCTTGTGCATCGAGCTATGTCAAAAGCTTAGGAGAATACTTCAGGGTCCCGGTGCCACCGCCCCTTTTTAAGGCCCTCATGGACACAAACACACATTAGGACCCATCCTCAGGAAAGTCCATTTCAAGTCAGCCACCCCGGTTGCTCCCGCAGAACCATCAGATCTAAACTGTCTTGTTGCTGGGAGACATTTGGAATGCGAGGCCGGCTTCCCAGGCATCCATCCTCGAACAGTGCCCTGGAGTCATTCCATATGGGATGTCCTGAAGCTGCCCAACAGGTCTCAATTGTCCCGCAGAAGGAATCCTTGATGGGGGCATCCCACAACTCCCAACGAGGGAAAAAATCCATGGCCTTGAGATTCCGCTTCCTTCATGAAGGGTCCGTCATGCACAGAAACTCCAACCTGAGCCAACGTCTGATCCTCGCCCTGACTTCAGATGCATGAGATATTGGTTCAGATCTACAGTGGTACCTGCCGTGTCCTCGCCCTGAAACCCAAGTCTAGCTTGTGTTCTCAGACTTCCGTCCTCACACTCCTCCACACGAAGCCCTCAAGTTTAGCAATTCCGGACTGACAATGAAGCACTCTGCCTGCCCTCTAGAAAACAAATTTTGCCTAATGAGCTGCCCAGACAACTTATATGAGGATAAATCTACATGGCACTCGACTGTACCCAAATTATATAGTCTAACCTGGGCACTAATGCACTGTCTGACACAACCTGAGCTCGGACCTCCTGACCAACACCCGACAGCTGACCGCACACTGAGCACATCAGAACCGCCATGGCCTTAGGTCATCATCTCTTCCCTACCTCAGTTTTTAGGCTTCAGTACCTAGACCTTATCTCCAATCACTGCCCAGGGGTGCCTGTGATGCAGTAATCAGAACTCTTCCTTACCCATGGCAAGAAACCTTGTGGTTGGCATGTTGTCCAACGTTCAGTGTAGGAGAAACCAGGATTCACCATGAGGCCCTGCCCATTCTTGTTTGCGAAGTGGGCATAAACAGGCATTGTGAGCCTCAGCGTGAGTCCAGTCCTCTAGTAAGTCCTCTCAGTGGCTCGACCATTAGATGTCATAATGGGCTTTACATGTGCCTAGGCCGCAATTTTTAACCAGATTTCTGGTTGTCCGTTCGGCCCTCCCCAGGGCTCTACTCTGGAATCCCTCATTTGGTGGGACACCTGAGGTTAAAAAACAAAACATGGCAAATCAACAACAACAACAAAACGGACTTCTTCCATCCCACAGAATGACCCCAAACTCTTTGGACGGGGCGAAACCCCCAGAGTGTAAGACTCGTCCATTTCCCATGAAGTCACCAGGGAATTTCACGACCATGAGTGTCACGATATCCAGAGACAAAAACTTGAGCACGAGCCTCACACTCGCCCCTTATTCATATCCCGAAGAGTTCTCCTCATGGTCTGTAGATCAATCCTGCCATACCTATGACCTGAAACATAAGCCGCGTTTGTGTTTTCAGACGACTATCCAAACAGCTCTGCCTACACACCCTACAGGCTCAGGCCCCTGGAGCCAAACCTGAGGACTGTACTTGCCCTCTCCAAGGGAATTGTATGTGCCCATTCCAATGGCCACAACCCTACTAATAGGATAAACCTGCAAACTCCCTGAGGCCATCCCAATAGTGGTGGCTTTCCAGGACAAACTCGGGCAATCTGAGCCCATCTGAGAACCTACATGCACTCAGACGCATAGACTGATGTTCCCAGAGGTAAAAAGGAACGAATAGGCCCCTAGGCACTATTCGGATTCATTGTTGTGGTATCCAATCATCTCTCCTCAGAGGCCTGGATTTCAATACCAGCATATGGCTGTTTCCTGACTCATCTGTCATAAAAAATCTCATCTACATATGGGAAACTTGCACGTTGGAGCTGTGTCAAAGCCTCTGTTTGAAAAAACCCTTCAGGACCCCAGTGCCACCGCTTCATTCCAAGGTCTCCATAGACACAAAAACATATTAGGATCCATCCACAGGAGAGTCCATTTCAACTCAGATCCAGATTGCTCGCCCAGATCCAGCAGATATAACCTGTCTTGTTGCTAGGACACAATTGGAATGCAAGGTGGGCTACCCAGGCATCCATCCTTAGAACCCTGCTCGGAATCGTTGGCCTGGAGCCAACCAACATGTCTCAATTGTCCTGCACAAGAATCTTTGCAGTTTGGAGCTTCTCACAACTAACATCGTGGAAAAACCCCCACGGCCTCTTGACCCCCCCGCCCCTTCATGAAGGGGCCATCAGGGACAGAAACACCAACCTGAGCGATCTTCTGATCCTCGCCCTGACTTCAGAAGCACGAGATCTCGATTCAGGTCTGTAGATTGTTCCTGCCTTGTCCTCACCCAGAAACCTAAGCCTAGCTTGTGTTCTCAGATTTCCGTCTTCAGACTACTGGCCCACAAGCCTCCAGTTTGCAAACCAGAACTATAATGGAGCACTCTTCCAGCCTTCAGGAAGAAAAACATTGCCCTGTGGGGCTACCCAGAAACTCCAAATGAGGATCACCCTGCACGCCATTCGACTGTACCCCAAATATATAGGCTGACCTGGGCACTATTGCCCTTTCTACACAGCCTGAGCCTGGACTTCCTGGCCCCACCCAGAAAGCTGGTCGAACACTGAGCACGCCGGACGAGCCATGTCCTTAGGTCGTCATCTCTTCCCAACCTCGATTCTCAAGTTTCAGAACCTAGACCTTATCTCCAAACACTGCCCAGGCTTGTAAGTGATGCAGAAATCACAACTCCTTCCCCTTGGCTAGAAACCATGTGGTTGGCATGTTTTCCAATGTTCAGTGTAGTTGAAACCAGTGTGGCCCATGAGGCCCCGCCCATGTTTATGGGCCACATTGGTCACAAACACACATTGTGACCCTCAGCCTGATCCCAGTCCTCAGGTAAGGCCTCTCAGTGGCTGGATGAAGAGACAGCATATTGGGCTTGCCATGCCCCTAGGCCCCAAATTTTACCCATAGTTCGGGTTGTCCCTTCGCTTTTCCACAGGGCTCTTCTTTGGAATTCCTCTTTTGGCGGGACACCTAAGGTAACCAACCTGAAAGGAGACCTCCCATTCCACAGATTGACGAAAAAGAATTGGGATCGGGCCAATTCCACAGAGAGGAAGATTCGTCCATGGCCCATGAGGTTTCCCAGACAATCCACGGCCATCGCTGATACCGAATCTAGAGACAAAAGACTGAACAAGCACCTCAGACTCGCTCTTTCCTCATATCCTGAAGAGTTCTTCTCATGGTTTATAGATCGGGCCTGCCATACCTATGTCTCCAAACCTAAGCTGAGTTTATGTTTTCAGACTTCTGTCCTCAAAGTCCTGGGCCACACACCCTCCACGCTGCGGTCCCTGGAGCCAAACATAAGGACTGTGCCTACCCAATCCATGGGAACTCTGCCCATTCCATTGTCCAAAACCGTAAAATTAGGAGAACCCTCCAAATCCCTGTGGCCATCCCAATAGTGCAGGTCGCCCGTGACAAACAAGCGCGGTCTGATAGCAGCTGAGCATCAACCTCCACTCATACCATAGATGGATGTCCCCAGAGAAGAAGATTGAACCAGACAGGACCCTGGCCATATCGGATCCATTGCTTTGGTTACAGGCATGTCTCCTCAAAAGCCTGGATTCCAATACCAGCATAGGGGTTTTCCTGAGGCAGCAATCAGAACAAATCTCGTCTCCACAAGGAAACATGTGCATCGAGCTATGTCAAAAGCTTAGGAGAATACTTCAGGGTCCTGGTGCCACGGCCCCATTCCAAGGCCCCATGGACACAAACACACATTAGGACCCATCCTCAGGAAAGTCCATATCAAGTCAGCCACCCCGGTTGCTCCCGCAGAGCCATCAGATCTAAATTGGCTTGTTGCTAGGAGACAATTGGAATGCGAGGCTGGCTTCCCAGTCATCCTCCCTCGAACGTTGCTCTGGAGTCATTCCATATGGGATGTCCTGGAGCTGCCCAAAGGTCTCAATTGTGCCGCAGAAGGAATTCTTGAAGGGGGCAACCCACAACTCCCACGTGGGAAAAACTCCATGGACACGAGATTCCCGCTCCCTTCATGAAGGGGCCGTCAGGCACAGAAACTCCAACCTAAGCCAAAGTCTAATTCTCTCCCTGAATTGAAATGGATGAGATATTGGTTCAGATTCTCAGAGGGTACCTGCCGTGCCCTTGCCCTGAGCCCAAGTATAGCTTTTGTTCTCAGAATTCCGACCTCACTCTCCTGGCCTCAAAGCCCTCATGATTGGTAAATTCGGTCCCACAATGCAGCACATGGCCTGCTTTCTGGAAAAAAAATATTGCCTAAAGAGCTGCCAAGGCACCTTATATGAAGATAAACCTACACGGTACTCGACTTTGCCCGAATTATATAGTCTAACCTGGGCACTAATGCACTGTCTGACACAACCTGAGCCCGGACTTCCTGACCAACACCCAGACAGCTGACCGCACACTGAGCACATCAGACCTGCCATGGCCTTAGGTCATCATCTCTTCCCTACCTCAGTTTTCAGGCCTCAGAAACTAGACTTTATCTCCAATCACTGCCTAGGGGTGAGTGTGATGCAGAAATCAGAACTTCTCCTTACACATGGCAAGAAACCTTGTGGTTGGCATGTTGTCCAACGTTCATTGTAGGAGAAACTAGCATTCACCCTGAGGCCCGCCTATTCTTGAGTGCGACGAGGGCATAAATATGCATTGTGACCCTCAGTGTGAGTCCTGTCCTCTAGTAATTCCTCTCAGAGCCTGGATCACTAGATGTCATAATGGGCTTGACATAGCCCTAGGCCCCAATTTTTAACCAGATTTCTGGTTGTCCAGTCACCCCTCCCCAGAGCTCTACTCTGGAATTCCTCATGTGGTGGGACAACGGAGGTTAAAAAATGAAACAAAACAAAGCAACAACAACAAAAAAAACGACTTCTTCCATCCCACAGAATGACCCCAACCTCTTTGGAAGGGGCCAAATCCCCAGAGAGTAAGACTCGTCCATTTCCCATGAAGTCACCCGGAAATTTCACGACCATGAGTGACATGATATGCAGAGACAAAAACATGAGCAATAGCCTCACACTCGCTTTTTTTTCATATACCGAAATGTTCTCCTCATGGTCTGTAGATCAGTCCTGCCCTACCTATGACCCGAAACAGAAGTCGAGTTTGTGTTTTCAGACAACTGTCCAAACAGCCCTGGCTTACACACCCTATAGGCTCAGGCCCATGAAGCCAAACCTGAGGACTGTTCTTGCCCTCGCAAGGGAATTGTGTGAGCCCATTCCAATGGCGACAACGCAACTAAAAGTATAAACCTTTAAATTCCCTGAGGCCATCCCATAGTGTTGGCTTCCAAGGACAAACACGGGCAATCTGAGTTCATCTGAGCACCTACCTGCACTCTGACCCATAGATAGATGTCGCCCGAGGTAAAAAGAAACCAACAGCCCCCTAGGCACTAATCGGATTCATTGCTTTGGTTTCCAGGCATCTCTCCTGAGAGGCCTGGATTTCAATACCAGAATATGGCTGTTTCTTGAGTCACCCATCAGAACAAATCTCCTCTACATATGGGAAACTTGCATGGTGGAGCTGTGTCAAACCTCTGTTTGGGAGAAGCCTTCAGGGCCCTAGTGCCACCGCTTAATGCCACAGTCTCCATAGACACAAAAACATATTAGGACCCATCCACAGGAGAGTCCATTTAAACTCAGCCTCCTCGGTTGCTCCCCGAGATCCAACAGATCTAGCCTATCTTGTAGCTAGGAGAATATTGGAATGCGAGGTGGGCTACCCAGCCATCCATCCTTAGAACCCTGCTCAGAATCGTTGGCCTGGAGCCAACCAACTGGTCTCAATTGTCCCACAGTAGAATCTTTGCAGTTTGGAGCTTCTCACAACTCCCATGGTGGGAAAACCCCCACGGCCTCGTGATTCCCCCCCTTTATGAAGGGGCCATCAGGGACAGAAAGTCAAAACTGAGGCATCGTCTGATGCTCAACCTGACTTCAGGTGCACCAGATCTCGATTCAGGTCTGTAGATTGTGCCTGCCATGTCCTCACCATAAAACCTAAGCCTAGCTTGTGTTTTCAAGGTTCCGTCCTCAGACTACCGGCCCACAAGCCCTCCAGTTTGGCAATCCGGAAGTACAATGCAGCACTCTGTGGGCCCTCCAAGAGAAACATTGCCCTCTGGGGCTACCTAGAAACCCCAAATGAAGATCAACCTGCACGCCATTTGGCTGTACACCAAATATATAGGCTGATCTGGGCATCATTGCCTTCTCTGACACAGCCTGAGCTGGACCTCCTGGCCCCACCCAGACAGCTGGCCGCACACTAGGCACATTGGAACCGCCATGGCCTTAGTTTGTCATCTCTTCCCAACCTCAGTTTTCAGGCTTCAGTACCTAGACCTTATCTCTAATCACTGCCCAGGTTTGAAAATGTTGCAGAAATCAGAACTCGTTCCCTTGGCAAGAAACCTCGTGGTTGGCATGGTGTCCAACGTTCAGTGTAGTTGAAACCAGTGTGGCACAGAGACCCAGCCCATGCTTGAGGGCTACATTGGTCTCAAACACACATTGTGACCCTCAGCCTGAGCCCGGTCCTCAGGCAAGGCCTCTCAGTGGCTGCATGAAGAAACAGCATATTGGGCTTGCCATGCCCCTAGACCCCAATTTTTAACCATAGTTCGGGTTGTCCCTTCACTCTTGCCCAGGGCTCTGCTTTGGAATTCCTCTTTTGGTGGGACACCTCAGGTTACAAACCTTAAAGGAGTCCTCCCATCCCACAGATTCATGAAAAAGAATTGGGATCGGACCAGATCCACAGAGAGGAAGATTCGTCCATGGCCCAGGAGGCCTCCCCGACATTCCTCGGCCATCGCTGATACAAAATCCAGAGACAAAAGCCTGAGCAAGCGCCTCAGACTCGCTCTTTCTTCATATCCTGAAGAGTTCTTCTCCTGGTTTGTAGGTCGGGCTTGCCATACCTACGTTCCCAAACCTAAAATGAGTTTGTGTTTTTTGTTTTCTGTCCTCAAATTCCTGGGCAACATACCCTCCAGACTGAGCCCCTGGAGCCACACATTAGTACTGTGCCTACCCAATCCATGGGAATTCTGCCCATGCCATTGTCTCAAACCGTTCAAATTAGGAGAACCCTCCATAGTCCCTAAGGCCATCCCAATGGTGTAGTTTGTCCCGGACAAACAAGGGCCGTCTGACACCAGCTGAGCATCAACCTCCACTCATACCATAGATGGATGTCCCCAGAGAAGAAGATTGAACCAGGCAGGACCCTAGGACATAATGGGATCCATAGCTTTGGTTTACAGGCATGTCTCCTCAAAAGCCTGGATTCCAATACCAGCATAGGGCTTCTCCTGAGGCACCCATCAGAACAAATCTCGTCTCCACAAGGAAACTTGTGCATGGGAGCTATGTCAAAGGCTTAGGAGAATATTTCAGGGTGCCGGTGCCACCGCCCCATTCCAAGGCCCTCAGGGACACAAACAAACATTAGGACCCATCCTCCGGAAAGTCCATTTCAACTCAGCCACCCCGGTAACACCTGCTGAGCCATCAGATCTATACTGTCTTGTTGCTAGAAGAAAATTGGAATGCGAGGCGGGCTTCCCAGGCATTCATCCTCGAATGGTGCTCTCGAGTCATTCCATATGTGATGTCCTGGAGCTGTCCAACAGGTCTCAATTGTCCCGCAGAAGGAATCTTTGATGGGCCATCTCACAACTCCCAACGTGGGGAAACCTCCATGGACAAGAGATTCCACTCCCTTCATGAATGGGCCGTCATGTACAGAAACTCCAACCAGAGCCAATGTCTGATCCTCGCCCTGTATTCAGATGCATGAGATATTGGTTCAGATCTGCCGAGGTACCTGTCGTGCCCTCGACCTGAAACCCAAGTCTAGTTTGTGTTCTCAGACTTCCGTCCTCACACTCCTGGCCCAGAAGACCTCAAGTTTGGCAATTCCGAACCCACTGTGCAGCACTCTGCCTGCCCTCTAGAAAAAAAATATTGCCTCATGAGCTGCCCAGGCACATCATATGAGGATAAACCTACACGCCACTTGACTGTACGTAAATTATATACTCTAAGCTGTGCACTAATGCACGGTCTGACACACCTGAGCCCGGACCTCCTGACTAACACACAGACAGCTGACCACACACTGAGCACAACAGACCAGCCATGGCCCTCGGACATCATCTCTTCCATACCTCAGTTTTCAGGCTTCAGAACCTACCTTTTCTCCAATCACTGCCCAGGGGTGATGGTATGTAGAAATCAGAACTCCTCCTTACCCATGGCAAGAAACCTTGTGGTTGGCATGTTGTCCAACGTTCAGTGTAGGAGAAACCAGCATTCACCCTGAGGCCCAGCCCATTCTCAAGTGCGACGAGGGCATAAACACACCAAACTCTTTGGACGAGGCCAACCTTCTAAAGAGTAAGACTCATCCATTTCCCATGAAGTCACCCGGAAATTTCACGACCATGAGTCACACGATATCCAGAGATAAACTTGAGCAAGAGCCTCACACTCGCCCTTTTTTCATATCCCGAAGAGTTCTTCTCATGTTCTGTAGATCAGTCCTGCCATACCTATGACCCGAAACAAGCCGAGGTTGTTTTTTCAGACAACTGTCCAAACAGCCCTGGCCTACACACCCCAAAGGCTCAGGCCCTTGGAGCCAAACCTGAGGATTGTACTTGCCCTCTCCAAGGGAATTGTGTGTACCCATTCCAATGGCCACAATCCTACTAATAGGATAAACCTCCAAAGTTCCTGAGGCCATCCCAATAGTGGTGGCTTCCCAGGACAAACAGGAGCAATCTGAGCACATCAGAGCACCTACCTGCACTCAGACCCATAGACTGATGTCCCCAGAGGAAAAAAGGAATGAACAGACCACTGGGCACTAATCGGATCCATTGCTATGGTTTCCAGGCATGTCTCCTCAGAGGCCTGGATTTCAATACCAGCATATGGCTGTTTCTTGACTCACCCATCAGAACAAATCTCATCTACATATGGGAAACTTGCACGGTGGAGCTGTGTCAAAGTCTCTGTTTAGAAGAACCCATAAGGGACCCAGTGCCACCGCTTCATTCCAAGGTCTCCATAGACACAAAAACATATTAGGACACATCCACAGGAGAGTCAATTTCAACTCAGCCTCCTCAGTTGCTCCCCCAGATCCAGCAGATCTAACCTTTCTTGTAGCTAGGAGAAAATTGGAATGCCAGGTGTGGTACCTAGCCATCCATCCTCAGAACCATGCTTGGAATCCTTGGACTGGCGCCAACTAACAGGTCTCAATTGTCCTGGAGAAGAATCTTTGTAGTTTGGAGCTTCTCACAACTCCCATCGTGCGAAAACCCCCATGGCCTCGTGATTCCCCCCCTTCATGAAGGGGCCATCAGGGACAGAAAGTCCAACCTGAAGATCGTCTGATCCTCACCCTGACTTCAGATGCACGAGATCTCGATTCAGGTCTGTAGATTGTGCCTGCCATGTCCTCACCCATAAAAACTAAGCCTAGCTTGTGTTCTCAGACTTCAGTCCTCAGACTACTGGCCCACAAGCCCTCCAGTTTGGCAATCCAGAAGGACAATGCGGCACTCTGCCTGCTCCCTGGAAGAAGAACATTGCCCTCTGGGGCTACCCAGAAACCCCAAATGAGGATCAACCTGCACGCCATTTGGCTGTACACCAAATATATAGGCTGAAGTGGGCACAATTGCCCATTCTGACACAGCCTGAGCCTGGAACTCCTGGCACATCGGACCCGCCATGGCCTTAGGTCGTCATCTCTACCCAACCTCGGTTTTCAGGCTTCAGAACCTTGACCTTATCTCCAATCACTGCCCAGGTTTGAAAATGTTGCAGAAATCCTAACTCGTTCCCTTGGCATGAAACCTCGTGGTTGGCATGTTGTCCAACTTTCAGTGTAGTTGAAACCAGTGTGGCACATGAGACCCAGCCCATGCTTGAGGGCCACATTGGTCTCAAACACACATTGTGACCCTCAGCCTGAGCCCGGTCCTCAGGCAAGGCCTCTCAGTGGCTGCATGAAGAAACAGCATATTGGGCTTGCCATGCCCCTAGACCCTAATTTTTAACCATATTTCGGGTTGTCCCTTCACTCTTGCCCAGGGCTCTGCTTTGGAATTCCTCTTTTGGTGGGACACCTCAGGTAACAAACCTTAAAGGAGTCCTCCCATCCCACAGATTCACGAAAAAGAATTGGGATAGGGCCAAATCCACAGAGAGGAAGATTCGTCCATGGCCCATGAGGCCTCCCCGACATTACACGGCCATCGCTGATACAAAATCCAGAGACAAAAGCCTAACCAAGCGCCTCAGACTCGCTCTTTCTTCATATCCTAAGAGTTCTTCTCATGATTTGTAGTTCGGCCGTGCCATACCTACGTTCCCAAACCTAAGCTGAGTTTGTGTTTTTTGAGTTCTGTCCTCAAAGTCCTGGGCCACACACCCTCCAGGCTGGGCCCCTGGAACCACACATTAGGACTGTGCCTAACCAATCCATGGGAATTCTGCCCATTCCATTATCCAAAACCGTACAAATTAGGAGAAACCTCCAAATTCCCTGAGGCCATACCAATGGTGTAGGTTGTCCGGGACAAAAAAGGGCCGTCTGACACCAGCTGAGCATCTACCTCCACTCATACCATAGATGGATGTCCCCAGAGAAGAAGATTGACCAGACAGGACCCCAGGCCATAATGGGATCCATAGCTTTGGTTTACAGGCATGTCTCCTCAAAAGCCTGGTTTCCAATACCAGCTGAGGGCTTCTCCTGAGGCACCCATCAGAACAAATCTCGTCTACACATGGGAAACTTGCATGTTGGAGCTCTCTCAAAGCCTCTGGTTAGAAGGACATTTCAGGTTCCCGGTGCCAGCGCCTCATTCCAAGGTCTCCATGGAGACACACCCACATTAGGACCCATCCACAGGAGAGTCCATTTCAACTCAGCCCCCTCAGTTGCTCCCCCTGATCCAGCAGATCTAACCCGTCTTGTCGCTAGGAGATGATTGGAATGAGAGGCAGGCTTCCCAGACATCCATACTTAGAACCATTCTCAGAATTATGCTGTATGGGAAGTCCTGGAGCCAACCAACAGGTCTCAATAGTCCCGCAGAAGAATCTTTACTGTTTGGAGCATCTCACAACTCCCATCGTGGGCAAACCTCCATGGCCTCGTGATTTCGCCCCCTGTGCTTCATGAAGGGGCCATCAGGGACAGAAGCTCCAACCTGAGCGATCGTCTGATCCTCGCCCTGACTTCAGATGCAGGACATCTTGATTCATCTCTGCAGAGTGTGTCTGCCGTGCCCTTGCCCAGAAACGTAAGTCTAATTTGTGTTCTCAACTTCCATCCTCACATTCCTGGCCCACAAGCCCTCCAGTTTTGCAATTCCAGAACTACAAGGCAGCACTCTGCCTGCTTTCCGGAAGAAAAACATTGCCCTCTGGGGCTACTCAGATTCCCCAAATGAGGATCAACCTGCATGCCACTTGACTGGACCCCAATTATACAGGCTGCCCTGGGCACTACTGCCCTTTCTGGCACAGCCTGAGACTGAACCTCCTCGCTCGCACCCACCCAGCTAGCCACACACTGAGCACATCAGACCCGCCATGGCCTTAGGTCATCTTCTCTTTCCAACCTCGGTTTTCAGGCTTCAGAACCTAAACCTTATCTCCAGTCACCACCCAGGGTTGAACATGATGCAGGAATCAGAACTCCTTCCCCATGGCAAGAAACCTTGTGGTTGGCATGTTGTCCAACGTAAAATGTAGTTGAAACCAGTGTGGCCCATGAGGCCCTGCAGATGCTTGAGGACCAAGTCGTTCACAAACATGCATTCTGACCCTCAACGTGAGCCCAGTTCTCAAGTAAGGCCTCTCAGTGGCTGGACCAAAAGACAGCATATTGGGCTTGTCATGCCCCTAGGCCCCAATTTTTAACCAGATTTCTGGTTGTCCAGTCTCCCCTCCCCAGGGCTCGGCTTTGGAATCCCTCTTTTGGTGGGACACCTGAGGTAACAAAACTGAAAGGACTCCTCCCATCCCACAGTTTGACCCAAAACAATTGGAATCGGGCCAAATCCACAGAGCGGAAGACTCGTCCATGGCCCATGAGGCCTCCCCGACATTCCACGCCCATCGTTGACACAAAATCCAGAAACAAAAGCCTGAACAAGTGCCTCACAATCTCTCTTTCTTCATATCTGGAAGAATTCTCCTCACGGTCTGTAGATCGGGCCTGCCATACCTACGTCCCTAAACCTAAACTGAGTTTGTGTTTTAGACTTCTGTCTCCACAGTCCTGGTGCACACACCCTGCAGGCTGGGGCCCCTGGAGCCACATCAAAACTGTGCCTTCCCTCTCCACGGGAATTCTGCCCATTCCATTGTCCATAATCATAAAATTAGGAGAAACCTCCAAAGTCCCCAAGGCCTTCACAATAGTGTAGGCCGCCTGGGACAAACAAGGGCCATCTGACACCAGCTGAGCATCTAACTCCACTAATACCTTAGATGGATGTACACAGAGAAGAAGATTCAACCGGACAGGGCCCTCGGCTCTAAACGGAGCCATTGCTTTGGTTTCCAGTTATCTCTCTTCAGAGGCCTATATTCCAATAACAGTATATGGGGGTTTCCTGAGGCACCAATCAGAACAAATCTCGTCTCCACATGGGAAACTTGTCCTTTGGAGATGTCTCAAAACCTCCGGTTAGGAGAATCCTTCAGGGCCCATGCACCAACGCCCCATTCCAAGGTCTCCATGGACACAAACCCACATTAGCATCCATCCTCAGGAGAGTCCATTTCAACTCAGCCCCCTTGGTTGCTCTGACAGAGCCAGCATATCAAACCTGTCTATTTGCTAGGAGACAACTGCAATGTGAGGCGGGCTTCCCATGCATCCATCCTTAGATCCCTGCTCTGGTGTCATTCTGTATGGTATGTACTGGAGTGATACAAAAGGTCTCAATTGTTGATCAGAAGGAATCCTTGTTGTTTGGAGCATCTCACAACTCCCATCGTGGGTAAACCTCCATGGACTGGAGATGCTGTCCCCTTCATAAAGTGGCCAGAATGGACAGAAATTCAAACCTAAGCCTAGGTTTGAACCTCGCCCTGACTTCAGATTCATGATATCCCGATTCAGATCTGCAGAGTGTGCCTGCCGTGCCCTCGCCCAGAACCTACGCCTAACATGTGTTCTCAGACTTCCGTCCTCACACTCCCCGTCCACAAGGCATCCACTTTGGAAATTCCGGAGCCACAATGCAGCACTCTGCCTGTCCTCCAGAAGAAAAACATTGCCCTTGGGGCTACCCAGAAATGCCAAATAAAGATCAACCTGCACGGCACTCAGTTGTACCCCAATTATACAATCTACCCTGGGCACTAAGGCCCTGTCTGACACAGCCCAAGCTTGGACCTCCCGACCAACACCCAGACAGCTGGCTCCACGCTGAGCATATCGGACCCGACATGGCCTTAGGTCGTCATCTCTTCCCAACCTCGGTTTTCAGACTTCACAACCTGGACCTTATGTCCAATCACTGCCCAGGGGTGAATGACATGCAGAAATCAGAATTAATACTTCCCCATGGCAAGAACTCATGTGGTTGACATGTTGACTATCATTCAGTGTAGGAGAAACAAGCATGCACAAGCATGCTTGAGTACCACGAGGGCATAAACACGCATTGTGACCCTCAGCATGAGTTCTGTCCTCAATGAAGGCCTCTCAGTGGCTGGACCTTTAGAAGGCATATTGGGCTTGCCATGCCCCTAGGCCCGTATTTTTAGTTAGATTTCTTGTTGTCCAGGGCTCTGCTCTGGAATCCCTCTTTTGGTGGGACACCTTAGTTAACAAAACTGAATCCCACAGATTAACCCAAAACAATTGGGATCTGGCCAAATCCACAGAGAGAAACACTCTTCCATGGCCCATGAGGACTCCTCGACATTCCACGGCCATCATTGACACAAAATCCAGGGGCAAAAGCCTGACAAGTGTCACACTTTCACCCTTTATTCAGATCCCAAAAAGTTCTCTCATAGTCTGTAAATCGGGCCTGCCATACCTACGTCCCCAAACCTAAGCTGAGATTGTGTTTTAAGACATCTGTCCCCACAGTCCTTGCCCACACACCCTCAAGGCTGGGCCCTTGGAGCCACACATCAGGTCTGTGCCTGCCCACTCCACAGGAATTCTGCCCATTCCATTGTCCATAATCATACAATTTAGGAGAAACCTCCAAAGTCCCCGAGGCCATCCCTATAGTGTAGGCCGCCCGGACAAACAGGAGCGGTCTGACACCAGCTGAGCAACTACCTCCATTTCATAAAATAGACAGATGTCGACAGAGAAGAAGATTGAACCAGAGAGGCTCCTAGGACCTAATTGGATGCATTGCTGTGGTTTCTATGTATCTCTCCTCAGAGGCCTGGTTCTAATACCAGCATATGTGGGTTTCCTGAGGCACCAATTAGAACAAATCTTGTCTCCACATGGAAAACTTGCTCTTTCGAGTTGTTTCAAAATCTCCGGTTAGAATCCTTTAGAGCCCTGGGGCCACCACCCCATTCCAACGTCCTCATGGACACAAACACACATTAAGACCCATCTTCAGGAGAGTCCATTTCAACTCAGCTCCCACGATTGCTCCTGCATAGCCATCAGATCGTACCTGTCTTGTGGCAGGGAGACAATTGGTGTAAGAAGCAGTCTGCTCAGGCATCCATCCTTAGAACCCGGCTCTGGAGTCATTCCATATGGGATGTCCTGGAGGCATCCAACAGTTCTCAATTTTCCCGCAGAAGGAATCCTTGCAGTTTGGAGCATCCCACAACTCCCAACGTGGGAAAACCTCCATGGCCTCGAGATTCCACCCCTTTGATGAAGGGGCCATCATGGACAGAAACTCCAACCTGCGCCTAAGTCTGATCCTCGTCCTGACTTCAGATGAATGAGATTTTGATTCGGATCTGCAGAGGGTGCCTGCCGTGCCCTCGCCCTGAAACGTAAGTCTAGCTTATGATCTCAGACTTACGTCCTCCCACTCCTGGTCCCGACGCCCTTAAGTTTGCCAATTCTGGACCCACAATGCTGCACTCTGCCTGTCCCAGTGAGCTTCCCTGACACAATAAATGAGGATGAACCTACATGGAACTCAACTGTACCCAAATTATACAGTCTAACCTGGGCACTAATGCACTGTCTGACACAGCCTGAATCCATAACTCCTGAACAACACCCAGAAAGCTGACCGCACACTGAGCACATCGGACCCTCCATGACCTTAGGTTATCATCTCATCCCAACCTCGATTTTCTGGATTCAGAACTTAGATCTTATCTCCAGTCACTGCCCAGGGGTGAACATGATGCAGAAATCAGAATTCCTCCTTCCCCATGGAAAGAAACCTTGTGGTTCGTATGTTGTCCAAAGTTCAGTGTAGGAGAATCAAGCATGGCCCATGAGTCCCCGCCCATGCTTGATGCCTACATTGGGCACAAACATGCATTGTGACCCTCAGTGTGAGCACTGTACTCAAGTAAGACCTCTCAGTGGCTGGACCAAGATACCCCATATGGGGATTGCCATGCCCTTAGGCCCCCAATCTTATACAGAGTTCGGGTTGCCCAGTCGCCCCTTCCCAGGGTTCTGCTCTGGAATCCCTCTTTAGTGGCACACCTGAGGTAAAAAAAAAAACAAAAACAAAAAAAAAACAGAATGGACTCCTCCCATCCCACGGAATGACCCCAAAATATTGGGATCATCCAAATCCCCATAGAGGAAGTCTCACCCATGGTCCATGAGGACGCCCCTACATTCCACGGCCATCAGTGACACAAAATCCAGAGTCAAAAGCCTGAGCAAGTGCCTCACACTCACTCTTTGTTCATATCCTGAAGAGTTCTGCTCAAGGTCTGTAGATCGGGCCTCCCATACCTATGTCCCCAAACCTAAGACGAGTTTCTGTTTTCAGACTTCTGTCCCCACAGCTCTGACCCACACACCCTCCATGCTTGAGCCCCTAGAGCCACACCTCAGGATTATGCCTTCCCTCCCCAAAGGAATTCTGCCCATTTCATTGGCCACAAACTTGCAAATTAGGAGAAACCTCCAAAGTCAAAGTGGCCATCCCAATAGTGTAGACTGCCCAGGACAGATAGGGGCAATCTGACACCAGCAGAGGAACTACCTCCACTCAATCCCATAGACAGATGAACCGAGAGAAGAAGATTAAACCAGACAGGCCCCAGGCCCTAATCAGATCCATTGCCTCGGTTTCCAGGCATCTCTCCTCAGAGTTCTGGTTTCCAATACCAGCATATTGGGGGTTACTGAAGCACCAATGAGAACAAATCTTGTTTCCCCATGGGAAAAATGCTTCTTGGAGCTGTGTCAAAACCTCTGGTTAGGAGCATCCTTCAGAGCCCTGGTGCCACTGCCCCATTCCAAGGTCTCCATGGACACAATCCCACATTATAACCGATCCTCAGGAGAATGCATTTCAACTCAGCCCCCTCGGCTGCTACATCATAGGCAGCAATCAAACGTGCCGTTTAGCTAGGAGACAATTGGAATGCAAGGCCGGATGCCCAGGCATCCATCCTTACAACCCTGCTCTGCAATTGTTCCATATGGGATGCCCTGGAGCCATCCAACAGGTTTCAACTGACCCGCAGAAAATCCTTGTGGTTTGGAGCATCTCACTACTGCCATCATGGGAAAACACCAATGGCGGTGTGATGACCCCCCTTCATGAAGGGGCCATCATGGACAGAAACTCCAACCTGAGCCAACATATGAACCTCGCCCTGACCTCAGATGCATGAAATCTCAATTCAGCTCTGCAGAGTGTGCCTGCCATGTCCTCGCCCTGAAACCAAAGCAAAGCTTCAGTTCTCAGACTTACATCCTTGCATTCGTGGCCCCAAGGACTCCAGTTTGGCAGTTCCGGAGCCAGAATGCAGCACTCTGCCTGCCGTCCAGAAGAAAGACTTTGCCCTATGGGGCTACTGAGAAACCCCAAATAATTATCTTCTGCATGCCACTCAACTGTACCCCAATTATACAGCGTATCTGGGCACGAATGCCCTGTCTGGCACAGCCTGAGTGCAGACCTCCTGAACGACACCTAGAAAGCTGACCCCAAACTGAACACATCGGACCCGCCATGGCCTTAGGTCGTCATCTCTTCCAAACCTCGGTTTTCAGGCTTCAGAACCTAGACCTTATCTCCAATTAGTGCCCAGAGGTGAACGTGATGCAGAAATCAAAACTTCTCCTTCCCCATGGCAAGAAACCCTTAGGTTGGCATGTCCAAGGTTCAGTGTAGGAGAAACCTGCAAGCTCAATGAAGTCCCGCCCAATATTGAGGACCACCTTGGGCACAAACACACATTGTGACCCTCAGCATGAGTCCACTATTCAAGTAACGTCTCTCAATGGCTGGACCAAGAATCTGCATATGGGCTTGCCATGCCCATAGGACCCCAGGCCTAACCAGAGGGTGGGTATTCCAGTTGTATGTACCCAGTGCTCTGCTCTAGAATCCCTCTATTGTGGGAACACATGAGGCAGAAAACAGGACTCCTCCCTTCCCACAAAATGACCCCAATCTCTTGGGAGCCGGACAAATCACCAGAGAGGGAGACTTCCATGGCCCATGAGACCATGCTTACATTAAATGACCATCATGAATACAACATCCAGAGACATAAGCTTGAACGACTGCCTCTCACTCGCCTTACTTTCTAATCACAATGAGCTCCCCTCACGGACTGTAGATCACTCCTGCCATAACCTCAGCCCCAAACCTCAGCCGAGTTTGTGTTTTTGGATGTCTGTCCCCACAGCCCTGGCCCACACAGCCGCCAGGCTGGGGCCTCTGGAGCCACACCACAGGACTGTCCTGCTCTCTCCAAGGAGACTATGCCCATTCCATTGCCCATAACCCCACAGAATAGGAGAAACCTCAAGGCCCCCGAGGACATCCCACTACTATAAGCCTCTCTGGACAAAGGCATCCTGACACAAGCTGAGCAACTACCTCCATGCAGAAACACAGACAGATGTCGGCAGAGACAGTAGATTGAACCAGACAGGCCCCTGGGCCCTAATCTGAACTCTTGCTTTGGTTTCCAGGTGTCACTCCTCAGAGGCCTGGGTTTGAAGACCAGCATCTGGGGCTTTCCTGAGACACCAAACAGAACAACTATCGTCTCCACATGGGAAGCTTCATTGTTGGAGCTGTGTCAAACCCTTCGGTTTGGAGAAACCTGCAGAGTCCCTGAGCCACCGCCACATTCCAAGGTCTCCATGGCCACCAACCCACAGTATGACTCATCCTCAGGAGAGTCCATTTCAACTCAGCCCTCTGAGAAACCCGCCCAAGAGCCTGCAGATTGAGCCTGCCTTGCCCCAAGCAGCCAGTGGGAATGTGAGGTGGCATTTGCAGACATTCATGCTTAGACCCCTTCTCTCGAGTCTTTCTGTAGGGGTCATCGTAGAACCATCTCATAGTACTCGACTGTCCTACAGAGGAAACCTTGATGTTTGGGGCAGCTCATAACTCCCAGCGTTGGGAAACCTCCCTGGCCTCATGACGCCCCCACCCCCTTCAGGAAGGGGCCATAATGGACACAAACTCCAACCTGAGGAAAAGTCTGATACTCGCCCTGACCTCAGATGCAGGAGATCTTGATTCAGTCTCTGCAGAGTGGGCCTGCCATGCCCCAAACCTAACGCTAGCTTGTGTTTTCAGACTTCCCTCTTCACACTCCTGGCAAACAAGCCCTCCAGACTGGGAATTCCAGAACAACAACAAAGTTTTCTGCCTGCCCACCAGAAGAAAAACGTTGCCCTATGGGGCTCTCCAGAAACCACAAATGAGAACCAATCTGCTCTGGCCTCGACCGCACCCTAACTGGAAAAGCTACCCTGGTCAGTATTGCTCTGTCTGACACAGCCTGACGTCCCGACAGACAAGGAAACAGCTGGCTGCACACTAAGCACATCAGACAGGCCATGGCCTTATGCTGTCATCTCTTCCCAACCTGGGTTTTCAGACATCTGACCCTAGATATTATATCAAATCCTGGCAAACGTGGGTAACTGAAGCACAAATCAGATCTTCTCCTTCCCCATGGCTGGAAAGCTTGCTGTTGGCATGGAGTCATACCTTCAGTGTAGGAGAAACCTTCATGGCCCCTGAGGCCAAGTATAAACTTGAGTGCCTCCTTGGGTACAAACTCGCATTGGGACCATCAGCATGGGCCCCATGTCGAAGTAAGGTCTCTCAGGGCCTGGACTAAGAGCCCGCATATGGGGCTTGCCAAGCCCCTATGATCCCAATCTTCACAAGAGCTCGAGTATTCCATTTGCTCGAACCCAGGACTGTGATCTGGAGTCCCTCTCCTGGAAGAACACCTGAGCCAGACAGCAGGACTCCACCCTTCCCACAAAATGTCCCCAAAATCTTAAGAGTTGGACCAACTCCTCAGAGAGGGTGACTCTTCCATAGCCCCTGAGGTCACCCCTACATTCCACGGCTATGGGAGACAAAACATCCAAGGACAAAAGCTTGCGTGACTGCCTCCCATTTGCCCTTCTTTCATAAGCTGAGGATCTCCTCTCACGGTCTGTGGGTCCATCCTGCAATGCTCTCGGCTCCGCACCCAAGCCGAGTTTGTGTTTTCAGACTTCTGTGCCCACAGCCCGGACCCACACACCCTCCAGGCTAGGGCCTATGGAGACACACTGAAGGACTGTGCCAGTCCTCTCCAAGAAAACTGTACCCAATCCATTGGCCACAACCCTAGAGATTAGGAAAATCCAATAAGGTCTCCAAGGCCATGCCTCGGCCATGGACTAAGAGGGGCACTCTGACACCAGCTGAGCAACTATCTCCACTTAGATACTCAGACAGTGTCCCCAGAGACAGAAGATTGAAACGGACAGGCATCTAGGCTCTAATCTGAACCCTAGCTTTGGTTTCCAGGTGTCTCTACTCAGAGAACTGGTTTGAAGACCAGTATCTGGGGCTTTTCTGAGGCACCAAAGAGAACCTGTCTCATCTCCACATAGGGATCTCTTTTTAATTGGAGCAATATTACACCCTTCGGTTAGGCGAATACTTCATGGCCCCTGAGCTGCCAACATATTCCAAGGTCTCCATGCACACAAACCCACATTATGACCCATCCGCAGGAGAGTCCATTTCAATTCAGCCCCCTAGTTAGCTCGCCCCAGAGCCAGTAGTTCAAACATGTCTTGTCACAAAGAGCCAATGGGAATGTGAGGTATGCTGTACAGGCATCCATCCTTCGAATCCTGCTCTCCAGTCTTTCCGTATGGGACATCCTGGAGTCATTCAACAGGACTCGACTGTCCAGCAGATGGAAAGCTTGTGGTATGGGTCAACGCACAAACTAGAATTTGTGCTGGTGTCTAAGGTGCTGTGCAGGATTCTCCAATCTTGAGGGTTTGGCACAGGTCGAAGGGCATGGTTCCCTACTGGGGACAGGAGATATTCTATTGTGTGGCTCAGGGACCACATGTTGTATCCTAAGTTGGTATTTCAGAACAGGACCCTGAGGACAGATGCCTGAAAACCTAATCTAGTGTTCCAATGACGTCCTAGGAGCATGTCAGGTACAATCTTCTGACCCAGGAACATTGAAATGGCTGTCTGCTTGGATGTAGGTGATCAGGGCGTTTCAGACTGGCATTTGTGTCCAGTGCTGCCGACAATATTGGGTTGGGCTCAGGGCTCTTGCGTGTTTCTCCTAAACTGGAAGGTTTGGGCAGGTTTGACGGGCACAGTTTCCTTGGGGATGGCAGGCCTAGTCATGTGTTGTGGATCCAGAGACCCTGTCCTGGAGGGCATATGAGCCATGGTTTTGGGAGAGAAGTCTGCAAACACAAATGTGGGTTATGGTTAGTGGAAAGGTGATCACAGGCCCAATGAGTAGACTTGGAGTGCAGCTTGTCAGGAGTTGTAATTAGGGTGACTGGAAGGCAGTAGCACAGGCTTTTCTCTCTATATTGTGTGTCCAGGATGGCCTCGGAATGCAGGTATAGTCTCATGGGTCCATGGGAAACTTTTCCTCTCTATGGATCTGTGCAGCTCATAGTTTGGTGGCTTTTTTGGGGAAGGGAAGAGTGTTGTTTTCCATCTTATGGGTGCCCCAAAACAGGGATTCCAGATACAGGCTCTATTTCTGGGTATCTGGGACTTCCCACCAAGGGTTAGGATTTGCACCTAGGGGTGTATGAGGCCTGCAATGCGGGATCATGATGGTGCAACTGAGAGGGATTGTTTGAAAGCTTGCTCAGGCTGAGTCTCACAATGCCTGTTTGCTTCCATGGCGGCCCTCAGGAGTGGGAGTGGTTTCATTGGTCATATATCTGGCTCCCTCTTAGAGAGTTGGACACCCAACCCAACAGCCAAATGTCCTGCCATGAGGAAGGATGAGTTCTCTTCCGTCAGGTTCCTCTGTGCTTCAGGTTGCCCCATTGGCAGGGTTTCCAGCAAGGTCTCGAGATAGGTGCCTGAATACCAAGGATGGGTGGAGATGACGTACTTGGGCCATAGCAATCCCAAATGCTAGATATGAGGCCTAAAACTCGGTTGGGGCTCAGGCTCTGTCAGACACAGCGCTAGTGGCCATGGCAGCCTTTATATCAGAGTAGATTCGAGGGCGGAGCAGATTGATCCTCATGTGGAGTTTCTTGGGAAGATTCCCAGGCATTTGTTCATTCAATAGGGAAGGCAGAATGCTGTGTTGTGGCTCCAGATTTCCCAATCACGAGAGCTTGGGGACCAGTCAGTTTTGGGTGGAATTGTAAACAAAAGCTATGGTTCAATTCAGTGCCAAGCAGAAGGCAGTTCCAATTTGTAGCAGTTTACTCGAGACATCCAGCACTGGAATAAGGGTGGATGTCAGATGCTTGCTCACACTAGAGTTTTTGTCTATGATAACCGACAAGTGGAGGGGTGGTATAAAGAGGCCATGAAAGAGTTCACATGCTGAGGCCTGTGAACTGCTGCAAAAAGTAACATTTCTTTGTACAGAGTAGGTGAAGTCTGGTTTGTTTACTCTAGGTTTCCCCATGTGGAAAGTTTGTGAAGAAGAGCTCTCCGGCATGGATGCCAGGAAAGCACACCTCCATTGACAATTGCAGCTGAGGAACATGGCAGATTCGTTCTGGTGGCTCTGGGACAAAGTGCCAAGGCCTTGAGTTGACATGGGATCTCTTGCAGATGGGTCACAATGCTTGTTTGTTACCAGGGAGAACTTAGAATGTGCTGGTTGCTAAGGTGCCATGCAGGATTCTCCTACCCTGAGGGGTTGGCACAGGTCGAAGAGCATGGTATTCTTCTGGGGACAGGGGATGTTCTGTCGTGTGGCTCAGAGACCACATGATGTGTCATAGATTGGTATTTCAGAACAGGCCCCTGAGGACAGATGCCTGAAAACCTAATGGGGTTCCATTGAGAGCCTACTGGCATTTTAGGTTCAATCGTCTATCTCACGATCATTGACTTGGCTATTTCCCTGGATGTAGGTGATAAGGGTGTTTCAGACTGCGCATTTCCATCCCGAGTGGCCGGCAATATTGGTGTGGGCTCAGGGGCCACACAGGTTTCTCCTAATCTGGAAGGTTTGGGCAAATCTGATATGCACAGTGTCCTTGGGGTTGGCAGCCAGAGTTCTGTGGTGTGGCTCCAGAGATCACATTCTGGTGGGCATGTGAGCCATGGTTTTGGGAGAGAAGTCTGCAAACACAAATACAAATTAGGGTGAGTGACGAGGTGATCACAGGCCCAATGCGTAGACCTGGAGGGAAGCTCGTCATGAACTATAATTAGGGAGACTGGAAGGCAGTAGCACAGGCTTTTCTCTCTGGATTGTGTGTCCAGGATGGCCTTGGAATGCAGGTGTGGTCTCATGGGTCCATGGGAGTCTTTTCCTCTCTATGGATCCTGGTGGCTCTCCATAGTTTGGTGGCTTTTTCGGGGAAGGGGAGAGTGATGTTTTCCACCTTATGGGTGCCCCAAAACAGGGATTCCAGAGTCGGGCTCTGGTTCATGGCATCTGGGACATCACAACAAGTGCTAGGATTTGGGCTTAGGGGCATATTAGGCCTGCAATGCGGGTTCATGGTGGTGCAACAGAGAAGGATTGTTTGAAAGCATGCTCAGGCTGAGGGTCACAAGGCCTGTTTGCCTCCAGGGCATCCCTGAGGAGTTTGTGTGGTCTCACTGGACTTGTAAATGACTCCCCCTTTCAGGGTTGAACACCCATCCTAACAGCCAAGTTTCCTGATATGAAGAAGGAGGAGTTCTCTATTGTGCTTCAGGATGCCCCATTATCAGGGATTCCAGCAAAGGTCTGGGGACAGGTGCCTGAATACCAAGGATGGGTAGAGATGAAATACTTGAGCCATGGCATTCCCAAATACTAGATGTGGGGCTCAAACTCTGGTGACTGACACTAGGTCTGGGCTCAGGCTCTGTCAGACACAGCACTAGTGGCCAGGGCAACCTATAAATCAGGGTCCCTCCGATATAGGGCCGAGCAGATTGATCCTCATGTGGGGTTTCTGGCCAGACTCACCAGGCACTTGTTTCTATCGGGAAGGCAGAATGCTGTGTTGTGTCTCCATAATTCGCTATCAAGAAGGCTTGGGGACCAGTCGGGTGAGGAAGGAATTGTAAACACAAGCTACAGTTCAATTCACTGCCAAGCGGAAGGCAGTTCCTGTGTCCAGCAGCTTTTTCGAGATATCCAGCACCTTAGTAAGGGAGGACGTCGGATATTTGCTCACACTGGAGTTTGTGTCTATGATGACTGACAAATGGAGGGGTGGCGTCAAGAAGCCATGGAGGGATTTTCACGTTGAGACTCATGAGCTGCTCCAAATAGCAAGGTTTCGTTCTACTGGACAGGTGGAGTGTGGTTTATTTGCTCCAGGGTCTCCCATGTGGAAAGTTTGGGTAGCAGAGCTCTACCGCATGGATGCCTGGAATGTTCAACTTCATTGACCATTGCAACTGAAGAACATGGCAGCTTCATTCTGGTGTCTCTGTAGCAAAGTACCAAGTCCTTGATTTGACATGGAATCTCTTGCAGATGGGCCACACAGCTGGTTTGTTACCAGGTAGATCTTAGAATGTGCTGGTGGCTTAGTAGTTGTGCAGGAATCTACTACTCTGGGATTTTGCACAGATTGTAGGGCACGGTTTCCTTCTGGGGACAGGAGATGTTCTGTTGTGTGGCCCAGCCACCACATGTTGTATCATAAGTTCGCATTCTAGAACAGGCCTCTGAGGACACATGTCTGAAAACAGAATCAATGGTTCCAATGACGTCCTAGGGGCATGTTAGGTTCATTATTCTGACTCAGGACCATTGACTTGGCTGTGTTCCTGGATGTAGGAGATCAGGGTATTTCAGACTGTGCATTTGTGTTCAGAGCGGCCGCCGAAATTGGGGTAGGCCCAGAGGCCTTGTAGGTTTCTCCTAATCTAGACAGTTTGGGCAACTGTGATGGAAACAGTTTCCTTGTGGATGGCAGGGACAGTCCTGCAGTGTGGATCCAGAGACCCCATCCTGGAGGGCATGTGTGCCATGGTTTTGGTAGATAAGTCTGCAAACACAAATTCGAATTAGGGTGAGTGGCGAGGTGATCACAGGCCCAATGCATTTACCTTGAGAGCAGCTCATCTGGAACTGTAATTAGGGTGAATGGAAGGCAGTAGCACAGGCTTTTCTCTCCGGATTGTGTGTCCAGGATGGCCTCGGAATGCAGGTGTGTTCTCAAGGGTCCATGGGAGACATTGCCTCTCTATGGATCCTGGTGGCTCCTCATAATTTGGTGACATTTTTGGGGAAGGGATGAGTGCTGTTTTCCATCTGAAGGGTGCACCAAAACAAAAATTCCAGAGATGGTCTCTGGGTCTGGGCACCTCGAAAATCCCACCAAGTTTTATGATTTGAACCTACAGGCATACCAGGCCTGAAATGAGGGATCATTGTGGTGAATCTGAGAGGGATTTTTTGAAAGCATGCTCAGGGTGAGGGTCACAATGCCTGTTTGTGCCAAGGGTAGTCCTCAGGAGTGTGTGTGGTGTCATTGATGTTGTAACTGGCTCCCCCTTTGAGGGTAGAACACCCATCCCAAAAGCCAGGTTTATTGCCATGGGAAAAGAAGAGTTCTCTATTGTGCTTCAAGTTCCCTAATTGGCAGGGATCCCTGCCAAGGTCTGGGGACAGGTGCCTGGATATCAAGGATGGGTAGAGATGACATACTTGGGCCATGGCAATCCCAAATGCTAGATATGGGGCCTGCTCTCTAGTGGCTGAAACTCAGTCGAGCTCAGGCTCTGTCAGACACGGCACTAGTGGCCATGGCAGCCTATAAATCGGTGTTGACTCGAGGGCCGACCTGATTGATCCTCATGTGGGTTTTCAGGGCAGACTCACCAGGCATTTCTTCATTCGATGGGGAAGGCAGAATGCTGCGTTGTGGGCCCAGATTTCCCTATCAAGAGGGCTTAGGGACCAGTCAGGTGAGGATGGAATTGTAAACACAAGCTATGGTTCAATTCAGTGCCAAGTGGAAGGCAGTTCCAATGTGCAGTGGTTTATTCAAGACATCCAGCACCGGGATAAGGGTGCATGTCAGATGTTTGCTTAGACTGGAGTTTGTGTCTATGATGACCGACCAATGGAGTGGTGGCATCAAGAGGCCATGGAGCAGTTTACACGCTGAGGCCTGTGAGTTGATCCAAACATAAGGTTTCCTTCTACTGGACAGGGGAGGTCTGGTTTGTTTACACCAGGTTCCCGCATGTGCAAAGTTTGGGTAGCATAGTACTCGCACGTGGATACTGGAAAGCACACCTACATTAACCATTGCACCTAAGGAACATGGCAGGTTCTTTCTGGTTGCTCTAGGGCAAAGTACCAAGGCCTGGATTCTAATGAAGTTGGGTCACAATGCAGTTTTGTTACCACGGAAATCTTACTACGTGCTGGTGGCTAAGGGGCCATGTATGATTAGTCTATCCTGATGGTTTGACACCGGTCGAAGAACACGGTTTCTTTTTGGGTATCGGAGATGTTCTGTTGTGGGGCTCACGGACCAAATGTTGTATCATAAGTCGGTATTCCAGAACAGGCCTCTGAGGACAGATGCCTAAAAACTTCATCTAGGGTTCCAATGAAGTCCAAGGGGAATTTCAGGTTGAATCATCAGACTCAGGACCATTGACTTCAGTGTCTGCCTATATGTAGGCAACCAGGGTGTTTCTGACTGTGCCTTTGTGTACAGAGTGGCCTCCAATATTGGGGTGGGCTCTGGGGCCTTGCAGGTTTCTCCTAATCTTGAAGGTTTAGGAAAATTTGTGGGCACGGTTTCCTTGGGGGTGGCAGGCACAGTCCTGTGGTGTGGCTCCAGAGACTCCATCGTGGAGGGCATGTAAGCCATGGTTTTGGGAGAGAAGTCTGCAATCACAAACTCGGATTAGGTTGAGTTGCGAGGTGATCGTAGGCCCAATGCATAGACCTGGAGGGCAGATCGTCAGGAACTGTAAATCACGTACCTCGAAGGCACTAGCACTGGCTTTTGTATCTGGATTGTGTGTCCATGATAGCCTTGGAATGCAGGTGTGTTCTAATGTTTCCATGAGAGTATTTTCCTCTCTACGGATCCTGGAAGCTCCCAATAGTATGGTGGCTTTCTCGTTTGAATGGAAGAGTGCTGTTTTCAATCTTAGATGTTCCCCAAAAAGGGATTCCAGAGAAGGGCTGTGAGTCTGGGTGCTTGGAAAATCCCACCAGGATTAGGATTTGGGCCTAGGGGAGTACCAGGCCTACAATGTGTGACTTGGAGGTACAACTGAGAGCGTTTGTTTGAAAGCATGTTAGTCTGAGTGTCACAATGCCTGATGTGATTAGGGCAGCCCTTATGAGTGGGAGTTGTCTCCTTGGCCATGCAGCTGGCTACCACTTTAATGTAGGACACCCATCCCAACTACCAGGATTCCTGCCATGGAAAAGGAAGAATTCTCTATTGTGCCTCAGGTTCCCCCATTAGCAGGTATTCTAGCAAATGTCTGGGGACAGATGCCTGAATACCAAGGATGGGTAGAGATGAGGGACCTGAGACATGGCCAGTCTCACATGCCTGACTCTCTGAGTAGCTGACATGAATTGAGCACTCAGGCTCTGTCAGAAACAGAACTAGTGGTCAGGGCTGAGTATGAATCAGGGATCCCTCAAGGGCTGAGCAGATTGATCCTCATGCAGAGTTTCTGGGCAGAATCACCATGCCCTTCTTCTTTCTAAGGGGAAGGCAAAAAGCTGTGTTGTGGCCCCAGAATTCCCTATCAAGCGGGCTTGGGGACCAGTAGGGTGAGGATGGAATTGTAAACTCAAGCTAAGGTTCAATTCAGTGCCAAGCAAAAGGCAGTTCCATTGTGCAGTGTCTGATTCCAGATATCCAGCACCTGAGTAAAGGTGAAAGTCAGACATTTCCTCATGCTGGAGTTTATGTCTATGATGACCGATGAATGGAGGGGTGGCGTCAAGAGGCCATGGAGGATTTCACATGCTGGGGCTTGTGAGATGCTTCAAACAGCAAAGTTTCCTTCTACCACACAGGGGGAGTCTGGTTTATTTGCTCCAGGGTCCCCCATGTGGAAAGTTTGGGTAGCAGAGCACTCCCACGTGGATGCCTGAAAAGCGCAACTCCATTAAAATTGCAGCTGAGAAACATGGCCAATTCGTTCTGGTGGCTCTTGGGCGAATTACCAAGGCATGGAGTTGACATGAAGTCTCATGAAGATGGGTCATAATGCAGGTTTGTTACCATGGAGACCTTACAGTGTGCTGGTGGCTAAGGGACCATGTAGGATTCATCTACCCTGAGGGTTTGACACTGGTCAAAGGGCACGGTTTCCTTCTCGGACCAGAGATGTTCTGATGTGGGGCTAACGGACCAAATGTATCATAATTTGGTATTGCGGAACAGGCCTCTGAGGATAGATGCCTGAAAATTTAATCTAGGGTTCCAATAAAATCCTAACGGAATGTCAGGTTCAATCCTCTGACTCAGTATCATTGACTTCAATGTCTGCCTAGATGTAGGTGATCAGGGTGTTCCAGACTGTGCATTTGTGTACAGAGTGGCAACCAGTATTGGGGTGGGCTCAGGGGCCTTGCAGGTTTCTCCTAATCTGGAAAGATAGGGCAATTTGATGGGCACAGTTTCCTTGGCAATGGTGGGCACAGTCCTGTGGTGTGGCTCCAAAGACCCCATGCTGGAGGGCATGAGAGCCATGGTTTTGGGAGGGAAGTCTGCAATCACAAACTCGGATTAGGTTGAGTTGCGAGGTGATTGTAGGCCCAATGCATACTCCTGGAGGGAAGCTCCGTGTGAAATGTAAATCGCATGCCTCAAAGGAGGTAGCACAGGCTTTTTTATCTGGATTGTGTATCCACGATGGACTAAGAATGCAGGTGTGGTCTCAGGTGTCCATGGGTGATATTTCCTCTCAAGTATCCTGGCGGCTCCTTATAATGTGGTGGCTTTCTCAGAGAGGAAAGAGTTCTGTTTTCCATATTAAGGGTGTCCCATAACAGGGATTGCAGAGAAGTGCTCTGGCTCTGGGCACCTGGAAATACCCACCAAGGGTTATGATTTGGGCATAGGGGCTTACCAGGCCTCCAATGCAAGTCCTGGAGATACAACTGAGAGCGTTTGTTTGAAAGCATGCTCAGGCTGAGGGTCACTATGCAAGCTTTTGCATAGGGTGGCCCTCAGGAATGGGGGTGGTCTCAATGGCCATTCAGTAGGCTAACACTCTGAGTGTTGGACACCCTTCCGAACTTACAGGAATCCTGCCATGGGGAATGAGGATTTCTCTATTGTGATTCAGGTTCCCTCATTGGTAGGGATTCCAGGAAAGGTCTGGGGACACATGCCTGAATACCAAGGATGGGTAAAGATGACAGCTCTGTTCCGTGGCCAGTCTAACATGCGGGATATGGGCCCCGCCTTCTAGGTGGCTGACACGAGGTCGGGGCTTAGGCTCTGTCAGACACAACACTAGGGGCCAGGGCTGTCTATAATTCAGGGTTCCCTCAAGGGACAAGTAGATTGATCATAATGAGGAGTTTCTGGGCAGACTCACCAGGCCCTTCTTCTTTCTATTGGGAAGGCAGAATGCTGTGTTGTGGCTGCAGAATTCCCTATCATGAGGGCTTGTGGACCAGTAGGGTGAGGATGGAATTGTAAACCCAAGCTATGAATAAATTCAGTGACAAGCGAATGGCATTTCCAGTGTGCAGCGGCTGATTCGAATATCCAGCACCTGAGTAAGCGCAGATGTCAGATGTTTGCTCAAGCTGGAGTTTGTGTCTATAATGACCGACAAATGGAGAGGAGTTGAAAAGAGGTCATAGAGGATTTCCCACACTTGAGCTTGTGAGATGCTCCAAACAGCCAGGTTTCCTTCTACAGGACAGGGCAGTCAGATTTGTTTGCTCGAGAGTCCCCCATGTGGAAAGATTGGGTAGCAGAGCACTCCCACATGGATGCCTGGAAAGCACACTTCCACTGAACATTGCAGCTGAGGAACATGGCAGGTTCTTTCTGAAGGCTCTGGGGTGAAGTACCAAGGCCTGTAGTTGACATGGAATCTCATGAAGGTGGCTCACAATGCTGGCTTGTTACCAGTGAGATCTTAGAATCTGCTGGTGGCTACGGGCCAAGTAGGATTCATCTACCCTGAGGGTTTGACACAGTTCCAAGAGCACGGCTTCCATCTAGAGAAAGGAGATGTTCTGTTGTGGGGATCAGGGACCATATGTTGTATCTTAAGTTGGTACTCCAGAACAGGTCTCTGATTACAGATGCCTGAAAACCTAATCAGGGGTTACAATGAGGTCATAGGAGCATGTCAGGTTCAATCTTCTGACTGAGAAACACTGACTTGGGTATCTGCCTGGATTCAGGTGATCAGCGTATTTCAGACTGCACATTTGTGTCCAGAGGGGCCTCCAGTATTGGGGTGGGCTCAGGGGCCTTGCAGGTTTCTCCTTATCTCGAAGTTTTAGGCAAATGTGACGGACACATTTTCCTTGGGGATGACAGGCACAGTCCTTTGGTGTGGCTCCAGAGACCCCATCCTGGAGGAAATATGAGCCATGGTTTCGGGATAGAAGTCTGTAAGCACAAACTCGGGTTAAGGTTAGCGGTGAGGTGATCGCAGGCCCAATGCATAGACCTGGAGGGCAGCTCGTCTGGAACTATAAATTAGTTGCCTTGAAGGTGGTAGCACAGGCTTGTGTATCTGGCTTTTGTGTCCAGGATGGCCTCGGAATACAGGTGTGGTCTCATGGATCCATGGGAGATTTTTCCTCTCAAGGATCCTAGCGGCTCCCTATACTATGGTGGCTTTCTTGGCGAAGGGGAGAGTGCTATTTTCCATCTTAGGGGTGTCCCAAAACAGGGATTCCAGAGACAGGCTGTGTTTCTGGTCCCCTGAAAAATCCCACCAGGTGTTAGGATTTGTGCTTAGGGGCATATCAGGCCTGCAAATTTGGATTCTGGAATGCAACTGAGAGTGTTTGTTTGAAAGCATGCTCATGTTGGGGGTCACAATGCCTGCTTGTGTCCAGGGCGGCCCTCATGAGTGGGCGGGTTATCATTGGCCATTCAGCTGGCTACCACTCTGAGGTCTGGAAACCCATCCCAAGAGCCATCATTCCTGCCATGGGGAAGGAGGATTTCCCTATTGTGCTTTTGGTTCCCCCATTGGCAGGGATTTCAGCAAATGTCTGGGGACAGATGCCTGAATCAAGAATGGGTAGAGATGACAGCCCTGGGACATGGCTGGTCTCACATTCTGGAGTTGTAGCCCAGTCTCTGGGTCCTGACACGAGGTCAGAGACGAGGTTCTGTCAGACTCAGCGCTAGTGGCCAGGTAAACCTATAAATGGGGTTCACTCGAGGGTCGAGTAGATTTATCCTCATGTAGGGTTTCTGGGCAGTCTCTCCAGGCTGTTTTTTCTTGCTATGGGGAAGGCAGAATGCTGTGTTGTGGCGTCAGAATTCCCTATCAAGAGAGCTTACTGAACACCAGGGTGAGGATGGAATTGCAAACCCAAGCTACTTTTTTTTTTTTTAAGATTTTATTTATTTGTCAGAGAGCGAGCGAGAGCAAGCACAGGCAGACAGAGTGGAAGGCAGAGTCAGACGGAGAAGCAGGCTCCCTGCGGAGCAAGGAGCCTGATGTGGGACTCGATCCCAGGACGCTG
The DNA here is from genome assembly GCF_964662115.1 of Mustela nivalis. Taxonomy (NCBI): domain Eukaryota; kingdom Metazoa; phylum Chordata; class Mammalia; order Carnivora; family Mustelidae; genus Mustela; species Mustela nivalis. Next base: position 333,784 of record NW_028136005.1, on the reverse strand, counting down.
GGATCATGACCTGAGCCGAAGGCAGCTGTTTAACCAACTGAGCCACCCAGGCGTCCCGCCAAGCTACTTTTAAATTCAGTGCCAAGCATAAGGCAATTCCAGTGTGTAGCAGCTGATTCAAATATCCAGCACTTGAGTAAGTGCAGATGTCAGTTGATTGCTCACGCTGGAGTTAGTGTCTATGATGACCAACAAATGGATGGGTGGCCTCAAGAGGCCATGGAGGATTACCCACCCTCAGGCTTGAGATACTCCATACAGAAAAGATTCCTTTTACCGTACAGGGGAGTCTGGTTTGTTTCCTCCAGGGTTCCCCATGTGGAAAGTTGGTATCAGAGCACTCCCGCTGGATGCCTGGAAAGTACACCTACATTGACCATGGCAGCAGAGGAACATGGCAGTTTCATTCTGGTGGCTCTGGGCCGAAGTACCAAGGGCTGGAGTTGTCATGGAGTCTCATGAAGATGGGTCACAATGCTGGTATGTTGTCAGGGAGATCATAGAATGTGCTGGTTGCCAGGGGGCCTTGAAGGATTCATCTACCGAGAGTGTTTGACACAGGTCCAGAGCACAGCTTTCTTCTAAGGACAGGAGATGTTCTTTTGTGTGGCTCAGTGACCATATTGTATCATACATTGATATTCAGAACAGCCTTCTGAGTACAGATACCTGAAAACCTATTCTAGTGTTCCAGTGAATCCTAGGAGCATGTCAGGTTCAATCTTCTGTCTGAGGACCATTGACTTGGATATCAGCCTGGATGTAGGTGATATGGTGTGTCAGACTGTGCATTTGCATCCAGAGTGGCCTCCAATATTGGGCTGGGCTTAGGGGCCTTGCAGGTTTCTCCTAATCTGGAGTGTTTGTTTAATAGTGACAATCACAGTTTCCTTTGGGAAGACAGGTACAATCCCGTGGTGTGGCTCCAGTTATCACAAACTGGAGGGCATGTGAGCCATGGTTTTGGGAGGGAAGTCTGAAAACACAAACTTGGGTTAGGGTTAGTGGCAAGGTTATCACAGGCCCAATGCATAGACATGGATGGCAGCTCTTCAGGAACTGTTAATCGGGTGACTCAAAGGCAGAATCACAGGCTTTTTTCTCTGTATTGTGTGCAGGATGGCCTCAGAATGCAGTTGTGGCCTCATGGGTCCATGGGAGATTTTTCCTCTCTAAGGATCCTGGTGGCTCCCAATAGTTGGTGGCTTTTTCGGGGAAGGGAAGAGTGCTTTTTTTCATGTTAGGGGTGCCCCAAAATATGGATTCCAGAGACGGACTCTGGGTTTGGTCCCCTGGAAAATCCCACCAAGTGTTAGGATTTGGGCCTAGTGGCTTACCAGGCCTGCATGCAGGATCCTGGAGGTGCAACTGAGAGGGCTTGTTTGAAATCATTCTCAGGCTGAGGGTCACAATACTTGCTTATGCCCAGGTGGCCCTCATGAGTGGGCGTGGTCACATTGGCCATGCAGCTGGCTCCCACTTTGAGGGTTGGAAAACCATCCCAACAGCCAGAATCCTGCCATGGGGAAAGAGGAGTTCTCTATAGTGCTTCAGGTTCCCCCATTAGCGGGGATTCCAGCAAAGGTCTGGGGACAGAGGCCTGAATACCAAGGATGGGTAAAGATGATGGACATGGGCCATGGCCAGTATCAAATCGTGGATATGGGCCCCGATCACTGGGTGGCTGACACTAGGTCTTGGCTCAGGCTCTGTCAGACACAGCACTAGTGCCCAGGGCAGCCTATAAATTGGGGTTCCCTCAAGTGCCGAGCAGATTGATCCTCATGTATGGTTTCTGGGCAGACTCACCAGGCCCTTTTTGTTTGTAAGGGGAAGGCAGAATGCTGCTTTGTGGCTCTAGAATTCACTATCAAGAGGGCTTGTGGACCAGGAGGCTGAGGATGGAATTGTAAACCTAAGCTATGGTTACATTCTGTATCAAGCAAAAGGAATTTCCAGTGTGCAATGTTTGAATCCAATATTCAGCACTTGAGTGAGGGTGGATGTCAGATATTTGCTCATGCTGGAGTTTGTGTCTATGATGACACAAAAATGGAGGGGTGGCGTCAAGAGGTTATGGAGGATTTCCCAATCTGGTGTTTTTGAGATGCTCCAAACAGCAAGGTTTCCTTCTACCAGACAGGGGCAGTCTGATTTGTTTCCTCCATGGTTCCCCATGTCGAAAGATCGGATAACATAGATCTCCCACATGGGTGACTGGAAAGCACACCTTCATTGACCATGACAGCGAAGGAACATGGCATCTGGTGGCTTTGAGGCGAAGAAATAAAGACTGGATTGGACATGGAACCTCATGAAGATGGGTCAAAATGTTGGTTTGTTACCAGGGAGATCTTAGAATGTGCTGGTGGTTAATGGGCCATGCAGGATTCATCTAGCCTGAGGATTTGACACAGGCCCAAGAGCCCGGATTGCTTCTGGGGGCAGGAGATATTCTGTTGTGGGGCTCAGCGGCCATATGTTGTATCATAAATTGGTAATCCAGAACAGGTCTCTGAGTACAGAAGCCTGAAAACCTAATAAAGGGTTTGAATGAGGCCCTAGGGGAATGTCATTCAATCTTCTGACTCAGGATCATTGACTCTGGTGTCTGACTGGATGCAGGTGATGAGGGTGTTTCAGACTGTGCATTTGTGTCCAGAGTGGCATCCAATACTAGGGTTGGCTCAGGTTCCTTGCAGGTTTCTCCTTATATGGGGTTTTTGGACAACTGTGATGGGCAATTTCCTTGGGGATTGCAGGAACTGTCCTGTGGTGTGACTCCAGAGACCCCATCCTGGAGGACATGTGCGCCATGATTTTGAGAGAGAAGTCTGCAAACACAAACTTAGGTTAGGGTTAGTGGCAAGGTGATCATAGTCCCAATCCATAGACCAGGAGGGCAGCAAGTCTGGAACTGTAAATCACGTAACTCAAAGGTGGTAGCACAGGTAATTGTATCTGGATTTAATTTCCAGAATGGCCTTTATTGCAGGTGTTGTCTCAAGGGTCCATGGGAGATTTCTCCTCTCAAGGATCCTGGCGGTTCTCAATAGTTTGTTGGATTTCTCCGGGAAGGGATGAGTACTGTTTTCCAGCTTAGGCGTGCCCCAAAACAGGCATTCCAGAGATGAGCTCTGGGTCTAAGTGCTTGGAAAATCCCACCAAGGGTTAATATTTAGGCCTAGGGCCATACCAGGCCTGCAATGCGGGATCCTGGAGGTGCAACTGAGAGCGTTTGTTTGAAAGTATGGTCAAGCTGAGGTTCCCAATGCCTGCTTGTGCCCCGGAGGCCATCAGGATTGGGCGATGTCTACTCAGCCATGCAGCCAGTTCCCATTCCTAGGGTTGGACACCCATCCAAAAGCCAGGATTCCTGCCATGGCGAAGGATGAATTCTCTATTGTGCTTCAGGTCCCCCCATTGGTAGGGATTCCAGCTAAGATCTAGGGGACAGATGCCTGAATACCAAGGATGGGTAGTAATGACAGCCCTGGGCCATGGCCGGTCTCACATGGTTAATGTGGGCCCCACCCTCTGGGTTGCTGACACGAGGTAGGGGCTCAGGCTCTGTCAGACACAGCACTAGTGGCTAGGGCAAACTATAAATAGGGGTTCCCTCCTGGGCTGAGTATATTGATCTTCATGTGCAGTGTATGGGCAGACTCACCAGGTCCTTCTATCTATGAAGAAGGCAGAATGTTGCGTTGTGGCTCCAGAATTCCCTATCAAGAGATATGGCAGACCAGTAGGGTGAGGATGAAATTGTAGTCTGAAGCTAGGCTTAAATTCATTGCAAAGCGAAAGGCAGTTCCAGTGTGCAGCAGCTGATTCCAATATCAGCGCCTGAATATGGGCGGATGTCAGATGTTTGCTCAGGCTGGAGTTTGTGTCTATGATGACCAACAAATGGAGAGGTGGCGTCAAGAGGCCATGGAGGATTTCCCACCCTGGGGCTCAGGGGCCATAATTTGTATCATAAGTTGGTATTCCAGAAGAGGCCTCTGAGGACAGGTGCCTGAAAAGTTAATCCCTCTTCCAATGAGGTCCTAGGGCCATGTCAGGTTCAATTATCTGACTCAGGACCATTGATTTAGGTGTCTGCCTGGATGGAGGTGATCAGGGTGTTTCAGACTGTGCATTTGCATCCAGAGCAGCCTCCAATATTGGGATGTGCTCAGGAGCCTTCCAGGTTTCTCCTAATCAGGAGGGTTTGGGCAACTGTGATGGGCCCAGTTTCCTTGGGGATGGCAAGCACAGTCTTGTGGTGTGACTCTAGGGGCCCCATCCTGGAGGACATGTGAGCAATGGTTTTTAGAGAGAGATCTGCAAACACAAACTCGGGATAAGGTTAATGGAGAGGTGTTCACCGCCCCAATTCAAAGATCTGGAGGGCAGCACGTCAGGAACTGTAAATCAGGTGACTCGAAGCCAGTAGCACAGTCTCTTGTATCTGGATAGCATATCCACGCTGGCCTCGGAATACAGGTGTGGACTCATGGGACCATGGGCGATTCTTCTTCTCAAGGATCCTGGGGGATCCCATTAGTTTGGTGGCTTTCTCAGGGAAGTGAAGAGTGCTGTTTTCCATCTTAGGGGTGCCTCAAAACAGGGATTCCAGTGACGGGCTCTGGGTATGTGCACATGGAACATCCCACGATGTGTTAGGATTTGGGCTTAAGGGCATATCAGGCCTGCAATGCAGGATCCTGGAGGTTCAACTAAGAGCATTTTTTTGAAGGCTTGATCAAGCTGAGGGTTACAATGGCTACTTGTGCCCAGGGCAGCCCTCATGAGTGGGCATTGTCTCCTTGGCCATGCAGCTGGCTCCCACTTTGAGGTTTGGACACCCATATCAACAGCCAGGATTCCTACCATGGGGAAGGAGGAGTTCTCTATTGTGCTTTAGGTTACCCCATTGGTAGGGATTACATAAAAGGTCTGGGGACAGGTGCCTGAATACCAAGGATGGGTAGAGATGATGGACTTGGTCCCTGGCCAATCTCACATGCTGGATATGGGCTCATATCTCTGGGTGCCTGAAACTAGGTCTTGGCTCAGGCTCTGTCAGACACAGTACTAGTACTAGTACTAGTACTAGTGCCCAGGACAGCCTATAAATCAAGGTTCCATCGAGTGCCAAGTAGATTGATCCTCATGTGGAGTTTCTGGGAAGATTCACCAGGCCCTATTTCTTTCTAGTGAGAATGCAGAATGTTGCCTTGTGGCTCCAAATTCCCTCTCTAGAGGGCTTGCAGACCAGGAGGCTGAGGATGGAATTCTAAACCCAATCTATTGTTAAATTCAGTGTCAAGTGAAACGCAGTTCCAGTGTGCAGTGGTGGAAAAGAAAATGCAGAATCTAAATAACGGCAGATTTCAGATGTTTTCTCATGCTGGAGTTTTTGTCTATGATGACTGACAAATGGAGGGGTTGTGTCAAGGGCCATGAAGGATTTCTCCTGCTGGTGCTTCTGAGATGCTCCAAACAGAGGGTTCCCTTCTACTGGTCAGTGGAAGTCTGGTTTGTTTGCTCCAGGGTCCCACATGTGGAAAGAATAAGTAGAAGAGCACTCCCACATGGATGCCTGGAAAGCACACCTCCACTGACCATATCAGGTGAGGAACATGGCAGGTTCATTCTGGTGGCTCTGGGGCGAATTACCAAGGACTTGAAGTGACATGGAATCTCATGAAGATGGATCACAATGCTGTTTGTTTGTTACCAGAGAGATCTTAGAATGTGCTGGGGGCTAAGGGGCTGTGCATAATTCATATACCCCGACCCTTGACACAAGTTGAAGAGCACGAATTCCATCTGGGGACAGGAGATATTCTATTGTGGGGTTCAGGGACCAATCTTCTGACTCAGGACCATTGACTTGGGTGTCTTCCTGGATGGAGGTGATCAGGGTGTTGCACACTGTGCATTTGTGTCCAGAGTGGCCTCCAATATTGGACTGGGCTCAGGGGACTTGCAGGTCTCTCCTAATCTGGACGGTTTGGGCAACTGTGATGGACACAGTTTCATTGGGGATAGCAGGATCTTTCCTGTGGTGTGGCTACAGAGACCCATCATAGAGGGCATGTGAGCCATGGTTTTGGGAAAGAAGTCTGCAAACACAAACTTGGGGTAGGGTTAATGGCGAGGTGATCACAGGCCCAATGCATAGGTCTGTAGGGCAGCTCGTCTGGAACTGTAAACCAGGTGATTCGAAGGTGGTAGCACAGTCTCTTGTATCTGGATTGTGTGTCCAGGATGGCCTCGGAATGAAGGTGTGGTCTTATGGAGCCCTGGGAGATTTTTCCTCTCTACGCATCCTGGCAGCTCCTAATAGTTTTCTCAGGGGAGGGAAGAGTGCTGTTTTCCATCATAGGGGTGCTTCAAAACAGATATTCCAGAGACGGGCTCTGGTTATGTTGGCATGGAAAATCCCACGAAGTGTTAGGATTTGGTCCTAAGGGCATACCAGGCCTGCGATGCGGGACCCTGCAGAAACAACTGAGAGCATTTGTTTGAATGCATGCTAAGGTTGAGGGACACAATGCCTGCTTTGGCCCAGGCGGCCCTTATGATTGGGCGTTGTCTCATTGGCCATGCACCTGGTTCTAATTCTGAGGGTTGGGCACCCATAGCAACAGCCAGGCTTCCTGCCATGGGGAAGGAGGAGTTCTCAATTGTGCTTCAGGTTCCCCCACTGGTAGGGATTCCAGCAAAGGTCTGGGATAGTTGCCGGAATACCAAGGATGGGTAGAGATGACTGGGCCATGGCCAGTCCCACATGCTGGATAAGGGCCCCACACTCTGGGTGGCTGGCACGAGTTTGGGGCTCAGGCTCTCTCAGACACAGCGCTAGTGGCCAGCGCAAAGTATAAATCGGGGTTCCCTCGAGGGCCAAGTAGATTGATCTTCATGGGGAGTTTCTGGGCAGACTCACCAGGCCCTTCTTCTTTCTATGGGGAAGGCAGAATGTTGCGTTTTGTCTCCCTAATTCCCTCTCAAGAGGACTTGCAGTCCAGTAGGGTGAGGATGGAATTGTAAACCCAAACTATGCAAGAATACAGTGTCAAGTGAAAGGTATTTCCAGTGTGCGTGACTGATTCGAATATCCAGCACCTGAGTAAGAGCAGATGTCAGATGTTTGCTCATGCTGGAATTTGTGTCTATGATGACTAACAAATGGAGGGTTGGCATCAAGAGAATGTGGAGGACTTCCCAGGCTGGGGCTTGTGAGATGCTCCAAACAACCAAGGTTTCCTTCAACCTGACAGGAGCAGTCTTATTTGTTTGCTCTAGGGTTCCCTATGTGGAATTTTTGTGTAGCAGAGAACTACCTCTTGGATGCCTAGAAAGCACACGTCCATTGACCTTTGTACCTGAGGAACATGGCAGATTCGTTTCATGGCTCTTGGGCAAAGTACCAACACCTTGAGTTGGCATCAAGTCTCAGGAAGTTGGGTCACAATGCTGGTTTGTTACCAGGGAGATCATAGAAGCTGCTGGGGCTAATGGGTCATGCAGGATCCATCTACCCTGAAAGTTGGACGTAGATCCAAGAGCACATTTTCCTTCTGGAGACAGGAGATGTTCTGTTGTGGGAATCAGGGACCACATGTTGTATCATAACTTGGTATTCCAGAACAGGACTCTGAGAACAGATGTCTGAAGACCCAATCTAGGGTTCCAGTGAAGTCCTAGGGGCATGTCAGGTTCAATCATCTGACTCAGAACCATTGACTTGGCTTTCTGCCTCGATGGAGGTGCTCAGGGTGTTTCAGACTGCACGTTTGCATCCAGAGCAACCTCCAATATTGGGGTGGGTTCAGGGGCCTGGCAGGTTTCTCCTAATCTGGAGGGTTTGGACAACCTGATGGGCACAGTTTTCTTGGGGATGGCAGGAACTTTCCTGTGATGTGGCTTGAGGGACCACATCCTGGTGGGCATGTAAGCCATGGTTTTGGGAGAGAAGTCGGCAAACACAAACTGGGGTTAGGGTTAGTGTCGAGATGATCACAGGCCCAATGCATAGACATGGAGGGCAGCTCGTCAGGAAATGTAAATAGGATGACTCGAAGGCGGTAGCAAAGACTTTTCTCTCTGGATTGTGTGGACAGGATGGCCTCGGAATGCAGGTTTGTTTTCATGGGTCCATGGGAGATTTTTTCTCTCTAAGGATCCTGGCGGCTCCCAATAGTTTGGTGCCTTTCTCAGGGAAGGGAAGAGTGCTGTTTTCCATCTTAATGGTGCCCCAAACAGGGATTCTGAGACGGACTCTGGGTCTGGGCACCTGGAAAATCCCACCAAGGGTTAGGATTTGGGCCTAGGGGCATACCAGGCCTGCAATGCTGGTACTGGAGGAGCAACTGAGAGTGTTTGTTTGAAAACATGCTCAGGCTGAGGATCACCATGCCTGCCTGTGCCCATGTCGGCCCTCAGGAGTGGGCATGGTCTCCTTGGCCATGCAGCTGGCTCCCACGCTGAGGGATGGACAACCATCCCAACAGCCAATATTCCTGCCATGGGGAAGGAGGTGTTCTCTATTGTGTTTCAGGTTCGCCATTGGCAGGAATTCCAGCAAAGTTTGGGGGACAGATGACTGGATACCAAGGATGGGTACAGATGATGGCCCAGGGCCATGGCCGATCTCTCATGCTAAATATGGGCCCTCACCTCTGGGTGGCTGACACGAGGTCGGGGCTTAGACTCTGTCAGACACAGCACTAGTGGTCAGGGAAATCTATTAATCAGGGTTGCCTCGTGGTCTGAGTAGATTGATACTCATGTGCAGTTTCTGGGCAGACTCAACAGGTCCTTCTTCTTTCTATGTGGAAGGCAGAATACTGCGTTGTGGCTCCAGAATTCCCTATCAAGAGATATTGTGGAGCAGTGTGGTGAGAATAGAATAGTAATACAAAGCTATGGTTAAGTTCAGTGAAAAGCAAAAGGCAGTTCCAGTGTGCAGCTGCCATTTCGAATATCCAGCACCTGAGTAAGGGTGGATGTCAGATGTTTGCTCACACTGGAGTTTGTGTCTGTGATTACCCACAAATGGAAGGGTGGCGTCAAGAGGCCATGGAGGATTTCCCATGCTGGGGCTTGTGAGATGCTCCAAATAGCAAAGTTTCTTTCTACCGGACAGGAGAAGTCTGGTTTGTTTTCTCTGGTTTCTCCATGTGGAAAGTTTTGTAGCAGAGAACCCCACAGGGATGCCTGGAAATCACCCCTCTATTGACCATTGCACCTGAGGAACATGGCAGGTGCATTCTGGTGGCTCTGGGGCAATATATCGAGACCTTGAGTTGACATGGAGTCTCATGAAGATGGGGCACAATGATGGTTTGTTACCAGGAATATCATAGAATGTGCTGTTTGCTAAGGGGCCATTCAGGATCCAAATACCCTAAGGGTATGACACAATTCCAGGAGCATGGCTTCCTTTTTGGGGAGGACATATTCTGTTCTGTGGCTCAGGGACTATATATTTTATCATAAGTTGATATTCCAGAGCAGGCCTCTGATGACAGATACCTGTAAACCTAATCTAGTGTGCCAATGAAGTCCTCGGGGCATGTCAGGTTCAATCTTCTGACTCAGGAGCATTGACTTGGGTGTCTGCCTGTATGGAGGTGATCAGGGTGTCTCAGACTGTGCATTTGTGCCCAGAGCGGCCTCCATTATTTGGCTGCGCTCAGGGGCCTTGCAGGTTTCTCCTAATCTAAAGGTATCGGGCAAAATTGATGGGCACAGTTTCCTTGAGGATCTCATGCACAGTCTTGTGGTGTGGCTTCAGATGCCAGAACCTGGAGGTCATGTGAGCCATGGTTTTAGGAAGGAAGTCTGCAAACACAAACTCAGTTTAGGTTAATGGCAAGGTGATTGCAGGCCCAATGCATAGACCTGGAAGGCAGCTCGTCAGGAACTGTAAATCCCGATGACTCAAAGGTGATAGCACATGATATGTATCTGGATTGTATGTCCAGGATGGCCTCGGAATGCAGGTGTGTTCTCATGGGTCTATGGCAGATTTTTCCACTCAAGGATCCTGGTGGCTACCATGAGTTTGGTGACTATCTCGGGGAAGGGAAGAGTGCTGTTTTCCATCTTAAGGGTCCCCCAAAATAGGGATTCCAGAGATGGGCTCTGTGTCTGGGCCCCTGTAAAATCCCACCAGGGTTAGGATTTGGGCCTAGGTGTGTACTAGGCCTGCAATTCGGTGTCCCAGAGATGCAATTGAGAGCGTTTGGTTGAAAGCATGCTCAGGCTGAGGTGACAATGCCTGCTTGTGCCCGGGGAAGCCATCATGAGTGCACATGGTCTCCTTGGCCATGGAGCTGCCTTCCACTTTGAGGGTTGAGCAACTATCCCAACTGTCAGAATACCTTCCATGGGGAAGGAGGAGTTCTCTATTGTGCTACAGGTTCCCCCAATGGCAAGGATTTCAGCAAAGGTGTGGGTACAGATGCCTGAATACCAAGAATAGAAGAGAAGACAGACTTGGGCCATAGCTGGTCTCACATGCTGTATATGGGCCCTGATCTCTCAGTGGCTGACACTAGGTCCTGGCTCCGGCTATGTCAGACACAGCACTAGTGCCCAGGGCAGCCTATGAATCAGGGTTCCGTCTAGCACCGAGAAGATTGACCATCATATGGAGTTTCTGGGCAGACTCTCCAGGCCCTTTTTCTTTCTATGGGGAAGGCAGAATATTGTGTTGTAGCTCCAGAATTCCCTCACAATAGGGCTTGTGGACCAGTAGGCTGAGGATGGAATTGTAAACCCAAGCTATGGCTTAATTCAGTCAAACTAAAGGCAGTTCCAGTGTGCAGCGATCGAATTGAAATCCAGCACCTGAGTAAGGGCGGATGTCAGATGTTTGCTCATGCTGGAGTTTGTGTCTATGATGACTGACAAATGGAGTGGTGGCTTCAAGAGGAAATGGAGGATTTCCCACGCTGGGGCTTGTGAGATGCTCCAAACAGAAGGTTTCCTTCTACCGGACAGGGGCATTCTGTTTTTTTGTCTCAAGGGTCCCCGCCAATTGCAAAGTTTGTGTAGCAGAGCACCCCCGTATGGTTGCCTGGAAACCACACCTCCACTGACCATTGCAGCTTAGGAACATGGCAAGTTCATTCTGGTGGCTCTGGGGCGAAGTACTAAGGGCTTATTTCTACATGGAATGTCATGAATATGGGTAACAATGCTGTTTTGTTACCTGGGAATTCTTAGCCTGTCATCTGTACACATCCTTGGTATTAAGGCAACTTTCCACAGACCTTTCCTGTAACCCTGCCAATGGGGGAACCTGAAGCACAATAGAGAACTCCTCTTTCCATTGCAGGAAGCCTGGCTGTTGCAATGGGTGTCCAACCCTCAAAGTGGGATCCAGCTATATGGCCAATGAGACTACGCCCTCTCATGAGGGCCCCCCTGGGCACAAAGAGGCATGATGACCCTCAGCCTGAGCATGGTTTCAAACAAGCCCTCTCTTACACCATTAGGATCCTGCATTGCAGGCCTGGAATGCCCCTAGGCCCAAATCCTAACACTTGGTGGGATATCCGGGCACCCAGACCCAGAGCCCGTCTCTGGAATCCCTGTTTTGGCATAAGCCTAAGTTGGAAAACAGCATTCTTCCCTGTTTTGGAGCACCCCTAAGATGGAAAAGAGCACTCTTTTCTTCTCTGAAAAACCACCAATCTATGGAGATCCACCAGGATCCTTAGAGAGGAACAGTCTCCCATTGAACCATGAGACCACGTCTACATTCAGAGCCCATCCTGGACTCACAATCCAGATAGAAAAGCCTGTGCTACCAGCTTTCAGTCACCCTAATTACAGTTCCTGACGTGATGCCTTCTAGGTCTATGCATTGGACCTGCGATCACCTTGCCACTATCCCTGACCCAGATTTGTGTTTGCAGACTTCCCTCCCAAAACCATGGCTCTCATATCCTCAAGGAGGTGGTCTCTGAAGCCTTACCACAGGACTGGGCCTTCCATCCCCAAGGAAACTGTGCCCATCACAGTTCCCCAAAGCCTCCAAGTTAGGAGAAACCTGCAAGGCCCCTGAGCCCACCCCAATAGTGGAAGTGGCTCTGGATGCAAATGCACAGTCTGAAACACCCTGATCACCTACATCCAGTCAGACAACCATATCAATGGTCCTTAGTAAGAAAATTGAACCTGATGGGCACCAAGGACATCATTGGATCTCTAGATTAGGTTGCCAGCATCAATCCTCAGAGGCCTGTTCTTGAATACCAAGTCAGGATACAACATATGTACCCTGAGCCACAAAACAGAACATCTCCTCTCCCAAGATGGAAACTGTGCACATCGACCTGTGCCAAACCCTCAGCGTGGCCCATAGCACCAATACATTCTAAGACCTCCCTTGTAACAAACCAGTTTTGGGACACATCTGTAAGAGATTCCAAGTCAACTCAAGGCCTTGGTACTTGGCACCAGAACCACCAAAACGAACCTGTCATGTTCCTCAGCTGCAATGGTCATTGGACGTGTGCTTTCCAGTCATCCATGCGGGAGGGCTCTGCTACGCAAACTTCCACTTGAGGGACCCTGGAGGAAAAAAAAAACAGACTCCTCCTGTCCATTAGAAGGAAACCTTGTTGTTTGGAGCATCTCACAATCTTAAGCGTGGGTAATCCTCCATTGCCTCCTGAAGCCACCCCTCCATTAGTCGTCATCCTAGACACAAACTCCAGTGTGAGCAAATATCTGACATCTGCCCTTACTCAGGTGCTGGATATCTTGTATAAGCTGCTGCACATTGAAACTGACTTCCGCTTGGCACTCAATTTAAGCATAGCTGGTGTTTACAATTGCATTCTCACCCTATTTGTCCCCAAACCCTCTTGATAGGGAATTCTGGATCCATAAGGCAGCATTCTGCCTGCCCCACAGAAAGAAGTGCTTCGTGAGTCTCGCCAGAAACCCTACATGAGGATCAATTTACTCGGCCCTGGAGAGAACCCCAATATATAGACTTCTCTGGCCACTAGTACTGTGTCTGACACAGCCTGAGCCCAGACCTCGTGTCAGCCACCCAGAGAGCGGGGCCCATATCCAGCATGTGAGAACGGCCATGGCCCAAATCTGTCATCTCTATGCATCCTTGGTATTCAGGCATCTGTCCCCAGACATTTGCTGTAATCCCTGCCTATGGGGGAACATGAAGCACAATAGATATTTCCTCCTTCCCCATGGCTGGAAACCTGGCCATTGGAATGTGTGTCCATCCCTCAGTGTGGGAGCCAGAAAATGGACAATGGGACCACGCCCACTCCTGAGGGCCACCCTGGGCACAAACAGGAATTGTAATGCTCAGCCTGAGCATGTTTCCAAACAAGCCCTCTCAGTTGCACCACCAAGATCCTGCATTGCAGGCCTGGTCTGCCCATAAGCCCAAATCCCAACCCTTGGTGGGATTTTCCAGGCGCCTAGACCCAGAGCCCATCTCTGGAATCCCTGTTTTGGGGCACACCTAAGATCGAAAATAGCAGTCTTCCCATCTCAAAAAGTCATCAAAATATTGGGAGCCGCCTGTATCCTTAGAGGAAAAATCTCCCATGGACCCATGAGGCCACAGCTACATTCTGACGTCACCCTAGACACACAATCCAGATATAAAAGCCTGTGCTTCCGCCTTCGGGTCATTCCAGTTACTGTTCCTGACGAGTAGCCTTCCAGGTCTACACATTGCCCTGCGATAACCTAGCCACTAAACCTAACCCAAGTTTGTGTTTGCAGACTTCCCTCCCAGAACCATGGCTCACATGCCCTCCAGGGTGGAGTCTCTGGAGCCACACCACAGGACTGTGCTTGCCATCCCCATGGAAATTGTGCATGTCAGTTAACCAAACCCTCCAGAGTTGGTTGAAACATTCAAGGCCCCTGTGGCCACCCCAATATTGGAGGTTACTCTGGACATAAGTGCACAGTCTGAAACGCCCTGATCACCTACATCCTGGCAGACACCCAAGTCAACTGTCCTAAGTCTGAAGATTGAACCTCTCATGCCCCTGGGACTCATTGGAACCCTAGATTAGGTTGTCGGGCATCTGTCTTCAGAGGCCTGTTCTTGAATAGGAACTTATGATACGGCATGTGGTCCCTGAGCCACAAAACACTACATCTCCTGTCCCCAGAAGGTAACCATGCTCTTCGACCTGTGTTAAACCCTCAGGGTAGGAGAATCCTGCAGGCACCTTAGCCACCAACACATTCTAAGATCTACCTGGTAAAAAAAAACCAGCATTGTAACCCATCTTCAAGAGATTCCATGTCAACTCAAGACCTTGGTGCTTCGCCCCAGAAGCACCGTAAAGAACCTGCATGTTCCTCAGCTGCATTGGTCAATGGAGGTGTGCTTTCCAGGCATCCATGTGGAAGGGCTCTGGTACCCATACTTTTCACATGGGGGGCCCTGCAGAAAACATACCAGACTCTAACTGTCCAGTAGAAAAAACAACCTTGCTGTTTGGAGCATCTCACATGCATCAGCCTCTTGATGCCACTCCTCCATTCGATCATCAGAGACACAAACTCCAGTGTGCGTAAACGTCTGAAATCCACCTTTACTCAGGTGCTGGATATTTCATTTGTTGGCCACGATAGATACAAACTCTATCATGAGCAGATATCTGACCCTCGCCTGTACTCAGATGCTGGAGATCTCGAAAAAAACCACTGCACATTGGAACGGCCATGTTCTCGGCACTGAGATTAAGCATAGATTGTGTTTTCTGCCTTCTGTTCTCACACTCCTCGCCTTCAAGTCCCCCATATTGGGAATTTGGGAGCCACAATGCCTTCTGCCTGCCCACCAGAAAAAAGAGGTGCCCTATGGGTCTGTGTGAAACTCCATATAAGGTTCCACCAGCACAGCCCTCTATAGCACCACAATATCATAGGCCACCTTGTGAACTAATGCTCTGTCTGACACAGCTCGAGCCCCGACCTCCTGGTAGCCACCTAGATAGCGGGACCCATATCTGGCAGGTGTGACCTGCCTTGACCTGAGTCCTTCATCTCAAACCAACCTGGTTATTCACGTACCAGTCCCAGAACATAGCTCAAATTACTGTGCATGGGGGAATCTGAAGCACAAAAGAGTACTCCTCCTTCCTCATAGAAGGAAAATTAAATGGTGATATGGTGGTCCAACCCTCATATTGGGATCCAGGTGCATGGAACAAGAGCCACTCAGGATGGGCATCTGGGCACAAACAGGCATTGTGACCCTTACCCTGAGACCCATTTCCAACAAGTCTCCATGGGAGCTGAACCAAAGCCCCACAGAGCCAGGCAGTCAAGCCTCTAGGCCCAAATACTAAGCTTTTGTAGGGTTATCCAGGCACAGGGACCTATAACCCATCTCTGGAATCCCTGTGTTGACGGGAACCGTGAAACAGTAAGCCACGCTCTCTCCTTCGCAGTGAGACACCAAACTCTTTGGTGCTGGGCAGAATCCCCAGAGAGGTAGAATATTCCATGGACACATGAGGACACACCACCATTCCAAGGCCATCCTAGACACAATCCAGACAGAAAAGCCTTTGCTCCTGCCTCCCAGCCACACGAATTTCAAATCCTGAGGAGCTGCCCTCAGCGTCTGCAGATCGGGGCTGCCATCACCTCCCTCCTAATTGATACACAATTTTGTGTCTGAAGACTTTGGTCCCAGAGCCCTTAACCACATTCCCTGCAGGATGGGGCTGACAGAACCACACTACATCACTGGGCCTGATCTCTGGATGAAATTCTGCCGTCTCAGTTGCACAAACCCTCCAGATTAGGAAAAGCCTGCAAGGCCCCTGAGCCCACCCCAATTTCATAGGCCACTCTGGAAAAAATGCACAGTCTGACACAGCCTGAGCATCTACCTCCAGGAAGACTCACAGGTCAAAGTCCCTAAGTCCGAAGGTTGAGGATGACATGCCCCTACAACCTCATAAGAACCCTAGCCTAGATATTCAGGCCTCTGTGCCCAGAGGCCTGGTCTTGAAATCCAACATATGATCCGACATGTGGTCCCTGAGCCATACAAGAGAACCCCTCCTGTCCCGAGAAGGGAACCTGGCTCCTGGGAACTGGGTCTAACCCTCAGGTAGGAGAATCCTGCATGGCCACAGACCCACAACCACATTCTTTTTTTTTATATAGATTTTATTTATTTATTTGACAGAGAGAGATCACAAGTAGGCATAGAGGAAGGCAGAGAGAGAGAGAGGAAGAAGCAGGCTCCCTGCTGAGCAGAGAGCCCGATGCGGGACTCAATCCCAGGACCCTGAGATCATGACCTGAGCCTAAGGCAGCGGCTTAGCCCATTGAGCCACCCAGGCACCCTCACCACCACATTCTAAGGTCTCCCTGGACACCAAGCAGCATTGTGACTCATTAGACTGAGACCATCCGTCAACTTAGATCACTTGGAAATTTGAACAAAAACCAGCAGATCAAGCCTGCAATGTTCCTCAGCTGCAATGGTCATGCAAGGAAGACTTCCCAGGCCCCCATTCAGAGACCTCTGCTGTCGAATCTTTCTATATGGGGGACCCTGGAGCCTTGTAAGCGGACTTCCCCTGTCCCACAGTAGGACACCTTGCTGTTTGGAGCAGCTCACAAGGTCCTGCTTGGGAAAATCTCCAAGAATTCTTGAGGCCACCCCACAATTCGTTGACCATCATGGATGCAAACCCAGCGTGAGCAGACATCTGACCCTCGCCCATACTCAGGTGCTGGAAATCTCGAAACAACCACTGCACAATGGAATGGTCCTGTGGTCGGCACTGAGCTTATCCGTGGCTTGTGTTTTCAGACTTCTGTCTTCACACTCCTCGCCTACAAGCCCTCCATATTGGGAATTCTGAAGCCACAGTGAAGCTTTCTGCCTGCCCACCAGAAAGAAGAAGTGCCCTATGGGTCTTCGCAAAAACCCACATGAGGATCCTCCTGCACGGCCCTCAATGTCACCCCAATATAATAGACCGACCTCTGCATAAATTGTCTGTCTGACACCGCCTGATCCCCGACCTCCTGTCAGCCACCCAGATAGTGGGCCCCATATCCTCCAGGTGGGTCCAACCTTGGCCCGAGGCCATCATCTTGAAGCAACCTGGATATTCAGGTACCTGTCCCAGACTTAGCTCAAATTCCTGCCCATAGGGGACTCGGAAGCACAAAAGAGTGCTCCTCCTTCCCCATGGCCAGAAAACTGAATGTTGAGATGGCTGTACAACCCTGAGTGGGAACCAGGTGCATGGTCCATGAGACCATGCCTACACAGGATGGGCAGCTGGGCACAAATAGGCATTGTGACCCTCAGAATGAGACCCCTTTCCAAAGATCCCCCTTGGGATCTGGACCAGGATCCCAAATCGAAGCTTTGGTTAAGTTTTCCCAGTGTCTGGACCCAGAACCCATCTCTGGAATCCCTGTTTGGACAGGATCCCAGAGATGGAATACAGTCTTTTCCTCTTCCCCAGAAAGAAATCAAACTCTTGGGTGCCAAGCAGAATCACCAGAGTGGAAGAATATCCCATGGACACATGAGGTCACCCCTCCATTTAGTGGCCATCCTAGACACAAAATCCAGACAGAAAAGCCTGTGCTCCTCCCTCCCAGCCACCTGAATTTCAAATCCCGAGGAGCTTCCCTCAGGGTCTTCAGATTCGGACTGCCAACACCTCACTCCTATCTCTTATCCGAGGTTGTGTCTAAAGTCTTTGGTCCCAAAGTCCTGACACACATGACCTCCAGGATGGGGCCTCGAGAAACACATGACATCACTGGCCCTGCTCTCCTGAGGAAACCCTGCCCATCTAAGTTTCCCAAAATGTCCAGATTAGGAGAAAACTGCAAGGCCCCTGACTGCACCCCAATATCATAGGCCACTCTGGAAAAAGTGCACAGCCTGACACAGCCTCAGCACCTACCTCCAGGATGACATGCAGGCCAATGGCACTTAGTCCGAAGATTGAAACTTCCATGGCCCTAAAACCTCATCAGAACCCTAGCTTATGTTTTGAGGTCTCTCTCCCTAGAGGGCTGTTCTGGAAATTCAAGCATATGGTCCAACCTGTGGTCCGTGAGCCATACAAGAGCACACCTCCTGTCCCAAGAAGGAAACCTGGCTCCTGGGTACTGGGTCTAATCCTAAGGATAGAGAATCCTCAATGGTCAGAGAGCCGCCACCACATTCTAAGGTCTCCCTGGACACCAAGCAGCATTGGAACCTGTTATACTGAGAACTTCCATCAACGCAAATCACTTGGAACTTGGAATCAGTGTCATTGGTTCAAGCTTACCCTGTTCCTCAGCTGCAATGGTAACAAGAGATTGGCTTCCCAGGCCTCCATTCAGAGAGCATTGCTATCGAATCTTCCATATGGGGGACCCTGGAGCCCTGTAAGAAGACTTCTGCTGTCCCTTAGTAGGACACCTTGATGTTTGGACCAGCTCACAAGCTCCAGCTTGGAAAAATCTCCAAGAATTCTTGAGGCCTCCCCACCATTTGTTGGCCATCATGGATACAAACTCCAGCGTGAGCAGACATCTTCCCCTCGCCCAGGTGCTGGAGATCTCGAAACAACTGCTGTACATTGGAATAGACATGTGCTCGACACTGAGCGTAACCGTAGCTTATGTTTTCATACTTCTGTCCTCACACTCCTCGCCTGCAAACCCTCCAACTTGGATATTCTGGAGCCGTAATGCAGCCATCTGCCTGCTCACCAGATAGAAGAAGTGAAGAAAGGGTCTGTGCAAAAATCCCCCATGAGGATCCAGTTGCACAGCTCTCAAAAGCACCCCAATATCATAGGCCGAACTCTCCACGAATGTTCTGTCTGACACAGCTCGAGCCCGAGCTCCTGACAGCCACCCAGAAAGCAGGCCTCATTTTCTGCAGGTGGGTCCTGCCTTGGCCCGAGGACCTCATCTCAAAGTGAACTGGGTATTCAGGCACCTGTCCCAGAAATTAGCTCAAGTTCCTGCCCATGGGGGAACCTGAAGCATAAAAAAGTACACCTCCTTCCCCATGGCAGGAAAACTGAATGTTGAGATGGCAGTCCAACCCTCAGAGTGGGAGCCAAGTGCATAGCCCATGAGGTCACACCCACTCAGCATGGGCATCTGGGCAAAAACAGGCATTGTGACCCTCAGAATGAGACCCATTTCCAACAAGAACACTCGGGAGCTGTACCAGGAAAACATAGAGCAGGACCCTAGGCCCAAATCCTAAGCCTTGTTGCGGTGATCCAGGCTCCAGAACCCAGGACCCATCTCTGGAATGGCTGTTTGGACGGGATCCCTGACTCATAAAACTGCGCTCCTCCCATCCCCCAGAAATACACCAAACTCTTGGGTGCTGAGCAGAATTCCCAGAGAGGTAGAATCTCACATGGACCCATGAGGCCACCCCTTCATTTCGTGGCCATCAAAGACAAACAAGTCAGACAGAAAAGACTGTGCTCCTGCCTCACAGCCGTCCGAATTTCATATCTGGAGATGCTTCGCTCAGGGTCTGCAGATTGGGTCTGCCATCACCTCGAGCTTAACTCTTACCCGAGTTTGTGTCTGAAGACTTTGGACCCAGAGTCCTGACCCATATGCCCTCCAGGATGGGGCCTCCAGGAACACACAACAGCACTGGGCCAGCTCTCCCAAGGAATGTCAGCCTGTCTCAGTTTCCCAACCCACCAGATTAAGAGAAAATTGCAAGGCCCCTAATACCACCCCAATTCCATAGGAAGCTCCATAAAAAATGCATAGTCTGACACAGCCTCAGAATATACCTCCAGGAAGACACCCAGGAAGGGATAAAATGGCCTAACCCATGGCAGGTTCGATGTGCTGGGTGTGAAGCCAACTGTCTCAATGTCTCTCACAAGGTCTGGGCTCAGGCTATGTAAGACAGAGCATAGTGTTTAGGGTAGCCTATGCAATTGGGGTGTTGCCGAGGGCTGAGCAGGTTGATTTTCATTTGGGGTTTCTGAGCAATGCCATAGACAATGTTTTTCTTTGGGGGGCAGGCAGAGTGCTTCGTTCTGGAACCAGAATTCCCAATCATGAGGGCTTTTGGGCCAGGAGTGCTAGGGTAGAGTCTGAAAACAAAACATAGGGTGAGGTGGGGAGCAGGCCCACTCTGCAAAGGCTGAAAGGATATCTCATGCATCTGAAGTCAGGCTGAGGATCAGACATTGGCTGAGGTTGGATTGTGCCCTTGATGGCACCTTCATGAAGCAGGTGCCTCATGAGGCCGACGAAGTTTTCCCACGCTGAGTTTGGAGGTTGCCACAAACCACAAGGTTTCCTTCTGCAAGACAGTCGAGTCCTGTTGAATGGCTCCAGTACATACCATACAGAAGGACTGAAGAGGAGGGTTCAAAGGATGGATCCCTGAACAACATGCCTCGCATTCCCTTTGGCCATTAACGACAAGATATGTTTGTTCTGCTGGCTCTGGGGCAAGCTAACCAGTGGGCTGAGTTGAAATGGCCTCTCCTGAGGATGCGTCATAATGTGGGTTTCTGTCCATGGAGACCTTGGAATGTGATGGTTGTACTGTGGCCCTGCGGAATTCTCCGACCAGAAGGGTTTGATACAGATCCAGTAAGAAAGCAATCCATGTGGAGACGAGAGAGGTTTGGTTTGGAGCCTCAGAAAAACCTAATATGCTGGTATAAGAAACCAGTCCTCTGAGGACAGACACATGAAAACTAAAGCTAAGGTTCATATTAGGGCCTAAGGGCCTGTCCATTTCAATCTTCTGTCTCTGGGGACACTGTCTGAAAGTCTAAGTGGTAAAAATGGCTCAGCTGGTGTCAGAGTGCCCCTTTTAGTCCAGGGCAGCCTACACTATCAGGATGGCCTCAGGGGCCTTGGAACTTTTCCCTAACCTGTAGGGTTGTGGTCAATGGATTGGGCACACTTTCCTTGGAGATGGCAGGCACAATCTTTCACTGTGGCTCCAGATGCCCTAGACTGGAGCGTGTGTGGGTCCAGGCTGTGGGCACATAAGTCTGAAAACAAAAACTCAGCTTATGAGTGGCGCCGAGGGTATGGCAGGCCGGATGTACAGATAAAGAGTGAGCTCCTTGGCTTGTGAATCAAGGCCGAGATCCTTCAGGCTTTTGTCTCTGGATGCGTCCATGATAGCCGTGGATTGTAGGGGGTGGCCTCAGTGACTGTGGACGAGTAACCTCTCTGGGGATTTGTCCCAGCTAACAGGAGTTTGGGGTCATTTTGTGGGAAGAGTGGAGTCCTGTTGTCTGGCTCATGTGTCTCTCCAAGAAAGTGATTCCAGAGCAGAGCCCCAGGAACAGGGGGGATACTGGAAAACTCAAACACTGGTGAGGATTGGGTGTATAGGGGCTTGGCACACCCCATATGAGGGCTCTTGGTCAAGGCCCTGACAGGCCTTTCTTTGATATTGGGCTCATGCTGAGGGTCACAGAGTGAATTTGTGCCCAAGGCAGCACTCAAGTTTGGGCGTGGTTTCAGGGGAAATGAAGGTTTCTCCCACCCTGAAGGTGTGACTCCATGCCAAGAGCAAGCCTTACAGCCATGGGGAAAAAGGAGTTCTGATTTGTGCTTCAGATGCCCAACTGTGTGGGGAATTGATATAATATCTGGGTTTAGATATCGGAAAACCATGGTTAGGAAGAGATAACGGCATAAGACCATGGCGTGTCAGAAGTGCTAGGTGTGTGGCCAGTTGTCTCCTTGCCTGTCTGGACGTCTGGCATCAGGCTGTGAAAGGCAGAGCATTAGTACCCAGAGCAGCCTATCAAATCTGAGTGCCGTCCAGGCAAGAGCAGGTTGATCCTCATCTGGGTTTTATGGAAAGCCCCACAAGGAAACGTTTTCTACCGGTGGGCAGTAACTGAGCAGGCTTGTGGTTCTGCAATTCCTACTCTGGAGGGATTGTTTGCCAGGAGTGTGAGGAAGGAAGTCTGAAAACACAAGCTAGCGTGAGTTTTGGGACCGAGGGCACGGCAGGCCACTCTGCAGAGGCTGAATCAAGATCTCCTGCATTGCGGTCATGTCTACTATGAGACGTGCTTCAAGCTAGAGTTTTTGACCATGATGGCCTCTCCCTGAAGGATATGGGGGGCTTCATGAGGCCCGGCAAGTTTGCCGTTTTCTCCTACACTGAAGGTTTGACTCACGGCCAGCAGCAAGGTTTCTTGCCATGGGGAAGGAGGGGTTCTGACTTATGCATCAGGTTCCCCCCTGTGCAGGGATTGGAGATAAGGTCTAGGTTCCGATGACTGAAAACCCAGGTTGGGAATGGATGGTGGCCTAAGGCAGTGGCGGGTCCAATGTGCTGGGTGTGCAGCCAGCTGTGTCGGTGTCTGTTGGAAGGTCTGGGCTCAGGCTTTTGCGACAGAGCATCAGTGTTTAAGGTAGCCTATGCAATTGGGGTGTTGCCGAGGGCAAAGCAGTTTGATCCTCATTTGGGGTTTCTGTGCAGCACCATAGACAATGTATTTCTCCTGGGAGGCAGGCACAGTGCTTCATTGTGGCCCCAGAATTACCAGTAGGGAGGGTTTGTGGGCCAGGAGTGTGAGGACGGAAGTCTGAAAACACAAGCTAGTGTGAGGATTGGAGCCAAGGGCAGAGCAGGCCCACTCTGCAGAGGCTGAATCAAAATCTCCTGCATCTGAAGTCAGGCTGAGGATCAGACGTTGGCTGAGACTGGAGTATGTGTCCATGATGGCACCTTCATGAAGCGGGGGCCTCATGAGGCCAAGGAAGTTTTCCCACGCTGAGTTTGGAGGTTGCCCCAAACCACAAGATTTCCTTCTGCGGGACATTGGAGTCCGGTTGCATGGCTCCAGGACATACCATACGGAAGGACTGGAGAGCAGGGTTCGAAGGATGGATCACTGTACAGCATGCCTCGCATTCCCCTTGGCCATAAGCAACAAGATATTTTTGATCTGCTGCCTCTGGGGCACGCGACCCAGGGGGCTGAGTTGAAATGGCCTCTCTTGAGGATGCGTCATAATGTGCGTTTGGGGTCCATGGAGACCTTGGAATGTGCTGGTTGTTAAGTGGCCCTGCGGAACTCTCCTACCTGAAGGGTTTGATACATCCCCAATAAGAAAGCTCCCCATGTGGAGACGAGAGAGGTTTGGTTTGGTGCCTCAGAAAAGCCCCGTGTGCTGGTCTACGAAAACAGTCCTCTGAGGACGGACACATGGAAACCAAAGCTAAGGTTCAGATTAGGGCCTGGGGGCCTGTCCATTTAAACCTTCTGTCTCTGGGGACTCTGTCTGAGAGTCTAAGTGGAGATAGTTGCTCCGCTGGTGTCAGAGAGCCCCTCTTAGTCCAGGGTGGCCTCCACTATTGATGGCCTCAGGGGCTTGGAGCTTTTCCCTAACCTCTAGGGCTGTGGTCAATGGATTGGGCACACTTTCCTTGGAGAGGGCAGGCACAATCTTTCGCTGTGGCTCCAGAGGCCCTCGCCTGGAGGTTGTGTGTGTCCAGGCTGTGGGCACAGAAGTCTGAAAACACAAACTCAGCTTATGAGTGGCGCCTAGGGTATGGCAGGCCTGATGTACAGCCCGAGAGGGAGCTCCGGGGCCTCTGAAACAAGGGCGAGTGGGAGGCATTCCTTCAGGCTTTTGTCTCTGGATGTTGTGTCCGGAAGAGCCGTGGATTGGAGTGGTGGCCTTAGGGACTGTGGAGGGGTATCCGTCTCTTGGGATTTGTCCCAGCTCCCAAGAGTTTGGGGTCATTTTGTGGGAAGGGTGGAGTCGTGTTGTCTGGCTCATGGGTCTCTCCAAGAAAGGGATTCAAGAGCAGAGCCCCAGGTGCAGGCGGGGCAACTGAAAAACTCAAATCCTGGTGAGGATTGGGTGCATAGGGGCTTGGCAAGCCCCATATGGAGGCTCTTGCTCTAGGCCCTCACAGGCCTTTCTTTGACATGGGGCTCATGCTGAGGGTCACAGTGTGAATTTGTGCCGAAGCAGCACTCAAGTTTGGGCGTGGCATCAGGGGCCATGAAGGATTCTCCCACCATGAAGCTGTGACTCCATGCCAAGAGCAAGCTTTACAGCCATGGGGAAGGAGGAGTTCTGTTTTGTGCTTGCAATACCCAGCTATGTGGAGAATTGATATAATGTCTAGGTTCAGATATCTGAAAACCAAGGTTAGGAAGAGGTGACGGCATAAGGCCATGGCGTGTCCGAAGTGCTGGGTGTGCGGCCAGCTGTCTCCTTGTCTGTCTGGACGTCTGGCTTCAGGCTGTGTCAGGCAGAGCATGAGTGCCCTGAGAAGCCTATCCAGTTCGGGTACCGTCGAGGCTCGAGCAGGTTGATCCTCATCTGGGTTTTCTGGAGAGACCCACAGGGAAACGTTTTTCTTCCGTTGGGCAGACACTGGGCTGGGTTTTGGTTCTGGAATTCCTAGTCCGGAGGGCTTGTTTGCCAGGAGTGTGAGGAAGGAAGTCTGAAAACACAAGCTAGCGTGAGGTTTGGGACCGAGGGCACGGCAGGCCCACTCTGCAGAGGCTGAATCGAGATCTCCTGCACTGAGGTCATGTCAATTATGAGACGTGCCTCAGGCTAGAGTTCTTGTCCAGCATGGCCTCTTCCTGAAGGGTGTGGGGGCTTCATGAGGCCAGAAAGTTTTGCCTACGATGGGATTTGTGAACTGCTCCAAAACTGAAGGTTACCTTCTATTCGACAGTTGAGTCCTATTGCATGGTTCCAAGAGGCCCCATATGGAAAGACTCGAGAGCAGGTGTCTAAGCATGGATGCCTGGGAACGCCACCTCATATTCCCACTCTTTAGTCAGGACAAGGCAGGCTCAATCTGCGGGCTCCTGGGTGAGCTACCCAGAGGGGAGAGTTGAAATGGACTCTCCTGAAGATGAGTCCTACTGTGGCTTGGTGGCCTGGGAGACCTTGGAATGTGGAGGTGGCTCAGGGACTCTGCAGGATTCTCCAACATGAGGTGTTTGACACGGCTCCAACAAAAAAACTTCCCATGTGGAGACGAGAGGAGTTCTGTTCCGTGCCTCAGGAAAGCCCCATACCCTGTTCTTCGAACCAAAGCCTCTGAGGAGTAACACCTGGAAACCAAATCAAGAGTTGAGACTACGGCCTAAAGGCCTGTCCGGCTCAACCTTCTATCTCTGTTGACATCTGTGTGCATGCATTCATGGATGTAGCTGCTCAGCTTGTGTCCGAATGCCCCTGTGAGTCCAGTGAGGCTCCCAGTAGTGGGATGTCCTCGGAGGCCTTGAGGTTTCTCATATTCTGGAGGTGTGTGGCCAAAGGAATGGACACAGTTTCCCAGGAGAGAGCAGGCACGGTCCTGTGGTATGGCTCCAGAGGACCCAGCCTAGAGGCTGTGTTTGCCAGGGCTGTGGGGACAGATGTCTGAAAAAGCAAACTTGGCTCAGCTAGGGGCCAATGTAATGGCAGGCCTGATCTCTAGTCCGTGAGGGGAGATCCTCTGGAAATCAAAGTAGGGCACGTGGGAGGCAGTCACTCAGGATTTTGTCTCTGGGTGTTGCGTTTACAGTGTCCGGTCAGGGTAGGGGTTGTCTCAGAGGCCGAGGAAGAGCCTTCCTCTCGGGGGATTGTCCAAGCTCCCAAGTGTTTGTGTTCATTCTGTGGGAATGAAGAGTACTGTTTTCTGCCACAAGGGACCCCCCAGGAGAGGGACTCTAGAGCACAGCAGTGGGTTCCCTCAACTGGAATACACACCATCTAGTTAGTCCTGGGTGCCTATGGGCATGGCAAAAGACATATGCGGGCTCTTGGTCCAGTCCCTGAGAGGCGTTACTTGAATAAGGTACTCACGCTGAGGGTCACAATGTGTGTTTGTGCCCAAGGCGGCCCTCACGCTTGGGCGTGGCCTCATGGGACATGCCGTTTTCTCCTACACTGAAGGTTTGACTCACTGCCAGCAGCAAGGTTTCTTGCCAGGGGGAAGGAGGGGTTCTGACTTGTGCATCAGGTTCCCCCCTGTGCAGGGATTGGAGATCAGGTCTAGGTTCCGATGACTGAAAACCCAGGTTGGGAATGGATGGTGGTCTAAGGCAGTGGCGGGTCCAATGTGCTGGGTGTGCAGCCAGCTGTGTACGTGTCTGTTGGAAGGTCTGGGCTCAGGCTATTTGCGACAGAGCATCACTGTTTAAGGTAGCCTATGCAATTGGGGTGTTGCTGAGGGCCAAGCAGTTTGATCCTCATTTGGGGTTTTTGGGCAGCGCCATTGACAATGTTTTTCTCCTCGGAGGCAGGCACAGTGCTTCATTGTGGCCCCAGAATTCCCAGTAGGGAGGGTTTGTGCGCCAGGAGTGTGAGGAGGGAAGTCTGAAAACACAAGCTAGTGTGAGGATTGGAGCCAAGGGCAGAGCAGGCCCACTCTGCAGAGGCTGAATCAAAATCTCCTGCATCTGAAGTCAGGCTGAGGATCAGACGTTGGCTGAGGCTGGAGTATGTGTCCATGATGGCACCTTTATGAAGTGGGGGCCTCATGAAACCAAGGAAGTTTTCCCACGCTGAGTTTGGAGGTTGCCCCAAACCAAATTTTTCCTTCTGCGGGACATTCGAGTCCTGTTGCATGGCTCCAGGACATACCATATGAAAGGACTGGAGAGCAGGGTTCGAAGGATGGATCCCTGTACAGCATGTCTCACATTCCCATTGGCTGTTAGCGACAAGATATGTTTGATCTGCTGCCTCTGGAACACGCGACCCAGGGGGCTGAGTTGAAATGGCCTCTCCTGAGGATGCGTCATAATGTGCGTTTGGGTCCATGGAGACCTTGGAATGTGCTGGTTGTTCAGTGGCCTGCGGAACTCTCCTACCTGAAGTCTTTGATACATCCCAGTAAGAAAGCTGCCCATGTGGAGATGAGAGATGTTTGGTTTGGTGCCTCAGAAAAGCCCCATGTGCTGGTCTACGAAAACAGTCCTCTGAGAACGGAAACATGGAAACCAAAGCTAAGGTTCAGATTAG
The DNA here is from genome assembly GCF_964662115.1 of Mustela nivalis. Classification (NCBI taxonomy): domain Eukaryota; kingdom Metazoa; phylum Chordata; class Mammalia; order Carnivora; family Mustelidae; genus Mustela; species Mustela nivalis. The sequence continues at coordinate 306,782 of NW_028136005.1, read as the reverse complement.
GGCCTGGGGGCCTGTCCATTTCAAACTTCTGTCTCTGGGGACACTGTCTGAGAGTCTAAGTGGAGATAGTTGCTCCGCTGGTGTCAGAGAGCCCCTCTTAGTCCAGGGTGGCCTATACTATTGATGGCCTCAGGGACCTTGGAGCTTTTACCCAACCTGTAGGGTTGTGGTCAATGGATTGGGCACACTTTCCTTGGAGAGGGCAGGCACAATCTTTCGCTGTTTGGTCCAGAGGCCCTAGCCTGGATGTTGTGTGGGTCCAGGCTGTGGGCACAGAAGTCTGAATACACAAACTCAGCTTATGAGTGGCGCCTAGGGTATGGCCGGCCTGATGTACAGCCCGAGAGGGAGCTCCTGGGCCTCTGTAAAAAGGGCGAGTGGGAGGCGTTCCTTCAGGCTTTTGTCTCTAGATGTTGTGTCCGGGATAACCGTGAATTTGAGCGGTGGCCTCAGGTACTGTGGACGAGTATCCCTCTCTGGGGATTTGTCCCAGCTCCCAAGAGTTTGGGGTCATTTTGTGGGAAGGGTGGAGTCGTGTTGTCTGGCTCATGGGTCTCTCCAAGAAAGGGATTCCAGATCAGAGCTCCAGGTACGGGCGGGGCGACTGGAAAATTCAAACCGTGGTGAGGATTGGGTGCATAGGGGCTTGGCAAGCCCCATATGTGGGCTCTTGGTCCAGGCCCTGACAGGCCTTTCTTTGACATGGGGCTCATGCTGAGGGTCACAGTGTGAATTTGTGCCCAAGCAGCACTCAAGTTTGGGCGTGGCATCAGGGGCCATGAAGGTTTCTCCCACCCTGAAGGTGTGACTCCATGCCAAGAGCAAGCTTGACAGCCATGGGGAAGGAGGAGTTCTGTTTTGTGCTTGCTATACCCAGCTGTGTGGAGAATTGATATATTGTCTAGGTTCAGATATCTGAAAACCAAGGTTAGGATGAGGTGACGGCATAAGACCATGGCGTGTCCGAAGTGCTGGGTGTGCGGCCAGCTGTCTCCTTGTCTGTCTGGACGTCTGGCTTCAGGCTGTGTCAGGCAGAGCATGAGTGCCCAGAGCAGCCTATCCAGTTCGGGTACCGTCGAGGCCCGAGCAGGTTGATCCTCATCTGGGTTTTCTGGAGAGACCCACAGGGAAACGTTTTTCTTCCGTTGGGCAGACACTGGGCTGGGTTTTGGTTCCGGAGTTCCTAGTCCGGAGGGCTTGTTTGCCAGGAGTGTGAGGAAGGAAGTCCGAAAACACAAGCTAGCGTGAGGTTTGGGACCGAGGGCACGGCAGGCCCACTCTGCAGAGGCTGAATCGAGATCTCCTGCACTGAGGTCATGTCAACTATGAGACGTGCCTCAGGCTAGAGTTCTTGTCCAGCATGGCCTCTTCCTGAAGGGTGTGGAGGCTTCATGAGGCCAGAAAGTTTTGCCTACGATGGGATTTGTGAACTGCTCCAAAACTGAAGGTTACCTTCTGCATGACAGTCGAGTCCTATTGGATGATTCCAAGAGGCCCCATATGGAAAGACTCGAGAGCAGGTGTCTAAGCATGGATGCCTGGGAACGCCACCTCATATTCCCACTCTTTAGTCAGGACAAGGCAGGCTCAATCTGCGGGCTCCTGGGTGAGCTACCCAGATGGGAGAGTTGAAATGGACTCTCCTGAAGATGAGTCCTACTGTGGCTTGGTGGCCTGGGAGACCTTGGAATGTGGAGGTGGCTCAGGGACTCTGCAGGATTCTCCAACATGATGTGTTTGACACGGCTCCAACAAGGAAACTTCCCATGTGGAGACGAGAGGAGTTCTGTTCCGTGCCTCAGGAAAGCCCCATACCCTGTTCTTCGAACCAAAGCCTCTGAGGAGTGACACCTGGAAACCAAAGCAAGAGTTGAGACTACGGCCTAAAGGCCTGTCCGGCTCAACCTTCTATCTCTGTTGACATCTGTGTGCATGCATTCATGGATTTAGCTGCTCAGCTTGTGTCCGAATGCCCCTGTGAGTCCAGTGAGGCTCCCAGTAGTGGGATGTCCTCGGAGGCCTTGAGGTTTCTCATATTCTGGAGGTGTGTGGCCAAAGGAATGGACACAGTTTCCCAGGAGAGAGCAGGCACGGTCCTGTGGTATGGCTCCAGAGGACCGAGCCTAGAGGCTGTGTTTGCCAGGGCTGTGGGGACAGATGTCTGAAAAAGCAAACTTGGCTCAGCTAGGGGCCAATGTAATGGCAGGCCTGATCTCTAGTCCGTGAGGGGAGATCCTCTGGAAATCAAAGTAGGGCAAGTGGGAGGCAGTCACTCAGGATTTTGTCTCTGGGTGTTGCGTTTACAGTGTCCGGTCAGGGTAGGGGTTGTCTCAGAGGCCGAGGAAGAGCCTTCCTCTCGGGGGATTGTCCAAGCTCCCAAGTGTTTGTGTTCATTCTGTGGGAATGAAGAGTACTGTTTTCTGCCACAGGGGACCCCCCAGGAGAGGGACTCTAGAGCACAGCAGTGGGTTCCCTCAACTGGAATACACACCATCTAGTTAGTCCTGGGTGCCTATGGGCATGGCAAGCCACATAAGCGGGCTCTTGGTCCAGTCACTGAGAGGCGTTACTTGAATAAGGTACTCACGCTGAGGGTCACAATGTGTGTTTGTGCCCAAGGCGGCCCTCACGCTTGGGCGTGGCCTCATGGGCCATGCCGTTTTCTCCTACACTGAAGGTTTGACGCACTGCCAGCAGCAAGGTTTCTTGCCAGGGGGAAGGAGGGGTTCTGACTTGTGCATCAGGTTCCCCCCTGTGCAGGGATTGGAGATAAGGTCTAGGTTCCGATGACTGAAAACCCAGGTTGGGAATGGATGGTGGCCTAAGGCAGTGGCGGGTCCAATGTGCTGGGTGTGCAGCCAGCGGTGTCGGTGTCTGTTGGAAGGTCTGGGCTCAGGCTATTTGCGACAGAGCATCACTGTTTAAGGTAGCCTATGCAATTGGGGTGTTGCCGAGGGCCAAGCAGTTTGATCCTCATTTGGGGTTTCTGGGCAGCGCGATAGACAAGGTTTTTCTCCTGGGAGGCAGGCACAGTGCTTCATTGTGGCCCCAGAATTCCCAGTAGGGAGGGTTTGTGGGCCAGGAGTGTGAGGAGGGAAGTCTGAAAACACAAGCTAGTGTGAGGATTGGAGCCAAGGGCAGAGCAGGCCCACTCTGCAGAGGCTGAATCAAAATCTCCTGCATCTGAAGTCAGGCTGAGGATCAGACGTTGGCTGAGGCTGGAGTATGTGTCCATGATGGCACCTTCATGAAGTGGGGGCCTCATGAGGCCAAAAAAGTTTTCCCACGCTGAGTTTGGAGGTTGCCCCAAACCACAAGATTTCCTTCTGCGGGACATTCGAGTCCTGTTGCATGGCTCCAGGACATACCATATGGAAGGACTGGAGAGCAGGGCTCGAAGGATGGATCCCTGTACAGCATGCCTCGCATTCCCATTGGCTATTAGCGACAAGATATGTTTGATCTGCTGCCTCTGGAACACGCGACCCAGGGGGCTGAGTTGAAATGGCCTCTCCTGAGGATGCGTCATAATGTGCGTTTGGGTCCATGGAGACCTTGGAATGTGCTGGTTGTTCAGTGGCCCTGCGGAACTCTCCTATCTGAAGTGTTTGATACATCCCAGTAAGAAAGCTGCCCATGTGGAGATGAGAGATGTTTGGTTTGGTGCCTCAGAAAAGCCCCATGTGCTGGTCTACGAAAACAGTCCTCTGAGAACGGAAACATGGAAACCAAAGCTAAGGTTCAGATTAGGGCCTGGGGGCCTGTCCATTTCAACCTTCTGTCTCTGGGGACACTGTCTGAGTGTCTAAGTGGAGATAGTTGCTCCGCTGGTGTCAGAGAGCCCCTCTTAGTCCAGGGTGGCCTATACTATTGATGGCCTCAGGGACCTTGGAGCTTTTCCCTAACCTGTAGGGTTGTGGTCAATGGTTTGGGCACACTTTCCTTGGAGAGGGCAGGCACAATCTTTCGCTGTTTGGTCCAGAGGCCCTAGCCTGGATGTTGTGTGGGTCCAGGCTGTGGGCACAGAAGTCTGAATACACAAACTCAGCTTATGAGTGGCGCCTAGGGTATGGCCGGCCGGATGTACAGCCCGAGAGGGAGCTCCTGGGCCTCTGAAACAAGGGCGAGTGGGAGGCGTTCCTTCAGGCTTTTGTCTCTGGATGTTGTGTCCGGGATAGCCGTGGATTGGAGCGGTGGCCTCAGGTACTGTGGACGAGTATCCCTCTCTGGGGATTTGTCCCAGCTCCCAAAAGTTTGGGGTCATTTTGTGGGAAGGGTGGAGTCGTGTTGTCTGGCTCATGGGTCTCTCCAAGAAAGGGATTCCAGAGCAGAGCTCCAGGTACGGGCGGGGCGACTGGAAAATTCAAACCGTGGTGAGGATTGGGTGCATAGGGGCTTGGCAAGCCCCATATGTGGGCTCTTGGTCCAGGCCCTGACAGGCCTTTCTTTGACATGGGGCTCATGCTGAGGGTCACAGTGTGAATTTGTGCCCAAGCAGCACTCAAGTTTGGGCGTGGCATCAGGGGCCATGAAGGTTTCTCCCACCCTGAAGGTGTGACTCCATGCCAAGAGCAAGCTTGACAGCCATGGGGAAGGAGGAGTTCTGTTTTGTGCTTGCTATACCCAGCTGTGTGGAGAATTGATATAATGTCTAGGTTCAGATATCTGAAAACCAAGGTTAGGATGAGGTGACGGCATAAGACCATGGCGTGTCCGAAGTGCTGGGTGTGCGGCCAGCTGTCTCCTTGTCTGTCTGGACGTCTGGCTTCAGGCTGTGTCAGGCAGAGCATGAGTGCCCAGAGCAGCCTATCCAGTTCGGGTACCGTCGAGGCCCGAGCAGGTTGATCCTCATCTGGGTTTTCTGGAGAGCCCCACAGGGAAAGGTTTTTCTTCCGTTGGGCAGACACTGGGCTGGGTTTTGGTTCTGGAGTTCCTAGTCCGGAGGGCTTGTTTGCCAGGAGTGTGAGGAAGGAAGTCCGAAAACACAAGCTAGCGTGAGGTTTGAGACCGAGGGCACGGCAGGCCCACTCTGCAGAGGCTGAATCGAGATCTCCTGCACTGAGGTCATGTCAACTATGAGACGTGCCTCAGGCTAGAGTTCTTGTCCAGCATGGCCTCTTCCTGAAGGGTGTGGGGGCTTCATGAGGCCAGAAAGTTTTGCCTACGATGGGATTTGTGAACTGCTCCAAAACTGAAGGTTACCTTCTGCACGACAGTCGAGTCCTATTGGATGGTTCCAAGAGGCCCCATATGGAAAGACTCGAGAGCAGGTGTCTAAGCATGGATGCCTGGGAACGCCACCTCATATTCCCACTCTTTAGTCAGGACAAGGAAGTCTCAATCTGCGGGCTCCTGGGTGAGCTACCCAGAGGGGAGAGTTGAAATGGACTCTCCTGAAGATGAGTCCTACTGTGGCTTGTTGGCCTGGGAGACCTTGGAATGTGGAGGTGGCTCAGGGACTCTGCAGGATTCTCCAACATGAGGTGTTTGACACGGCTCCAACAAGGAAACTTCCCATGTGGAGACGAGAGGAGTTCTGTTCCGTGCCTCAGGAAAGCCCCATACCCTGTTCTTCGAACCAAAGCCTCTGAGGAGTGACACCTGGAAACCAAAGCAAGAGTTGAGACTACGGCCTAAAGGCCTGTCCGGCTCAACCTTCTATCTCTGTTGACATCTGTGTGCATGCATTCATGGATGTAGCTGCTCAGCTTGTGTCCGAATGCCCCTGTGAGTCCAGTGAGGCTCCCAGTAGTGGGATGTCCTCGGAGGCCTTGAGGTTTCTCATATTCTGGAGGTGTGTGGCCAAAGGAATGGACACAGTTTCCCAGGAGAGAGCAGGCACGGTCCTGTGGTATGGCTCCAGAGGACCCAGCCTAGAGGCTGTGTTTGCCAGGGCTGTGGGGACAGATGTCTGAAAAAGCAAACTTGGCTCAGCTAGGGGCCAATGTAATGGCAGGCCTGATCTCTAGTCCGTGAGGCGAGATCCTCTGGAAATCAAAGTAGGGCAAGTGGGAGGCAGTCACTCAGGATTTTGTCTCTGGGTGTTGCGTTTACAGTGTTCGGTCAGGGTAGGGGTTGTCTCAGAGGCCGAGGAAGAGCCTTCCTCTCGGGGGATTGTCCAAGCTCCCAAGTGTTTGTGTTCATTCTGTGGGAATGAAGAGTACTGTTTTCTGCCACAGGGGACCCACCAGGAGAGGGACTCTAGAGCACAGCAGTGGGTTCCCTCAACTGGAATACACACCATCTAGTTAGTCCTCGGTGCCTCTGGGCATGGCAAGCCACATATGCGGGCTCTTGGTCCAGTCACTGAGAGGCGTTACTTGAATAAGGTACTCACGCTGAGGGTCACAATGTGTGTTTGTGCCCAAGGCGGCCCTCACGCTTGGGCGTGGCCTCATGGGCCATGCCGTTTTCTCCTACATTGAAGGATTGACTCACTGCCAGCAGCAAGGTTTCTTGCCAGGGGGAAGGAGGGGTTCTGACTTGTTCATCAGATTCCCCCCTGTGCAGGGATTGGAGATAAGGTCTAGGTTCCGATGACTGAAAACCCAGGTTGGGACTGGATGGTGGCCTAAGGCAGTGGCGGGTCCAATGTGCTGGGTGTGCAGCCAGCGGTGTCGGTGTCTGTTGGAAGGTCTGGGCTCAGGCTATTTGCGACAGAGCATCACTGTTTAAGGTAGCCTATGCAATTGGGGTGTTGCCGAGGGCCAAGAAGTTTGATCCTCATTTGGGTTTCTGGGCAGCGCCATAGACAAGGTTTTTCTCCTGGGAGGCAGGCACAGTGCTTCATTGTGGCCCCAGAATTCCCACTAGGGAGGGTTTGTGGGCCAGGACTGTGAGGACGGAAGTCTGAAAACACAAGCTAGTGTGAGGATTGGAGCCAAGGGCAGAGCAGGCCCACTCTGCAGAGGCTGAATCAAAATCTCCTGCATCTGAAGTCAGGCTGAGGATCAGACGTTGGCTGAGGCTGGAGTATGTGTCCATGATGGCACCTTCATGAAGTGGGGGCCTCATGAGGCCAAGGAAGTTTTCCCACGCTGAGTTTGGAGGTTGCCCCAAACCACAAGGTTTCCTTCTGCGGGACATTCGAGACCTGTTGCATGGCTCCAGGACATACCATATGGAAGGACTGGAGAGCAGGGTTCGAAGGATGGATCCCTGTACAGCATGCCTCGCATTCCCATTGGCTATTAGCGACAAGATATGTTTGATCTGCTGCCTCTGGAACACGCGACCCAGGGGGCAGAGTTGAAATGGCCTCTCCTGAGGATGCGTCATAATGTGCTTTTGGGTCCATGGAGACCTTAGAATGTGCTGGTTGTTCAGTGGCCCTGCGGAACTCTCCTACCTGAAGTGTTTGATACATCCCAGTAAGAAAGCTGCCCATGTGGAGATGAGAGAGGTTTGGTTTGGTGCCTCAGAAAAGCCCCAGGTGCTGGTCTACGAAAACAGACCTCTGAGAACGGAAACATGGAAACCAAAGCTAAGGTTCAGATTAGGGCCTGGGGGCCTGTCCATTTCAACCTTCTGTCTCTGGGGAAACTCTCTGAGAGTCTAAGTGGAGATAGTTGCTCCGCTGGTGTCAGAGAGCCCCTCTTAGTCCAGGGTGGCCTATACTATTGATGGCCTCAGGGACCTTGGAGCTTTTCCCTAACCTGTAGGGTTGTGGTGAATGGATTGGGCACACTTTCCTTGGAGAGGGCAGGCACAATCTTTCGTTGTTTGGTCCAGAGGCCCTAGCCTGGATGTTGTGTGGGTCCAGGCTGTGGGCACAGAAGTCTGAATACACAAACTCAGCTTATGAGTGGCGCCTAGGGTATGGCCGGCCGGATGTACAGCCCGAGAGGGAGCTCCTGGGCCTCTGAAACAAGAGCGAGTGGGAGGCGTTCCTTCAGGCTTTTGTCTCTGGATGTTGTGTCCGGATTAGCCATGGATTGGAGCGGTGGCCCTAGGTATTGTGGACGAGTATCCCTCTCTGGGGATTTGTCCCAGCTCCCAAGAGTTTGGGGTCATTTTGTGGGAAGGGTGGAGTCGTGTTGTCTGGCTCATGGGTCTCTCCAAGAAAGGGATTCCAGAGCAGAGCTCCAGGTACGGGCGGGGCGACTGGAAAATTCAAACCGTGGTGAGGATGGGGTGCATAGGGGCTTGGCAAGCCCCATATGTGGGCTCTTGGTCCAGGCCCTGACAGGCCTTTCTTTGACATGGGGCTCATGCTGAGGGTCACAGTGTGAATTTGTGCCCAAGCAGCACTCAAGTTTGGGCGTGTCATCAGGGGCCATGAAGGTTTCTCCCACCCTGAAGGTGTGACTCCATGCCAAGAGCAAGCTTGACAGCCATGGGGAAGGAGGAGTTCTGTTTTGTGCTTGCTATACCCAGCTGTGTGGAGACTTGATATAATGGCTAGGTTCAGATATCTGAAAACCAAGGTTAGGATGAGGTGACGGCATAAGGCCATGGCGTGTCCGAAGTGCTGGGTGTGCGGCCAGCTGTCTCCTTGTCTGTCTGGACATCTGACTTCAGGCTGTGTCAGGCAGAGCATGAGTGCCCAGAGCAGCATATCCAGTTCGGGGACGGTCGAGGCCCGAGCAGGTTGATCCTCATCTGGGTTTTCTGGAGAGCCCCACAGGGAAACGTTTTTCTTCCGTTGGGCAGACACTGGGCTGGGTTTTGGTTCCGGAGTTCCTAGTCCGGAGGGCTTGTTGGCCAGGAGTGTGAGGAAGGAAGTCGGAAAACACAAGCTAGCGTGAGGTTTGGGACCGAGGGCACGGCAGGCCCACTCTGCAGAGGCTGAATCGAGATCTCCTGCACTGAGGTCATGTCAACTATGAGACGTGCCTGAGGCTAGAGTTCTTGTACAGCATGGCCTCTTCCTGAAGGGTGTGGGGGCTTCATGAGGCCAGAAAGTTTTGCCTACGATGGGATTTGTGAACTGCTCCAAAACTGAAGGTTACCTTCTGCACGACAGTCGAGTCCTATTGGATGGTTCCAAGAGGCCCCATATAGAAAGACTCGAGAGCAGGTGTTTAAGTATGGATGCCTGGGAACGCCACTCTTTAGTCAGGACAAGGCAGGCTCAATCTGCGGGCTCCTGGGTGAGCTACCCAGAGGGGAGAGTTGAAATGGACTCTCCTGAAGATGAGTCCTACTGTGGCTTGGTGGCCTGGAAGACCTTGGAATGTGGAGGTGGCTCAGGGACTCTGCAGGATTCTCCAACATGAGGTGTTTGACACGGCTCCAACAAGGAAACTTCCCATGTGGAGACGAGAGGAGTTCTGTTCCGTGCTTCAGGAAAGCCCCATACCCTGTTATTCGAACCAAGGCCTCTGAAAAGTGACACCTGGAAACTAAAGCAAGAGTTGAGACTACGGCCTAAAGGCCTGTCCGGCTCAACCTTCTATCTCTGTTGACATCTGTGTGCATGCATTCATGGATGTAGCTGCTCAGCTTGTGTCCGAATGCCCCTGTGAGTCCATTGAGGCTCCCAGTAATGGGATGTCCTCGGAGGCCTTGAGTTTTCTCATATTCTGGAGGTGTGTGGCCAAAGGAATGGACACAGTTTCCCAGGAGAGAGCAGGCACGGTCCTGTGGTATGGCTCCAGAGGACCCAGCCTATAGGTTGTGTTTGTCAGGGCTGTGGGGACAGATGGCTGAAAAAGCAAACTTGGCTCAGCTAGGGGCCAATGTAATGGCAGGCCTGATCTCTAGTCCGTGAGGGGAGATCCTCTGGAAATCAAAGTAGGGCAAGTGGGAGGCAGTCACTCAGGATTTTGTCTCTGGGTGTTGCGTTTACACTGTCCGGTCAGGGTAGGGGTTGTCTCAGAGGCCGAGGAAGAGCCTTCCTCTTGGGGGATTGTCCAAGCTCCCAAGTGTTTGGGTTCATTCTGTGGGAATGAAGAGTACTGTTTTCTGCCACAGGGGACCCCCCAGGAGAGGGACTCTAGAGCACAGCAGTGGGTTCCCTCAACTGGAATTCACACCATCTAGTTAGTCCTGGGTGCCTATGGGCATGGCAAGCCACATATGCGGGCTCTTGGTCAAGTCACTGAGAGGCGTTACTTGAATAAGGTACTCACGCTGAGGGTCACAATGTGTGTTTGTGCCCAAGGCGGCCCTCACGCTTGGGCGTGGCCTCATGGGCCATGCCTTTGTCTCCTACACTGAAGGTTTGACTCACTGCCAGCAGCAAGGTTTCTTGCCTTGGGGAAGGAGGGGTTCTGACTTGTGCATCAGGTTCCCCCTTGTGCAGGGATTGGATATCAGGTCTAGGTTCCGATGACTGAAAACCCAGGTTGGGAATGGATGGTGGCTTAAGGCAGTGGCGGGTCCAATGTGCTGGGTGTGCAGCCAGCTGTGTCGGTGTCTGTTGGAAGGTCTGGGCTCAGGCTATTTGCGACAGAGCATCACTGTTTAAGGTAGCCTATGCAATTGGGGTGTTGCCGAGGGCCAAGCAGTTTGATCCTCATTTGGGGTTTCTGGGCAGCGCCATAGACAAGGTTTTTCTCCTGGGAGGCAGGCACAGTGCTTCATTGTGGCGCCAGAATTCCCAGTAGGGTGGGTTTGGGGGCCAGGAGTGTGAGGACGGAAGTTTGAAAACACAAGCTAGTGTGAGGTTTGGAGCCAAGGGCAGAGCAGGCCCACTCTGCAGAGGCTGAATCAAAATCTCCTGCATCTGAAGTCAGGCTGAGGATCAGACGTTGGCTGAGGCTGGAGTATGTGTCCATGATGGCACCTTCATGAAGTGGGGGCCTCATGAGGCCAAGGAAGTTTTCCCACGCTGAGTTTGGAGGTTGCCCCAAACCACAAGGTTTCCTTCTGCGGGACATTCGAGTCCTGTTGCATGGCTCCAGGTCATACCATATGGAAGGACTGGAGAGCAGGGTTCGAAGGATGGATCCCTGTACAGCATATCTCGCATTCCCATTGGCTATTAGCGACAAGATATGTTTGATCTGCTGCCTCTGGAACACGCGACTCAGGGGGCTGAGATGAAATGGCCTCTCCTGAGGATGCGTCATAATGTTCGTTTGGGTCCATGGAGACCTTGGAATGTGCTGGTTGTTCAGTGGCCCTGCGGAACTCTCCTACCTGAAGTGTTTGATACATCCCAGTAAGAAAGCTGCCCATGTGGAGATGAGAGAGGTTTGGTTTGGTGCCTCAGAAAAGCCCCAGGTGCTGGTCTACGAAAACAGTCCTCTGAGAACAGAAACATGGAAACCAAAGCTAAGGTTCAGATTAGGGCCTGGGGGCCTGTCCATTTCAACCTTCTGTCTCTGGGGACACTGTCTGAGAGTCTAAGTGGAGATAATTGCTCCGCTGGTGTCAGAGAGCCCCTCTTAGTCCAGGGTGGCCTATACTATTGATGGCCTCAGGGACCTTGGAGCTTTTCCCTAACCTGTAGGGTTGTGGTGAATGGATTGGGCATACTATCCTTGGAGAGGGCAGGCACAATCTTTCGCTGTTTGGTCCAAAGGCCCTAGCCTGGATGTTGTGTGGGTCCAGGCTGTGGGCACAGAAGTCTGAATACACAAACTCAGCTTATGAGTGGCGCCTAGGGTATGGCAGGCCGGATGTACAGCCCGAGAGGGAGCTACTGGGCCTCTGAAACAAGGGCGAGTGGGAGGCGTTCCTTCAGGCTTTTGTCTCTGGATGTTGTGTCCGGGATAGCCGTGGATTGGAGCGGTGGCCTCAGGTACTGTGGACGAGTATCCCTCTCTGGGGATTTGTCCCAGCTCCCAAGAGTTTGGGGTCATTTTGTGGGAAGGGTGGAGTCGTGTTGTCTGGCTCATGGGTCTCTCCAAGAAAGGGATTCCAGAGCAGAGCTCCAGGTACGGGCGGGGCGACTGGAAAATTCAAACCGTGGTGAGGATTGGGTGCATAGGGGCTTGGCAAGCCCCATATGTGGGCTCTTGGTCCAGGCCCTGACAGGCCTTTCTTTGACATGGGGCTCATGCTGAGGGTCACAGTGTGAATTTGAGCCCAAGCAGCACTCAAGTTTGGGCGTGGCATCAGGGGCCATGAAGGTTTCTCCCACCCTGAAGGTGTGACTCCATGCCAAGAGCAAGCTTGACAGCCATGGGGAAGGAGGAGTTCTGTTTTGTGCTTGCTATACCCAGCTGTGTGGAGAATTGATATAATGTCTAGCTTCAGATATCTGAAAACCAAGGTTAGGATGAGGTGACGGCATAAGACCATGGCGTGTCCGAAGTGCTGGGTGTGCGGCCAGCTGTCTCCTTGTCTGTCTGGACATCTGGCTTCAGGCTGTGTCAGGCAGAGCATGAGTGCCCAGAGCAGCCTATCCAGTTCGGGTACCGTCGAGGCCCGAGCAGGTTGATCCTCATCTGGGTTTTCTGGAGAGCCCCACAGGGAAACGTTTTTCTTCCGTTGGGCAGACACTGGGCTGGGTTTTGGTTCCGGAGTTGCTAGTCCGGAGGGCCTGATTGCCAGGAGTGTGAGGAAGGAAGTCGGAAAACACAAGCTAGCGTGAGGTTTGGGACCGAGGGCACGGCAGGCCCACTCTGCAGAGGCTGAATCGAGATCTCCTGCACTGAGGTCATGTCAAATATGAGACGTGCCTCAGGCTAGAGTTTTTGTCCAGCATGGCTTCTACCTGAAGGGTGTGGGGGCTTCATGAGGCCAGAAAGTTTTGCCTTCGATGGGATTTGTGAACTGCTCCAAAACTGAAGGTTACCTTCTGCACGACAGTCGAGTCCTATTGCATGGTTCCAAGAGGCCCCATATGGAAAGACTCGAGAGCAGGTGTCTAAGCATGGATGCCTGGGAACGCCACCTCATATTCCCACTCTTTAGTCAGGACAAGGCAGGCTCAATCTGCAGGCTCCTGGTGAGCTACCCAGAGGGGAGAGTTGAAATGGTCTCTAGTGAAGATGAGTCCTACTGTGGCTTGGTGGCCTGGGAGACCTTGGAATGTGGAGGTGGCTCAGGGACTCTGCAGGATTCTTCAACATGAGGTGTTTGACATGGCTGCAACAAGGAAACTTCTCATGTGGAGATGAGAGGAGTTCTGTTCCGTGCCTCAGGAAAGCCCCATACCCTGTTCTTCGAACCAAAGCCTCTGAGGAGTGACACCTGGAAACCAAAGCAAGAGTTGAGACTACGGCCTAAAGGCCTGTCCGGCTCAACCTTCTATCTCTGTGGACATCTGTGTGCATGCATTCATGGATGTTGCTGCTCAGCTTGTGTCCAAATGCCCCTGTGAGTCCAGTGAGGCTCCCAGTAGTGGGATGTCCTCGGAGGCCTGGAGGTTTCTCATATTCTGGAGGTGTGTGGCCAAAGAATGGACACAGTTTCCCAGGAGAGAGCAGGCACGGTCCTGTGGTATGGCTCCAGAGGACCCAGCCTAGAGGCTGTGTTTGCCAGGGCTGTGGGGACAGATGTCTGAAAAAGCAAACTTGGCTCAGCTAGGGGCCAATGTAATGGCAGGCCAGATCTCTCGTCCGTGAGGGGAGATCCTCTGGAAATCAAAGTAGGGCAAGTGGGAGGCAGTCACTCAGGATTTTGTCTCTGGGTGTTGCGTTTACAGTGTCCGGTCAGGGTAGGGGTTGTCTCAGAGGCCGAGGAAGAGCCTTCCTCTCGGGGGATTGTCCAAGCTCCCAAGTGTTTGTGTTCATTCTGTGGGAATGAAGAGTACTGTTTCTGCCACAGCGGACCCCCCCAGGAAAGGGACTCTAGAGCACAGCAGTGGGTTCCCTCAACTGGAATACACACCATCTAGTTAGTCCTGGGTGCCTATGGGCATGGCAAGCCACATATGCGGGCTCTTGGTCCAGTCACTGAGAGGCGTTACTTGAATAAGGTACTCACGCTGAGGGTCACAATGTGTGTTTGTGCCCAAGGCGGCCCTCACGCTTGGGCGTGGCCTCATGGGCCATGCCGTTTTCTCCTACACTGAAGGTTTGACTCACTGCCAGCAGCAAGGTTTCTTGCCATGGGGAAGGAGGAGTTCTGACTTGTGCATCAGGTTCCCCCCTGTGCAGGGATTGGAGATCAGGTCTAGGTTCCGATGACTGAAAACCCAGGTTGGGAATGGATGGTGGCCTAAGGCAGTGGCGGGTCCAATGTGCTGGGTGTGCAGCCAGCTGTGTCGGTGTCTGTTGGAAGGTCTGGGCTCAGTCTATTTGCGACAGAGCATCACTGTTTAAGGTAGCCTATGCAATTGGGGTGTTGCCGAGGGCCAAGCAGTTTGATCCTCATTTGGGGTTTCTGGGCAGCGCCATAGACAAGGTTTTTCTCCTGGGAGGCAGGCACAGTGCTTCATTGTGGCCCCAGAATTCCCAGTAGGGAGGGTTTGTGGGCCAGGAGTGTGAGGAGGGAAGTCTGAAAACACAAGCTAGTGTGAGGATTGGAGCCAAGGGCAGAGCAGGCCCACTCTGCAGAGGCTGAATCAAAATCTCCTGCATCTGAAGTCAGGCTGAGGATCAGACGTTGGCTGAGGCTGGAGTATGTGTCCATGATGGCACCTTCATGAAGTGGGGGCCTCATGAGGCCAAGGAAGTTTTCCCACGCTGAGTTTGGAGGTTGCCCCAAACCACAAGGTTTCCTTCTGCGGGACATTCGAGTCCTGTTGCATGGCTCGAGGACATACCATATGGAAGGACTGGAGAGCAGGGTTCGAAGGATGGATCCCTGTACAGCATGTCTCGCATTCCCATTGGCTATTAGCGACAAGATATGTTTGATCTGCTGCCTCTGGAACACGCGACCCAGGGGGCTGAGATGAAATGGCCTCTCCTGAGGATGCGTCATAATGTTCGTTTGGGTCCATGGAGACCTTGGAATGTGCTGGTTGTTCAGTGGCCCTGCGGAACTCTCCTACCTGAAGTGTTTGATACATCCCAGTATGAAAGCTGCCCATGTGGAGATGAGAGAGGTTTGGTTTGGTGCCTCAGAAAAGCCCCAGGTGCTGGTCTACGAAAACAGTCCTCTGAGAACGGAAACATGGAAACCAAAGCTAAGGTTCAGATTAGGGCCTGGGGGCCTGTCCATTTCAACCTTCTGTCTCTGGGGACACTGTCTGAGAGTCTAAGTGGAGATAGTTGCTCCGCTGGTGTCAGAGAGCCCCTCTTAGTCCAGGGTGGCCTATACTATTGATGGCCTCAGGGACCTTGGAGCTTTTCCCTCACATGTAGGGTTGTGGTCAATGGATTGGGCACACTTTCCTTGGAGAGGGCAGGCACAATCTTTCGCTGTTTGGTCCAGAGGCCCTAGCCGGGATGTTGTGTGGGTCCAGGCTGTGGGCACAGAAGTCTGAATACACAAACTCAGCTTATGAGTGGCGCCTAGGGTATGGCAAGCCGGATGTACAGCCCGAGAGGGAGCTCCTGGGCCTCTGAAACAAGGGCGAGTGGGAGGCGTTCCTTCAGGCTTTTGTCTCTGGATGTTGTGTCCGGGATAGCCGTGGACTGGAGCGGTGGCCTCAGGTACTGTGGACGAATATCCCTCTCTGGGGATTTGTCCCAGCTCCCAAGAGTTGGGGTCATTTTGTGGGAAGGGTGGAGTCGTGTTGTCTGGCTCATGGGTCTCTCCAAGAAAGGGATTCCAGAGCAGAGCTCCAGGTACGGGCGGGGCGACTGGAAAATTCAAACCGTGGTGAGGATTGGGTGCATAGGGGCTTGGCAAGCCCCATATGTGGGCTCTTGGTCCAGGCCCTGACAGGCCTTTCTTTGACATGGGGCTCATGCTGAGGGTCACAGTGTGAATTTGTGCCCAAGCAGCACTCAAGTTTGGGCGTGGCATCAGGGGCCATGAAGGTTTCTCCCACCCTGAAGGTGTGACTCCATGCCAAGAGCAAGCTTGACAGCCATGGGGAAGGAGGAGTTCTGTTTTGTGCTTGCTATACCCAGCTGTGTGGAGAATTGATACAATGTCTAGGTTCAGATATCTGAAAACCAAGGTTAGGATGAGGTGACGGCATAAGACCATGTGGTGTCCGAAGTGCTGGGTGTGCGGCCAGCTGTCTCCTTGTCTGTCTGGACATCTGCCTTCAGGCTGTGTCAGGCAGAGCATGAGTGCCCAGAGCAGCCTATCCAGTTTGGGAACCGTCGAGGCCCGAGCAGGTTGATCCTCATCTGGGTTTTCTGGAGAGCCCCACAGGGAAACGTTTTTCTTCCATTGGGCAGACACTGGGCTGGGTTTTGGTTCCGGAGTTCCTAGTCCGGAGGGCTTGTTTGCCAGGAGTGTGAGGAAGGAAGTCGGAAAACACAAGCTAGCGTGAGGTTTGGGACCGAGGGCAAGGCAGGCCCACTCTGCAGAGGCTGAATCGAGATCTCCTGCACTGAGGTCATGTCAACTATGAGACGTGCCTCAGGCTAGAGTTTTTGTCCAGCATGGCCTCTGCCTGAAGGGTGTGGGGGCTTCATGAGGCCAGAAAGTTTTGCCTACGATGGGATTTGTGAACTGCTCCGAAACTGAAGGTTACCTTCTGCACGACAGTCTAGTCCTATTGGATGGTTCCAAGAGGCCCCATATGGAAAGACTCGAGAGCAGGTGTCTAAGCATGGATGCCTGGGAACGCCACCTCATATTCCCACTCTTTAGTCAGGACAAGGCAGGCTCAATCTGCGGGCTCCTGGTGAGCTACCCAGAGGGGAGAGTTGAAATGGTCTCTCCTGAAGATGAGTCCTACTGTGGCTTGGTGGCCTGGGAGACCTTGGAATGTGGAGGTGGCTCAGGGACTCTGCAGGATTCTCCAACATGAGGTGTTTGACACGGCTCCAACAAGGAAACTTCCCATGTGGAGACGAGAGGAGTTCTGTTCCGTGCCTCAGGAAAGCCCCATACCCTGTTCTTTGAACCAAAGCCTCTGAGGAGTGACACCTGGAAACCAAAGCAAGAGTTGAGACTACGGCCTAAAGGCCTGTCCGGCTCAACCTTCTATCTCTGTTGATATCTGTGTGCATGCATTCATGGATGTAGCTGCTCAGCTTGTGTCCGAATGCCCCTGTGAGTCCAGTGAGGCTCCCAGTAGTGGGATGTCCTCGGAGGCCTTGAGGTTTCTCATATTCTGGAGGTGTGTGGCCAAAGGAATGGACACAGTTTCCCAGGAGAGAGCAGGCACGGTCCTGTGGTATGGCTCCAGAGGACCCAGCCTAGAGGCTGTGTTTGCCAGGGCTGTGGGGACAGATGTCTGAAAAAGCAAACTTGGCTCAGCTAGGGGCCAATGTAATGGCAGGCCTGATCTCTAGTCCGTGAGGGGAGATCCTCTGGAAATCAAAGTAGGGCAAGTGGGAGGCAGTCACTCAGGGTTTTGTCTCTGGGTGTTGCGTTTACAGTGTCCGGTCAGGGTAGGGGTTGTCTCAGAGGCCGAGGAAGAGCCTTCCTCTCGGGGGATTGTCCAAGCTCCCAAGTGTTTGGGTTCATTCTGTGGGAATGAAGAGTACTGTTTTCTGCCACAGGGGACCCCCCAGGAGAGGGACTCTAGAGCACAGCAGTGGGTTCCCTCAACTGGAATACACACCATCTAGTTAGTCCTGGGTGCCTATGGGCATGGCAAGCCACATATGCGGGCTCTTGGTCCAGTCACTGAGAGGCGTTACTTGAATAAGGTACTCACGCTGAGGGTCACAATGTGTGTTTGTGCCCAAGGCGGCCCTCACGCTTGGGCGTGGCCTCATGGGCCATGCCGTTTTCTCCTACACTGAAGGCTTGACTCACTGCCAGCAGCAAGGTTTCTTGCCATGGGGAAGGAGGGGTTCTGACTTGTGCATCAGGTTCCCCCCTGTGCAGGGATTGGAGATAAGGTCTAGGTTCCGATGACTGAAAACCCAGGTTGGGAATGGATGGTGGCCTAAGGCAGTGGCGGGTCCAATGTGCTTGGTGTGCAGCCAGCTGTGTCGGTGTCTGTTGGAAGGTCTGGGCTCAGGCTATTTGCGACAGAGCATCACTGTTTCAGGTAGCCTATGCAATTGGGGTGTTGCCGAGGGCCAAGCAGTTTGATCCTCATTTGGGGTTTCTGGGCAGCGCCATAGACAAGGTTTTTCTCCTGGGAGGCAGGCACAGTGCTTCATTGTGGCCCCAGAATTCCCAGTAGGGAGGGTTTGTGGGCCAGGAGTGTGAGGACGGAAGTCTGAAAACACAAGCTAGTGTGAGGATTGGAGCCAAGGGCAGAGCAGGCCCACTCTGCAGAGGCTGAATCAAAATCTCCTGCATCTGAAGTCAGGCTGAGGATCAGACGTTGGCTGAGGCTGGAGTATGTGTCCATGATGGCACCTTCATGAAGTGGGGGCCTCATGAGGCCAAGGAAGTTTTCCCACGCTGAGTTTGGAGGTTGCCCCAAACCACAAGGTTTCCTTCTGCGGGATATTCGAGTCCTGTTGCATGGCTCCAGGACATACCATATGGAAGGACTGGAGAGCAGAGTTCGAAGGATGGATCCCTGTACAGCATGTCTCGCAATCACATTGGCTATTAGCTACAAGATATGTTTGATCTGCTGCCTCTGGAACACGCGTCCCAGGGGGCTGAGATGAAATGGCCTCTCCTGAGGATGCGTCATAATGTGCATTTGGGTCCATGGAGACCTTGGAATGTGCTGGTTGTTCAGTGGCCCTGCGGAACTCTCCTACCTGAAGTGTTTGATACATCCCAGTAAGAAAGCTGACCATGTGGAGATGAGAGAGGTTTGGTTTGGTGCCTCAGAAAAGCCCCAGGTGCTGGTCTACGAAAACAGTCCTCTGAGAATGGAAACATGGAAACCAAAGCTAAGGTTCAGATTAGGGCCTGGGGGCCTGTCCATTTCAACCTTCTGTCTCTGGGGAAACTGTCTGAGAGTCTAAGTGGAGATAGTTGCTCCGCTGGTGTCAGAGAGCCCCTCTTAGTCCAGGGTGGCCTATACTATTGATGGCCTCAGGGACCTTGGAGCTTTTCCCTAACCTGTAGGGTTGTGGTCAATGGATTGGGCACACTTTCCTTGGAGAGGGCAGGCACAATCTTTCGCTGTTTGGTCCAGAGGCCCTAGCCTGGATGTTGTGTGGGTCCAGGCTGTGGGCACAGAAGTCTGAATACACAAACTCAGCTTATGAGTGGCGCCTAGGGTATGGCCGGCCGGATGTACAGCCTGAGAGGGAGCTCCTGGGCCTCTGAAACAAGGGCGAGTGGGAGGCGTTCCTTCAGGCTTTTGTCTCTGGATGTTGTGTCCGTGATAGCCGTGGATTGGAGCGGTGGCCTCAGGTACTGTGGACGAGTATCCCTCTCTGGGGATTTGTCCCAGCTCCCAAGAGTTTGGGGTCATTTTGTGGGAAGGGTGGAGTCGTGTTGTCTGGCTCATGGGTCTCTCCAAGAAAGGGATTCCAGAGCAGAGCTCCAGGTACGGGCGGGGCGACTGGAAAATTCAAACCGTGGTGAGGATTGGGTGCATAGGGGCTTGGCAAGCCCCATATGTGGGCTCTTGGTCCCGGCCCTGACAGGCCTTTCTTTGACATGGGGCTCATGCTGAGGGTCACAGTGTGAATTTGTGCCCAAGCAGCACTCAAGTTTGGGCGTGGCATCAGGGGCCATGAAGGTTTCTCCCACCCTGAAGGTGTGACTCAATGCCAAGAGCAAGCTTGACAGCCATGGGGAAGGAGGAGTTCTGTTTTGTGCTTGCTATACCCAGCTGTGTGGAGAATTGATATAATGTCTAGCTTCAGATATCTGAAAACCAAGGTTAGGATGAGGTGACGGCATAAGACCATGTGGTGTCCGAAGTGCTGGGTGTGCGGCCAGCTGTCTCCTTGTCTGTCTGGACGTCTGGCTTCAGGCTGTGGCAGGCAGAGCATGAGTTCCCAGAGCAGCCTATCCAGTTCGGGTACCGTCGAGGCCCGAGCAGGTTGATCCTCATCTGGGTTTTCTGGAGAGCCCCACAGGGAAAAGTTTTTCTTCCATTGGGCAGACACTGGGCTGGGTTTTGGTTCTGGAGTTCCTAGTCCGGAGGGCTTGTTTGCCAGGAGTGTGAGGAAGGAAGTCGGAAAACACAAGCTAGCGTGAGGTTTGGGACCGAGGGCACAGCAGGCCCACTCTGCAGAGACTGAATCGAGATCTCCTGCACTGAGGTCATGTCAACTATGAGACGTGCCTCAGGCTAGAGTTTTTGTCCAGCATGGCCTCTTCCAGAAGGGTGTGGGGGCTTCATGAGGCCAGAAAGTTTTGCCTACGATGGGATTTGTGAACTGCTCCAAAACTGAAGGATACCTTCTGCACGACAGTCGAATCCTATTGCATGGTTCCAAGAGGCCCCATATGGAAAGACTCGAGAGCAGGTGTCTAAGCATGGATGCCTGGGAACGCCACCTCATATTCCCACTCTTTAGTCAGGACAAGGCAGGCTCAATCTGCGGGCTCCTGGGTGAGCTACCCAGAGGGGAGAGTTGAAATGGTCTCTCCTGAAGATGAGTCCTACTGTGGCTTGGTGGCCTGGGAGACCTTGGAATGTGGAGGTGGCTCAGGGACTCTGCAGGATTCTCCAACATGAGGTGTTTGACACGGCTCCAACAAGGAAACTTCCCATGTGGAGACGAGAGGAGTTCTGTTCCGTGCCTCAGGAAAGCCCCATAACCAAAGCCTCTGAGGAGTGACACCTGGAAACCAAAGCAAGAGTTGAGACTACGGCCTAAAGGCCTGTCCGGCTCAACCTTCTATCTCTGTGGACATCTGTGTGCATGCATTCATGGATGTAGCTGCTCAGCTTGTGTCCGAATGCCCCTGTGAGTCCAGTGAGGCTCCCAGTAGTGGGATGTCCTCGGAGGCCTTGAGGTTTCTCATATTCTGGAGGTGTGTGGCCAAAGGAATGGACACAGTTTCCCAGGAGAGAGCAGGCACGGTCCTGTGGTATGGCTCCAGAGGACCCAGCCTAGAGGCTGTGTTTGCCAGGGCTGTGGGGACAGATGTCTGAAAAAGCAAACTTGGCTCAGCTAGGGGCCAATGTAATGGCAGGCCTGATCTCTAGTCCGTGAGGGGAGATCCTCTGGAAATCAAAGTAGGGCAAGTGGGAGGCAGTCACTCAGGGTTTTGTCTCTGGGTGTTGCTTTTACAGTGTCCGTCAGGGTAGGGGTTGTCTCAGAGGCCGAGGAAGAGCCTTCCTCTCGGGGGATTGTCCAAGCTCCCAAGTGTTTGGGTTCATTCTGTGGGAATGAAGAGTACTGTTTTCTGCCACAGGGGACCCCCCAGGAGAGGGACTCTAGAGCACAGCAGTGGGTTCCCTCAACTGGAATACACACCATCTAGTTAGTCCTGGGTGCCTATGGGCATGGCAAGCCACATATGCGGGCTCTTGGTCCAGTCACTGAGAGGCGTTACTTGAATAAGGTACTCACGCTGAGGGTCACAATGTGTGTTTGTGCCCAAGGCGGCCCTCACGCTTGGGCGTGGCCTCATGGGCCATGCCGTTTTCTCCTACACTGAAGGTTTGACTCACTGCCAGCAGCAAGGTTTCTTGCCATGGGGAAGGAGGGGTTCTGACTTGTGCATCAGGTTCCCCCCTGTGCAGGGATTGGAGATAAGGTCTAGGTTCCGATGACTGAAAACCCAGGTTGGGAATGGATGGTGGCCTAAGGCAGTGGCGGGTCCAATGTGCTGGGTGTGCAGCCAGCTGTGTCGGTGTCTGTTGGAAGGTCTGGGCTCAGGCTATTTGCGACAGAGCATCACTGTTTAAGGTAGCCTATGCAATTGGGGTGTTGCCGAGGGCCAAGCAGTTTGATCCTCATTTGGGGTTTCTGGGCAGCGCCATAGACAAGGTTTTTCTCCTGGGAGGCAGGCACAGTGCTTCATTGTGGCCCCAGAATTCCCAGTAGGGAGGGTTTGTGTGCCAGGAGTGTGAGGAGGGAAGTCTGAAAACACAAACTAGTGTGAGGATTGGAGCCAAGGGCAGAGCAGGCCCACTCTGCAGAGGCTGAATCAAAATCTCCTGCATCTGAAGTCAGGCTGAGGATCAGACGTTGGCTGAGGCTGGAGTATGTGTCCATGATGGCACCTTCATGAAGTGGGGGCCTCATGAGGCCAAGGAAGTTTTCCCACGCTGAGTTTGGAGGTTGTCCCAAACCACAAGGTTTCCTTTGCGGGACATTCGAGTCCTGTTGCATGGCTCCAGGACATACCATATGGAAGGACTGGAGAGCAGGGTTCGAAGGATGGATCCCTGTACAGCATGTCTCGCATTCCCATTGGCTATTAGCGACAAGATATGTTTGATCTGCTGCCTCTGGAACACGCGACCCAGGGGGCTGAGATGAAGTGGACTCTCCTGAGGATGCGTCATAATGTGCGTTTGGGTCCATGGAGAAATTGGAATGTGCTGGTTGTTCAGTGGCCCTGCGGAAATCTCCTACCTGAAGTGTTTGATACATCCCAGTAAGAAAGCTGACCATGTGGAGATGAGAGAGGTTTGGTTTGGTGCCTCAAAAAAGCCCCAGGTGCTGGTCTACGAAAACAGTCCTCTGAGAACGGAAACATGGAAACCAAAGCTAAGGTTCAGATTAGGGCCTGGGGACCTGTCCATTTCAACCTTCTGTCTCTGGGGACACTGTCTGAGAGTCTAAGTGGAGATAGTTGCTCCGCTGGTGTCAGAGAGCCCCTCTTAGTCCAGGGTGGCCTATACTATTGATGGCCTGAGGGACCTTGGAACTTTTCCCTAACCTGTAGGGTTGTGGTCAATGGATTGGGCACACTTTCCTTGGAGAGGGCAGGCACAATCTTTCGCTGTTTGGTCCAGAGGCCCTAGCCTGGATGTTGTGTGGGTCCAGGCTGTGGGCACAGAAGTCTGAATACACAAACTCAGCTTATGAGTGGCGCCTAGGGTATGGCAGGCCGGATGTACAGCCCGAGAGGGAGCTCCTGGGCCTCTGAAACAAGGGCGAGTGGGAGGCGTTCCTTCAGGCTTTTGTCTCTGGATGTTGTGTCCGGGATAGCCGTGGATTGGAGCGGTGGCCTCAGGTACTGTGGACGAGTATCCCTCTCTGGGGATTTGTCCCAGCTCCCAAGAGTTTGGGGTCATTTTGTGGGAAGGGTGGAGTCGTGTTGTCTGGCTCATGGGTTTCTCCAAGAAAGGGATTCCAGAGCAGAGCTCCAGGTACGGGCGGGGCGACTGGAAAATTCTAACCGTGGTGAGGACTGGGTGCATAGGGGCTTGCCAAGCCCCATATGTGGGCTCTTGGTCCAGGCCCTGACAGGCCTTTCTTTGACATGGGGCTCATGCTGAGGGTCACAGTGTGAATTTGTGCCCAAGCAGCACTCAAGTTTGGGCGTGGCATCAGGGGCCAAGAAGGTTTCTCCCACCCTGAAGGTGTGACTCCATGCCAAGAGCAAGCTTGACAGCCATGGGGAAGGAGTTCTGTTTTGTGCTTGCTATACCCAGCTGTGTGGAGAATTGATACAATGTCTAGGTTCAGATATCTGAAAACCAAGGTTAGGATGAGGTGACGGCATAAGACCATGGCGTGTCCGAAGTGCTGGGTGTGCGGCCAGCTGTCTCCTTGTCTGTCTGGACATCTGGCTTCAGGCTGTGTCAGGCAGAGCATGAGTGCCCAGAGCAGCCTATCCAGTTCGGGTACCGTCGAGGCCCGAGCAGGTTGATCCTCATCTGGGTTTTCTGGAGAGCCCCACAGGGAAACGTTTTTCTTCCATTGGGCAGACACTGGGCTGGGTTTTGGTTCCGGAGTTCCTAGTCCGGAGGGCTTGTTTGCCAGGAGTGTGAGGAAGGAAGTCGGAAAACACAAGCTAGCGTGAGGTTTGGGACCGAGGGCACAGCAGGACCACTCTGCAGAAGCTGAATCGAGATCTCCTGCACTGAGGTCATGTCAACTATGAGACGTGCCTCAGGCTAGAGTTTTTGTCCAGCATGGCCTCTTCCTGAAGGGTGTGGGGGCTTCATGAGGCCAGAAAGTTTTGCCTACGATGGGATTTGTGAACTGCTCCAAAACTGAAGGATACCTTCTGCACGACAGTCGAGTCGTATTGCATGGTTCCAAGAGGCCCCATATGGAAAGACTCGAGAGCAGGTGTCTAAGCATGGATGCCTGGGAACGCCACCTCATATTCCCACTCTTTAGTCAGGACAAGGCAGGCTCAATCTGCGGGCTCCTGGTGAGCTACCCAGAGGGGAGAGTTGAAATGGTCTCTCCTGAAGATGAGTCCTACTGTGGCTTGGTGGCCTGGGAGACCTTGGAATGTGGAGGTGGCTCAGGGACTCTGCAGGATTCTCCAACATGAGGTGTTTGACACGGCTCCAACAAGGAAACTTCCCATGTGGAGACGAGAGGAGTTCTGTTCCGTGCCTCAGCAAAGCCCCATACCCTGTTCTTTGAACCAAAGCCTCTGAGGAGTGACACCTGGAAACCAAAGCAAGAGTTGAGACTACGGCCTAAAGGCCTGTCCGGCTCAACCTTCTATCTCTGTTGACATCTGTGTGCATGCATTCATGGATGTAGCTGCTCAGCTTGTGTCCGAATGCACCTGTGAGTCCAGTGAGACTCCCAGTAGTGGGATGTCCTCGGAGGCCTTGAGGTTTCTCATATTCTGGAGGTGTGTGGCCAAAGGAATGGACACAGTTTCCCAGGAGAGAGCAGGCACGGTCCTGTGGTATGGCTCCAGAGGACCCAGCCTAGAGGCTGTGTTTGCCAGGGCTGTGGGGACAGATGTCTGAAAAAGCAAACTTGGCTCAGCTAGGGGCCAATGTAATGGCAGGCCTGATCTCTAGTCCGTGAGGGGAGATCCTCTGGAAATCAAAGTAGGGCAAGTGGGAGGCAGTCACTCAGGGTTTTGTCTCTGGGTGTTGCTTTTACAGTGTCCGTCAGGGTAGGGGTTGTCTCAGAGGCCGAGGAAGAGCCTTCCTCTCGGGGGATTGTCCAAGCTCCCAAGTGTTTGGGTTCATTCTGTGGGAATGAAGAGTACTGTTTTCTGCCACAGGGGACCCCCCAGGAGAGGGACTCTAGAGCACAGCAGTGGTTTCCCTCAACTGGAATACACACCATCTAGTTAGTCCTGGGTGCCTATGGGCATGGCAAGCCACATATGCGGGCTCTTGGTCCAGTCACTGAGAGGCGTTACTTGAATAAGGTACTCACGCTGAGGGTCACAATGTGTGTTTGTGCCCAAGGCGGCCCTCACGCTTGGGCGTGGCCTCATGGGCCATGCCGTTTTCTCCTACACTGAAGGTTTGACTCACTGCCAGCAGCAAGGTTTCTTGCCATGGGGAAGGAGGGGTTCTGACTTGTGCATCAGGTTCCCCCCTGTGCAGGGATTGGAGATAAGGTCTAGGTTCCGATGACTGAAAACCCAGGTTGGGAATGGATGGTGGCCTAAGGCAGTGGCGGGTCCAATGTGCTGGGTGTGCAGCCAGCTGTGTCGGTGTCTGTTGGAAGGTCTGGGCTCAGGCTATTTGCGACAGAGCATCACTGTTTAAGGTAGCCTATGCAATTGGGGTGTTGCCGAGGGCCAAGCAGTTTGATCCTCATTTGGGGTTTCTGGGCAGCGCCATAGACAAGGTTTTTCTCCTGGGAGGCAGGCACAGTGCTTCATTGTGGCCCCAGAATTCCCAGTAGGGAGGGTTTGTGGGCCAGGAGTGTGAGGAGGGAAGTCTGAAAACACAAGCTAGTGTGAGGATTGGAGCCAAGGGCAGAGCAGGCCCACTCTGCAGAGGCTGAATCAAAATCTCCTGCATCTGAAGTCAGGCTGAGGATCAGACGTTGGCTGAGGCTGGAGTATGTGTCCATGATGGCACCTTCATGAAGTGGGGGCCTCATGAGGCCAAGGAAGTTTTCCCACGCTGATTTCGGAGGTTGCCCCAAACCACAAGGTTTCCTTCTGCGGGATATTCGAGTCCTGTTGCATGGCTCCAGGACATACCATATGGAAGGACTGGAGAGCAGAGTTCGAAGGATGGATCCCTGTACAGCATGTCTCGCAATCCCATTGGCTATTAGCTACAAGATATGTTTGATCTGCTGCCTCTGGAACACGCGACCCAGGGGGCTGAGATGAAATGGCCTCTCCTGAGGATGCGTCATAAATGCGTTTGGGTCCATGGAGACCTTGGAATGTGCTGGTTGTTCAGTGGCCCTGCGGAACTCTCCTACCTGAAGTGTTTGATACATCCCAGTAAGAAAGCTGACCATGTGGAGATGAGAGAGGTTTGGTTTGGTGCCTCAGAAAAGCCCCAGGTGCTGGTCTACGAAAACAGTCCTCTGAGAACGGAAACATGGAAACCAAAGCTAAGGTTCAGATTAGGGCCTGGGGACCTGTCCATTTCAACCTTCTGTCTCTGGGGACACTGTCTGAGAGTCTAAGTGGAGATAGTTGCTCCGCTGGTGTCAGAGAGCCCCTCTTAGTCCAGGGTGGCCTATACTATTGATGGCCTCAGGGACCTTGGAACTTTTCCCTAACCTGTAGGGTTGTGGTCAATGGATTGGGCACACTTTCCTTGGAGAGGGCAGGCACAATCTTTCGCTGTTTGGTCCAGAGGCCCTAGCCTGGATGTTGTGTGGGTCCAGGCTGTGGGCACAGAAGTCTGAATACACAAACTCAGCTTATGAGTGGCGCCTAGGGTATGGCAGGCCGGATGTACAGCCCGAGAGGGAGCTCATGGGCCTCTGAAACAAGGGCGAGTGGGAGGCGTTCCTTCAGGCTTTTGTCTCTGGATGTTGTGTCCGGGATAGCCGTGGATTGGAGCGGTGGCCTCAGGTACTGTGGACGAGTATCCCTCTCTGGGGATTTGTCCCAGCTCCCAAGCGTTTGGGGTCATTTTGTGGGAAGGGTGGAGTCGTGTTGTCTGGCTCATGGGTCTCTCCAAGAGGGGATTCCAGAGCAGAGCTCCAGGTATGGGCGGGGCGACTGGAAAATTCTAACCATGGTGAGGACTGGGTGCATAGGGGCTTGCCAAGCCCCATATGTGGGCTCTTGGTCCAGGCCCTGACAGGCCTTTCTTTGACATGGGGCTCATGCTGAGGGTCACAGTGTGAATTTGTGCCCAAGCAGCACTCAAGTTTGGGCGTGGCATCAGGGGCCATGAAGGTTTCTCCCACCCTGAAGGTGTGACTCCATGCCAAGAGCAAGCTTGACAGCCATGGGGAAGGAGTTCTGTTTTGTGCTTGCTATACCCAGCTGTGTGGAGAATTGATATAATGTCTAGGTTCAGATATCTGAAAACCAAGGTTAGGATGAGGTGAGGGCATAAGACCATGGCGTGTCCGAAGTGCTGGGTGTGCGGCCAGCTGTCTCCTTGTCTGTCTGGACATCTGGCTTCAGGCTGTGTCAGGCAGAGCACGAGTGCCCAGAGCAGCCTATCCAGTTTGGGTACCGTCGAGGCCCGAGCAGGTTGATCCTCATCTGGGTTTTCTGGAGACCCCACAGGGAAACGTTTTTCTTCCATTGGGCAGACACTGGGCTGGGTTTTGGTTCCGGAGTTCCTAGTCCGGAGGGCTTGTTGGCCAGGAGTGTGAGGAAGGAAGTCGGAAAACACAAGCTAGCGTGAGGTTTGGGACCGAGGGCACGGCAGGACCACTCTGCAGAGGCTGAATCGAGATCTCCTGCACTGAGGTCATGTCAACTATGAGACGTGCTTCAGGCTAGAGTTTTTGTCCAGCATGGCCTCTGCCTGAAGGGTGTGGGGGCTTCATGAGGCCAGAAAGTTTTGCCTACGATGGGATTTGTGAACTGCTCCGAAACTGAAGGTTACCTTCTGCACGACAGTCTAGTCCTATTGGATGGTTCCAAGAGGCCCCATATGGAAAGACTCGAGAGCAGGTGTCTAAGCATGGATGCCTGGGAACGCCACCTCATATTCCCACTCTTTAGTCAGGACAAGGCAGGCTCAATCTGCGGGCTCCTGGGTGAGCTACCCAGAGGGGAGAGTTGAAATGGTCTCTCCTGAAGATGGGTCCTACTGTGGCTTGGTGGCCTGGGAGACCTTGGAATGTGGAGGTGGCCCAGGGACTCTGCAGGATTCTCCAACATGAGGTGTTTGACACGGCTCCAACAAGGAAACTTCCCATGTGGAGACGAGAGGAGTTCTGTTCCCTGCCTCAGCAAAGCCCCATACCCTGTTCTTCGAACCAAAGCCTCTGAGGAGTGACACCTGGAAACCAAAGCAAGAGTTGAGACTACGGCCTAAAGGCCTGTCCGGCTCAACCTTCTATCTCTGTTGACATCTGTGTGCATGCATTCATGGATGTAGCTGCTCAGCTTGTGTCCGAATGCACCTGTGAGTCCAGTGAGGCTCCCAGTAGTGGGATGTCCTCGGAGGCCTTGAGGTTTCTCATATTCTGGAGGTGTGTGGCCAAAGGAATGGACACAGTTTCCCAGGAAAGAGCAGGCACGGTCCTGTGGTATGGCTCCAGAGGACCCAGCCTAGAGGCTGTGTTTGCCAGGGCTGTGGGGACAGATGTCTGAAAAAGCAAACTTGGCTCAGCTAGGGGCCAATGTAATGGCAGGCCTGATCTCTAGTCCGTGAGGGGAGATCCTCTGGAAATCAAAGTAGGGCAAGTGGGAGGCAGTCACTCAGGGTTTTGTCTCTGGGTGTTGCGTTTACAGTGTCCGGTCAGTGTAGGGGTTGTCTCAGAGGCCGAGGAAGAGCCTTCCTCTCGGGGGATTGTCCAAGCTCCCAAGTGTTTGGGTTCATTCTGTGGGAATGAAGAGTACTGTTTTCTGCCACAGGGGACCCCCCAGGAGAGGGACTCTAGAGCACAGCAGTGGGTTCCCTCAACTGGAATACACACCATCTAGTTAGTCCTGGGTGCCTATGGGCATGGCAAGCCACATATGCGGGCTCTTGGTCCAGTCACTGAGAGGCGTTACTTGAATAAGGTACTCACGCTGAGGGTCACAATGTGTGTTTGTGCCCAAGGCGGCCCTCACGCTTGGGCGTGGCCTCATGGGCCATGCCGTTTTCTCCTACACTGAAGGTTTGACTCACTGCCAGCAGCAAGGTTTCTTGCCATGGGGAAGGAGGGGTTCTGACTTGTGCATCAGGTTCCCCCCTGTGCAGGGATTGGAGATAAGGTCTAGGTTCCGATGACTGAAAACCCAGGTTGGGAATGGATGGTGGCCTAAGGCAGTGGCGGGTCCAATGTGCTGGGTGTGCAGCCAGCTGTGTCGGTGTCTGTTGGAAGGTCTGGGCTCAGGCTATTTGCGACAGAGCATCACTGTTTAAGGTAGCCTATGCAATTGGGGTGTTGCCGAGGGCCAAGCAGTTTGATCCTCATTTGGGGTTTCTGGGCAGCGCCATAGACAAGGTTTTTCTCCTGGGAGGCAGGCACAGTGCTTCATTGTGGCCCCAGAATTCCCAGTAGGGAGGGTTTGTGGGCCAGGAGTGTGAGGAGGGAAGTCTGAAAACACAAGCTAGTGTGAGGATTGGAGCCAAGGGCAGAGCAGGCCCACTCTGCAGAGGCTGAATCAAAATCTCCTGCATCTGAAGTCAGGTTGAGGATCAGACGTTGGCTGAGGCTGGAGTATGTGTCCATGATGGCACCTTCATGAAGTGGGGGCCTCATGAGGCCAAGGAAGTTTTCCCACGCTGAGTTTGGAGGTTGCCCCAAACCACAAGGTTTCCTTCTGCGGGATATTCGAGTCCTGTTGCATGGCTCCAGGACATACCATATGGAAGGACTGGAGAGCAGAGTTCGAAGGATGGATCCCTGTACAGCATGTCTCGCAATCCCATTGGCTATTAGCTACAAGATATGTTTGACCTGCTGCCTCTGGAACACGCGACCCAGGGGGCTGAGATGAAATGGCCTCACCTGAGGATGCGTCATAATGTGCGTTTGGGTCCATGGAGACCTTGGAATGTGCTGGTTGTTCAGTGGCCCTGCGGAACTCTCCTACCTGAAGTGTTTGATACATCCCAGTAAGAAAGCTGACCATGTGGAGATGAGAGAGGTTTGGTTTGGTGCCTCAGAAAAGCCCCAGGTGCTGGTCTACGAAAACAGTCCTCTGAGAACGGAAACATGGAAACCAAAGCTAAGGTTCAGATTAGAGCCTGGGGACCTGTCCATTTCAACCTTCTGTCTCTGGGGACACTGTCTGAGAGTCTAAGTGGAGATAGTTGCTCCGCTGGTGTCAGAGAGCCCCTCTTAGTCCAGGGTGGCCTATAATATTGATGGCCTGAGGGACCTTGGAACTTTTCCCTAACCTGTAGGGTTGTGGTCAATGGATTGGGCACACTTTCCTTGGAGAGGGAAGGCACAATCTTTCGCTGTTTGGTCCAGAGGCCCTAGCCTGGATGTTGTGTGGGTCCAGGCTGTGGGCACAGAATTCTGAATACACAAACTCAGCTTATGAGTGGCGCCTAGGGTATGGCAGGCCTGATGTACAGCCCGAGAGGGAGCTCCTGGGCCTCTGAAACAAGGGCGAGTGGGAGGCGTTCCTTCAGGCTTTTGTCTCTGGATGTTGTGTCCGGGATAGCCGTGGATTGGAGCGGTGGCCTCAGGTACTGTGGACGAGTATCCCTCTCTCGGGATTTGTCCCAGCTCCCAAGAGTTTGGGGTCATTTTGTGGGAAGGGTGGAGTCGTGTTGTCTGGCTCATGTGTCTCTCCAAGAAAGGGATTCCAGAGCAGAGCTCCAGGTATGGGCGGGGCGACTGGAAAATTCTAACCGTGGTGAGGACTGGGTGCATAGGGGCTTGCCAAGCCCCATATGTGGGCTCTTGGTCCAGGCCCTGACAGGCCTTTCTTTGACATGGGGCTCATGCTGAGGGTCACTGTGTGAATTTGTGCCCAAGCAGCACTCAAGTTTGGGCGTGGCATCAGGGGCCATGAAGGTTTCTCCCACCCTGAAGGTGTGACTCCATGCCAAGAGCAAGCTTGACAGCCATGGGGAAGGAGTTCTGTTTTGTGCTTGCTATACCCAGCTGTGTGGAGAATTGATACAATGTCTAGGTTCAGATATCTGAAAACCAAGGTTAGGATGAGGTGACGGCATAAGACCATGGCGTGTCCGAAGTGCTGGGTGTGCGGCCAGCTGTCTCCTTGTCTGTCTGGACATCTGGCTTCAGGCTGTGTCAGGCAGAGCATGAGTGCCCAGAGCAGCATATCCAGTTCGGGTACCGTCGAGGCCCGAGCAGGTTGATCCTCATCTGGGTTTTCTGGAGAGCCCCACAGGGAAACGTTTTTCTTCCATTGGGCAGACACTGGGCTGGGTTTTGGTTCCGGAGTTCCTAGTCCGGAGGGCTTGTTTGCCAGGAGTGTGAGGAAGGAAGTCGGAAAACACAAGCTAGCGTGAGGTTTGGGACCGAGGGCACAGCAGGACCACTCTGCAGAGGCTGAATCGAGATCTCCTGCACTGAGGTCATGTCAACTATGAGACGTGCCTCAGGCTAGAGTTTTTGTCCAGCATGGCCTCTTCCTGAAGGGTGTGGGGGCTTCATGAGGCCAGAAAGTTTTGCCTACGATGGGATTTGTGAACTGCTCCAAAACTGAAGGATACCTTCTGCACGACAGTCGAGTCCTATTGCATGGTTCCAAGAGGCCCCATATGGAAAGACTCGAGAGCAGGTGTCTAAGCATGGATGCCTGGGAACGCCACCTCATATTCCCACTCTTTAGTCAGGACAAGGCATGCTCAATCTGCGGGCTCCTGGTGAGCTACCCAGAGGGGAGAGTTGAAATGGTCTCTCCTGAAGATGAGTCCTACTGTGGCTTGGTGGCCTGGGAGACCTTGGAATGTGGAGGTAGCTCAGGGACTCTGCAGGATTCTCCAACATGAGGTGTTTGACACGGCTCCAACAAGGAAACTTCCCATGTGGAGACGAGAGGAGTTCTGTTCCGTGCCTCAGCAAAGCCCCATACCCTGTTCTTTGAACCAAAGCCTCTGAGGAGTGACACCTGGAAACCAAAGCAGAGTTGAGACTACGGCCTAAAGGCCTGTCCGGCTCAACCTTCTATCTCTGTTGACATCTGTGTGCATGCATTCATGGATGTAGCTGCTCAGCTTGTGTCCGAATGCCCCTGTGAGTCCAGTGAGGCTCCCAGTAGTGGGATGTCCTCGGAGGCCTTGAGGTTTCTATATTCTGGAGGTGTGTGGCCAAAGGAATGGACACAGTTTCCCAGGAGAGAGCAGGCACGGTCCTGTGGTATGGCTCCAGAGGACCCAGCCTAGAGGCTGTGTTTGCCAGGGCTGTGGGGACAGATGTCTGAAAAAGCAAACTTGGCTCAGCTAGGGGCCAATGTAATGGCAGGCCTGATCTCTAGTCCGTGAGGGGATCCTCTGGAAATCAAAGTAGGGCAAGTGGGAGGCAGTCACTCAGGGTTTTGTCTCTGGGTGTTGCGTTTACAGAGTCCGGTCAGGGTAGGGGTTGTCTCAGAGGCCGAGGAAGAGCCTTCCTCTCGGGGGATTGTCCAAGCTCCCAAGTGTTTGGGTTCATTCTGTGGGAATGAAGAGTACTGTTTTCTGCCACAGGGGACCCCCCAGGAGAGGGACTCTAGAGCACAGCAGTGGTTTCCCTCAACTGGAATACACACCATCTAGTTAGTCCTGGGTGCCTATGGGCATGGCAAGCCACATATGCGGGCTCTTGGTCCAGTCACTGAGAAGCGTTACTTGAATAAGGTACTCACGCTGAGGGTCACAATGTGTGTTTGTGCCCAAGGCGGCCCTCACGCTTGGGCGTGGCCTCATGGGCCATGCCGTTTTCTCCTACACTGAAGGTTTGACTCACTGCCAGCAGCAAGGTTTCTTGCCATGGGGAAGGAGGGGTTCTGACTTGTGCATCAGGTTCCCCCCTGTGCAGGGATTGGAGATAAGGTCTAGGTTCCGATGACTGAAAACCCAGGTTGGGAATGGATGGTGGCCTAAGGCAGTGGCGGGTCCAATGTGCTGGGTGTGCAGCCAGCTGTGTCGGTGTCTGTTGGAAGGTCTGGGCTCAGGCTATTTGCGACAGAGCATCACTGTTTAAGGTAGCCTATGCAATTGGGGTGTTGCCGAGGGCCAAGCAGTTTGATCCTCATTTGGGGTTTCTGGGCAGCGCCATAGACAAGGTTTTTCTCCTGGAAGGCAGGCACAGTGCTTCATTGTGGCCCCAGAATTCCCAGCAGGGAGGGTTTGTGGGCCAGGAGTGTGAGGAGGGAAGTCTGAAAACACAAGCTAGTGTGAGGTTTGGAGCCAAGGGCAGAGCAGGCCCACTCTGCAGAGGCTGAATCAAAATCTCCTGCATCTGAAGTCAGGCTGAGGATCAGACGTTGGCTGAGGCTGGAGTATGTGTCCTTGATGGCACCTTCATGAAGTGGGGGCCTCATGAGGCCAAGGAAGTTTTCCCATGCTGAGTTAGGAGGTTGCCCCAAACCACAAGGTTTCCTTCTGCGGGATATTCGAGTCCTGTTGCATGGCTCCAGGACATACCATATGGAAGGACTGGAGAGCAGAGTTCGAAGGATAGATCCCTGTACAGCATGTCTCGCAATCCCATTGGCTATTAGCTACAAGATATGTTTGATCTGCTGCCTCTGGAACACGCGACCCAGGGGGCTGAGATGAAATGGCCTCTCCTGAGGATGCGTCATAATGTGCATTTGGGTCCATGGAGACCTTGGAATGTGCTGGTTGTTCAGTGGCCCTGCGGAACTCTCCTACCTGAAGTGTTTGATACATCCCAGTAAGAAAGCTGACCATGTGGAGATGAGAGAGGTTTGGTTTGGTGCCTCAGAAAAGCCCCAGGTGCTGGTCTACGAAAACAGTCCTCTGAGAACGGAAACATGGAAACCAAAGCTAAGGTTCAGATTAGGGCCTGGGGACCTGTCCATTTCAACCTTCTGTCTCTGGGGACACTGTCTGAGAGTCTAAGTGGAGATAATTGCTCCGCTGGTGTCAGAGAGCCCGTCTTAGTCCAGGGTGGCCTATACTATTGATGGCCTGAGGGACCTTGGAACTTTTCCCTAACCTGTAGGGTTGTGGTCAATGGATTGGGCACACTTTCCTTGGAGAGGGCAGGCACAATCTTTCGCTGTTTGGTCAAGAGGCCCTAGCCTGGATGTTGTGTGGGTCCAGGCTGTGGGCACAGAAGTCTGAATACACAAACTCAGCTTATGAGTGGCGCCTAGGGTATGGCAGGCCGGATGTACAGCCCGAGAGGGAGCTCCTGGGCCTCTGAAACAAGGGCGAGTGGGAGGCGTTCCTTCAGGCTTTTGTCTCTGGATGTTGTGTCCGGGATAGCCGTGGATTGGAGCGGTGGCCTCAGGTACTGTGGACGAGTATCCCTCTCTGGGGATTTGTCCCAGCTCCCAAGAGTTTGGGGTCATTTTGTGGGAAGGGTGGAGTCGTGTTGTCTGGCTCATGGGTCTCTCCAAGAAAGGGATTCCAGAGCAGAGCTCCAGGTATGGGCGGGGCGACTGGAAAATTCTAACCGTGGTGAGGACTGGGTGCATAGGAGCTTGCCAAGCCCCATATGTGGGCTCTTGGTCCAGGCCCTGACAGGCCTTTCTTTGACATGGGGCTCATGCGGAGGGTCACAGTGTGAATTTGTGCCCAAGCAGCACTCAAGTTTGGGCGTGGCATCAGGGGCCATGAAGGTTTCTCCCACCCTGAAGGTGTGACTCCATGCCAAGAGCAAGCTTGACAGCCATGGGGAAGGAGTTCTGTTTTGTGCTTGCTATACCCAGCTGTGTGGAGAATTGATATAATGTCTAGGTTCAGATATCTGAAAACCAAGGTTAGGATGAGGTGAGGGCATAAGACCATGGCGTGTCCGAAGTGCTGGGTGTGCGGCCAGCTGTCTCCTTGTCTGTCTGGACATCTGGCTTCAGGCTGTGTCAGGCAGAGCACGAGTGCCCAGAGCAGCCTATCCAGTTTGGGTACCGTCGAGGCCCGAGCAGGTTGATCCTCATCTGGGTTTTCTGGAGACCCCACAGGGAAACGTTTTTCTTCCATTGGGCAGACACTGGGCTGGGTTTTGGTTCCGGAGTTCCTAGTCCGGAGGGCTTGTTGGCCAGGAGTGTGAGGAAGGAAGTCGGAAAACACAAGCTAGCGTGAGGTTTGGGACCGAGGGCACGGCAGGACCACTCTGCAGAGGCTGAATCGAGATCTCCTGCACTGAGGTCATGTCAACTATGAGACGTGCTTCAGGCTAGAGTTTTTGTCCAGCATGGCCTCTGCCTGAAGGGTGTGGGGGCTTCATGAGGCCAGAAAGTTTTGCCTACGATGGGATTTGTGAACTGCTCCGAAACTGAAGGTTACCTTCTGCACGACAGTCTAGTCCTATTGGATGGTTCCAAGAGGCCCCATATGGAAAGACTCGAGAGCAGGTGTCTAAGCATGGATGCCTGGGAACGCCACCTCATATTCCCACTCTTTAGTCAGGACAAGGCAGGCTCAATCTGCGGGCTCCTGGGTGAGCTACCCAGAGGGGAGAGTTGAAATGGTCTCTCCTGAAGATGGGTCCTACTGTGGCTTGGTGGCCTGGGAGACCTTGGAATGTGGAGGTGGCCCAGGGACTCTGCAGGATTCTCCAACATGAGGTGTTTGACACGGCTCCAACAAGGAAACTTCCCATGTGGAGACGAGAGGAGTTCTGTTCCCTGCCTCAGCAAAGCCCCATACCCTGTTCTTCGAACCAAAGCCTCTGAGGAGTGACACCTGGAAACCAAAGCAAGAGTTGAGACTACGGCCTAAAGGCCTGTCCGGCTCAACCTTCTATCTCTGTTGACATCTGTGTGCATGCATTCATGGATGTAGCTGCTCAGCTTGTGTCCGAATGCCCCTGTGAGTCCAGTGAGGCTCCCAGTAGTGGGATGTCCTCGGAGGCCTTGAGGTTTCTCATATTCTGGAGGTGTGTGGCCAAAGGAATGGACACAGTTTCCCAGGAGAGAGCAGGCATGGTCCTGTGGTATGGCTCCAGAGGACCCAGCCTAGAGGCTGTGTTTGCCAGGGCTGTGGGGACAGATGTCTGAAAAAGCAAACTTGGCTCAGCTAGGGGCCAATGTAATGGCAGGCCTGATCTCTAGTCTGTGAGGGGAAATCCTCTGGAAATCAAAGTAGGGCAAGTGGGAGGCAGTCACTCAGGATTTTGTCTCTGGGTGTTGCGTTTAC
Organism: Mustela nivalis; assembly: GCF_964662115.1. Lineage (NCBI taxonomy): Eukaryota > Metazoa > Chordata > Mammalia > Carnivora > Mustelidae > Mustela > Mustela nivalis. The sequence continues at coordinate 270,784 of NW_028136005.1, read as the reverse complement.
AGTGTCCGGTCAGGGTAGGGGTTGTCTCAGAAGCCGAGGAAGAGCCTTCCTCTCGGGGGATTGTCCAAGCTCCCAAGTGTTTGTGTTCATTCTGTGGAAATGAAGAGTACTGTTTTCTGCCACAGGGGACCCCCCAGGAGAGGGACTCTAGAGCACAGCAGTGGGTTCCCTCAACTGGATTACACACCATCTAGTTAGTCCTGGGTGCCTATGGGCATGGCAAGCCACATATGCGGGCTCTTGGTCCAGTCACTGAGAGGCGTTACTTGAATAAGGTACTCACGCTGAGGCTCACAATGTGTGTTTGTGCCCAAGGCGGCCCTCACGCTTGGGCGTGGCCTCATGGGCCATGCCGTTTTCTCCTACACTGAAGGTTTGACTCACTGCCAGCAGCAAGGTTTCTTGCCAGGGAGAAGGAGGGGTTCTGACTTGTGCATCAGGTTCCCCCCTGTGCAGGGATTGGAGATCAGGTCTAGGTTCCGATGACTGAAAACCCAGGTTGGGAATGGATGGTGGCCTAAGGCAGTGGCGGGTCCAATGTGCTGGGTGTGCAGCCAGCTGTGTCGGTGTCTGTTGGAAGGTCTGGCCTCAGGCTATTTGCAACAGAGCATCACTGTTTAAGGTAGCCTATGCAATTGGGGTGTTGCCGAGGGCCAAGCAGTTTGATCCTCATTTGGGGTTTCTGGGCAGCGCCATAGACAAGGTTTTTCTCCTGAGAGGCAGGCACAGTGCTTCATTGTGGCCCCAGAATTCCCAGTAGGGAGGGTTTGTGGGCCAGGAGTGTGAGGAGGGAAGTCTGAAAACACAAGCTAGTGTGAGGATTGGAGCCAAGGGCAGAGCAGGCCCACTCTGCAGAGGCTGAATCAAAATCTCCTGCATCTGAAGTCAGGCTGAGGATCAGACGTTGGCTGAGGCTGGAGTATGTGTCCATGATGGCACCTTCATGAAGTGGGGGCCTCATGAGGCCAAGGAAGTTTTCCCACGCTGAGTTTGGAGGTTGCCCCAAACCACAAGGTTTCCTTCTGCGGGATATTCGAGTCCTGTTGCATGGCTCCAGGACATACCATATGGAAGGACTGGAGAGCAGAGTTCGAAGGATAGATCCCTGTACAGCATGTCTCGCAATCCCATTGGCTATTAGCTACAAGATATGTTTGATCTGCTGCCTCTGGAACACGCGACCCAGGGGGCTGAGATGAAATGGCCTCTCCTGAGGATGCGTCATAATGTGCATTTGGGTCCATGGAGACCTTGGAATGTGCTGGTTGTTCAGTGGCCCTGCGGAACTCTCCTACCTGAAGTGTTTGATACATCCCAGTAAGAAAGCTGACCATGTGGAGATGAGAGAGGTTTGGTTTGGTGCCTCAGAAAAGCCCCAGGTGCTGGTCTACGAAAACAGTCCTCTGAGAACGGAAACATGGAAACCAAAGCTAAGGTTCAGATTAGGGCCTGGGGACCTGTCCATTTCAACCTTCTGTCTCTGGGGACACTGTCTGAGAGTCTAAGTGGAGATAGTTGCTCCGCTGGTGTCAGAGAGCCCCTCTTAGTCCAGGGTGGCCTATACTATTGATGGCCTCAGGGACCTTGGAACTTTTCCCTAACCTGTAGGGTTGTGGTCAATGGATTGGGCACACTTTCCTTGGAGAGGGCAGGCACAATCTTTCGCTGTTTGGTCCAGAGGCCCTAGCCTGGATGTTGTGTGGGTCCAGGCTGTGGGCACAGAAGTCTGAATACACAAACTCAGCTTATGAGTGGCGCCTAGGGTATGGCAGGCCGGATGTACAGCCCGAGAGGGAGCTCATGGGCCTCTGAAACAAGGGCGAGTGGGAGGCGTTCCTTCAGGCTTTTGTCTCTGGATGTTGTGTCCGGGATAGCCGTGGATTGGAGCGGTGGCCTCAGGTACTGTGGACGAGTATCCCTCTCTGGGGATTTGTCCCAGCTCCCAAGCGTTTGGGGTCATTTTGTGGGAAGGGTGGAGTCGTGTTGTCTGGCTCATGGGTCTCTCCAAGAGGGGATTCCAGAGCAGAGCTCCAGGTATGGGCGGGGCGACTGGAAAATTCTAACCATGGTGAGGACTGGGTGCATAGGGGCTTGCCAAGCCCCATATGTGGGCTCTTGGTCCAGGCCCTGACAGGCCTTTCTTTGACATGGGGCTCATGCTGAGGGTCACAGTGTAAATTTGTGCCCAAGCAGCACTCAAGTTTGGGCGTGGCATCAGGGGCCATGAAGGTTTCTCCCACCCTGAAGGTGTGACTACATGCCAAGAGCAAGCTTGACAGCCATGGGGAAGGAGTTCTGTTTTGTGCTTGCTATACCTAGCTGTGTGGAGAATTGATACAATGTCTAGGTTCAGATATCTGAAAACCAAGGTTAGGATGAGGTGACGGCATAAGACCATGTGGTGTCCGAAGTGCTGGGTGTGCGGCCAGCTGTCTCCTTGTCTGTCTGGACATCTGCCTTCAGGCTGTGTCAGGCAGAGCATGAGTGCCCAGAGCAGCCTATCCAGTTCGGGAACCGTCGAGGCCCGAGCAGGTTGATCCTCATCTGGGTTTTCTGGAGAGCCCCACAGGGAAACGTTTTTCTTCCATTGGGCAGACACTGGGCTGGGTTTTGGTTCCGGAGTTCCTAGTCCGGAGGGCTTGTTTGCCAGGAGTGTGTGGAAGGAAGTCGGAAAACACAAGCTAGCGTGAGGTTTGGGACCGAGGGCAAGGCAGGCCCACTCTGCAGAGGCTGAATCGAGATCTCCTGCACTGAGGTCATGTCAACTATGAGACGTGCCTCAGGCTAGAGTTTTTGTCCAGCATGGCCTCTGCCTAAAGGGTGTGGGGGCTTCATGAGGCCAGAAAGTTTTGCCTACGATGGGATTTGTGAACTGCTCCGAAACTGAAGGTTACCTTCTGCACGACAGTCTAGTCCTATTGGATGGTTCCAAGAGGCCCCATATGGAAAGACTCGAGAGCAGGTGTCTAAGCATGGATGCCTGGGAACGCCACCTCATAATCCCACACTTTAGTCAGGACAAGGCAGGCTCAATCTGCGGGCTCCTGGTGAGCTACCCAGAGGGGAGAGTTGAAATGGTCTCTCCTGAAGATGAGTCCTACTGTGGCTTGGTGGCCTGGGAGACCTTGGAATGTTGAGGTGGCTCAGGGACTCTGCAGGATACTCCAACATGAGGTGTTTGACACGGCTCCAACAAGGAAACTTCCCATGTGGAGACGAGAGGAGTTCTGTTCCGTGCCTCAGGAAAGCCCCATACCCTGTTCTTTGAACCAAAGCCTCTGAGGAGTGACACCTGGAAACCAAAGCAAGAGTTGAGACTACGGCCTAAAGGCCTGTCCGGCTCAACCTTCTATCTCTGTTGATATCTGTGTGCATGCATTCATGGATGTAGCTGCTCAGCTTGTGTCCGAATGCACCTGTGAGTCCAGTGAGGCTCCCAGTAGTGGGATGTCCTCGGAGGCCTTGAGGTTTCTCATATTCTGGAGGTGTGTGGCCAAAGGAATGGACACAGTTTCCCAGGAGAGAGCAGGCACGGTCCTGTGGTATGGCTCCAGAGGACCCAGCCTAGAGGCTGTGTTTGCCAGGGCTGTGGGGACAGATGTCTGAAAAAGCAAACTTGGCTCAGCTAGGGGCCAATGTAATGGCAGGCCTGATCTCTAGTCCGTGAGGGGAGATCCTCTGGAAATCAAAGTAGGGCAAGTGGGAGGCAGTCACTCAGGGTTTTGTCTCTGGGTGTTGCGTTTACAGTGTCCGGTCAGGGTAGGGGTTGTCTCAGAGGCCGAGGAAGAGCCTTCCTCTCGGGGGATTGTCCAAGCTCCCAAGTGTTTGGGTTCATTCTGTGGGAATGAAGAGTACTGTTTTCTGCCACAGGGGACCCCCCAGGAGAGGGACTCTAGAGCACAGCAGTGGGTTCCCTCAACTGGAATACACACCATCTAGTTAGTCCTGGGTGCCTATGGGCATGGCAAGCCACATATGCGGGCTCTTGGTCCAGTCACTGAGAGGCGTTACTTGAATAAGGTACTCACGCTGAGGGTCACAATGTGTGTTTGTGCCCAAGGCGGCCCTCACGCTTGGGCGTGGCCTCATGGGCCATGCCGTTTTCTCCTACACTGAAGGCTTGACTCACTGCCAGCAGCAAGGTTTCTTGCCATGGGGAAGGAGGGGTTCTGACTTGTGCATCAGGTTCCCCCCTGTGCAGGGATTGGAGATAAGGTCTAGGTTCCGATGACTGAAAACCCAGGTTGGGAATGGATGGTGGCCTAAGGCAGTGGCGGGTCCAATGTGCTTGGTGTGCAGCCAGCTGTGTCGGTGTCTGTTGGAAGGTCTGGGCTCAGGCTATTTGCGACAGAGCATCACTGTTTAAGGTAGCCTATGCAATTGGGGTGTTGCCGAGGGCCAAGCAGTTTGATCCTCATTTGGGGTTTCTGGGCAGCGCCATAGACAAGGTTTTTCTCCTGGGAGGCAGGCACAGTGCTTCATTGTGGCCCCAGAATTCCCAGTAGGGAGGGTTTGTGGGCCAGGAGTGTGAGGACGGAAGTCTGAAAACACAAGCTAGTGTGAGGATTGGAGCCAAGGGCAGAGCAGGCCCACTCTGCAGAGGCTGAATCAAAATCTCCTGCATCTGAAGTCAGGCTGAGGATCAGACGTTGGCTGAGGCTGGAGTATGTGTCCATGATGGCACCTTCATGAAGTGGGGGCCTCATGAGGCCAAGGAAGTTTTCCCACGCTGAGTTTGGAGGTTGCCCCAAACCACAAGGTTTCCTTCTGCGGGATATTCGAGTCCTGTTGCATGGCTCCAGGACATACCATATGGAAGGACTGGAGAGCAGAGTTCGAAGGATGGATCCCTGTACAGCATGTCTCGCAATCACATTGGCTATTAGCTACAAGATATGTTTGATCTGCTGCCTCTGGAACACGCGTCCCAGGGGGCTGAGATGAAATGGCCTCTCCTGAGGATGTGTCATAATGTGCATTTGGGTCCATGGAGACCTTGGAATGTGCTGGTTGTTCAGTGGCCCTGCGGAACTCTCCTACCTGAAGTGTTTGATACATCCCAGTAAGAAAGCTGACCATGTGGAGATGAGAGAGGTTTGGTTTGGTGCCTCAGAAAAGCCCCAGGTGCTGGTCTACGAAAACAGTCCTCTGAGAACGGAAACATGGAAACCAAAGCTAAGGTTCAGATTAGAGCCTGGGGACCTGTCCATTTCAACCTTCTGTCTCTGGGGACACTGTCTGAGAGTCTAAGTGGAGATAGTTGCTCCGCTGGTGTCAGAGAGCCCCTCTTAGTCCAGGGTGGCCTATACTATTGATGGCCTGAGGGACCTTGGAACTTTTCCCTAACCTGTAGGGTTGTGGTCAATGGATTGGGCACACTTTCCTTGGAGAGGGCAGGCACAATCTTTCGCTGTTTGGTCCAGAGGCCCTAGCCTGGATGTTGTGTGGGTCCAGGCTGTGGGCACAGAAGTCTGAATACACAAACTCAGCTTATGAGTGGCGCCTAGGGTATGGCAGGCCGGATGTACAGCCCGAGAGGGAGCTCCTGGGCCTCTGAAACAAGGGCGAGTGGGAGGCGTTCCTTCAGGCTTTTGTCTCTGGATGTTGTGTCCGGGATAGCCGTGGATTGGAGCGGTGGCCTCAGGTACTGTGGACGAGTATCCCTCTCTCGGGATTTGTCCCAGCTCCCAAGAGTTTGGGGTCATTTTGTGGGAAGGGTGGAGTCGTGTTGTCTGGCTCATGGGTCTCTCCAAGAAAGGGATTCCAGAGCAGAGCTCCAGGTACGGGCGGGGCGACTGGAAAATTCTAACCGTGTTGAGGACTGGGTGCATAGGGGCTTGCCAAGCCCCATATGTGGGCTCTTGGTCCAGGCCCTGACAGGCCTTTCTTTGACATGGGGCTCATGCTGAGGGTCACAGTGTGAATTTGTGCCCAAGCAGCACTCAAGTTTGGGCGTGGCATCAGGGGCCATGAAGGTTTCTCCCACCCTGAAGGTGTGACTCCATGCCAAGAGCAAGCTTGACAGCCATGGGGAAGGAGTTCTGTTTTGTGCTTGCTATACCCAGCTGTGTGGAGAATTGATATAATGTCTAGGTTCAGATATCTGAAAACCAAGGTTAGGATGAGGTGACGGCATAAGACCATGGCGTTTCCGAAGTGCTGGGTGTGCGGCCAGCTGTCTCCTTGTCTGTCTGGACATTTGCCTTCAGGCTGTGTCAGGCAGAGCATGAGTGCCCAGAGCAGCCTATCCAGTTCGGGAACCGTCGAGGCCCGAGCAGGTTGATCCTCATCTGGGTTTTCTGGAGAGCCCCACAGGGAAACGTTTTTCTTCCATTGGGCAGACACTGGGCTGGGTTTTGGTTCCGGAGTTCCTAGTCCGGAGGGCTTGTTTGCCAGGAGTGTGAGGAAGGAAGTCGGAAAACACAAGCTAGCGTGAGGTTTGGGACCGAGGGCACAGCAGGCCCACTCTGCAGAGGCTGAATCGATATCTCCTGCACTGAGGTCATGTCAACTATGAGACGTGCCTCAGGCTAGAGTTTTTGTCCAGCATGGCCTCTTCCTGAAGGGTGTGGGGGCTTCATGAGGCCAGAAAGTTATGCCTACGATGGGATTTGTGAACTGCTCCAAAACTGAAGGTTACCTTCTGCACGACAGTCGAGTCCTATTGCATGGTTCCAAGAGGCCCCAATGGAAAGACTCGAGAGCAGGTGTCTAAGCATGGATGCCTGGGAACGCCACCTCATATTCCCACTCTTTAGTCAGGACAAGGCAGGCTCAATCTGCGGGCTCCTGGTGAGCTACCCAGAGGGAGAGTTGAAATGGTCTCTCCTGAAGATGAGTCCTACTGTGGCTTGGTGGCCTGGGAGACCTTGGAATGTTGAGGTGGCTCAGGGACTCTGCAGGATTCTCCAACATGAGGTGTTTGACACGGCTCCAACAAGGAAACTTCCCATGTGGAGACGAGAGGAGTTCTGTTCCGTGCCTCAGGAGAGCCCCATACCCTGTTCTTTGAACCAAAGCCTCTGAGGAGTGACACCTGGAAACCAAAGCAAGAGTTGAGACTACGGCCTAAAGGCCTGTCCGGCTCAACCTTCTATCTCTGTTGACATCTGTGTGCATGCATTCATGGATGTAGCTGCTCAGCTTGTGTCCGAATGCACCTGTGAGTCCAGTGAGGCTCCCAGTAGTGGGATGTCCTCGGAGGCCTTGAGGTTTCTCATATTCTGGAGGTGTGTGGCCAAAGGAATGGACACAGTTTCCCAGGAAAGAGCAGGCACGGTCCTGTGGTATGGCTCCAGAGGACCCAGCCTAGAGGCTGTGTTTGCCAGGGCTGTGGGGACAGATGTCTGAAAAAGCAAACTTGGCTCAGCTAGGGGCCAATGTAATGGCAGGCCTGATCTCTAGTCCGTGAGGGGAGATCCTCTGGAAATCAAAGTAGGGCAAGTGGGAGGCAGTCACTCAGGGTTTTGTCTCTGGGTGTTGCGTTTACAGTGTCCGGTCAGGGTAGGGGTTGTCTCAGAGGCCGAGGAAGAGCCTTCCTCTCGGGGGATTGTCCAAGCTCCCAAGTGTTTGGGTTCATTCTGTGGGAATGAAGAGTACTGTTTTCTGCCACAGGGGACCCCCCAGGAGAGGGACTCTAGAGCACAGCAGTGGGTTCCCTCAACTGGAAAACACACCATCTAGTTAGTCCTGGGTGCCTATGGGCATGGCAAGCCACATATGCGGGCTCTTGGTCCAGTCACTGAGAGGCGTTACTTGAATAAGGTACTCACGCTGAGGGTCACAATGTGTGTTTGTGCCCAAGGCGGCCCTCACGCTTGGGCGTGGCCTCATGGGCCATGCCGTTTTCTCCTACACTGAAGGTTTGACTCACTGCCAGCAGCAAGGTTTCTTGCCATGGGGAAGGAGGGGTTCTGACTTGTGCATCAGGTTCCCCCCTGTGCAGGGATTGGAGATAAGGTCTAGGTTCCGATGACTGAAAACCCAGGTTGGGAATGGATGGTGGCCTAAGGCAGTGGCGGGTCCAATGTGCTGGGTGTGCAGCCAGCTGTGTCGGTGTCTGTTGGAAGGTCTGGGCTCAGGCTATTTGCGACAGAGCATCACTGTTTAAGGTAGCCTATGCAATTGGGGTGTTGCCGAGGGCCAAGCAGTTTGATCCTCATTTGGGGTTTCTGGGCAGCGCCATAGACAAGGTTTTTCTCCTGGGAGGCAGGCACAGTGCTTCATTGTGGCCCCAGAATTCCCAGTAGGGAGGGTTTGTGGGCCAGGAGTGTGAGGAGGGAAGTCTGAAAACACAAGCTAGTGTGAGGATTGGAGCCAAGGGCAGAGCAGGCCCACTCTGCAGAGGCTGAATCAAAATCTCCTGCATCTGAAGTCAGGTTGAGGATCAGACGTTGGCTGAGGCTGGAGTATGTGTCCATGATGGCACCTTCATGAAGTGGGGGCCTCATGAGGCCAAGGAAGTTTTCCCACGCTGAGTTTGGAGGTTGCCCCAAACCACAAGGTTTCCTTCTGCGGGATATTCGAGTCCTGTTGCATGGCTCCAGGACATACCATATGGAAGGACTGGAGAGCAGAGTTCGAAGGATGGATCCCTGTACAGCATGTCTCGCAATCCCATTGGCTATTAGCTACAAGATATGTTTGACCTGCTGCCTCTGGAACACGCGACCCAGGGGGCTGAGATGAAATGGCCTCACCTGAGGATGCGTCATAATGTGCGTTTGGGTCCATGGAGACCTTGGAATGTGCTGGTTGTTCAGTGGCCCTGCGGAACTCTCCTACCTGAAGTGTTTGATACATCCCAGTAAGAAAGCTGACCATGTGGAGATGAGAGAGGTTTGGTTTGGTGCCTCAGAAAAGCCCCAGGTGCTGGTCTACGAAAACAGTCCTCTGAGAACGGAAACATGGAAACCAAAGCTAAGGTTCAGATTAGAGCCTGGGGACCTGTCCATTTCAACCTTCTGTCTCTGGGGACACTGTCTGAGAGTCTAAGTGGAGATAGTTGCTCCGCTGGTGTCAGAGAGCCCCTCTTAGTCCAGGGTGGCCTATAATATTGATGGCCTGAGGGACCTTGGAACTTTTCCCTAACCTGTAGGGTTGTGGTCAATGGATTGGGCACACTTTCCTTGGAGAGGGAAGGCACAATCTTTCGCTGTTTGGTCCAGAGGCCCTAGCCTGGATGTTGTGTGGGTCCAGGCTGTGGGCACAGAAGTCTGAATACACAAACTCAGCTTATGAGTGGCGCCTAGGGTATGGCAGGCCTGATGTACAGCCCGAGAGGGAGCTCCTGGGCCTCTGAAACAAGGGCGAGTGGGAGGCGTTCCTTCAGGCTTTTGTCTCTGGATGTTGTGTCCGGGATAGCCGTGGATTGGAGCGGTGGCCTCAGGTACTGTGGACGAGTATCCCTCTCTCGGGATTTGTCCCAGCTCCCAAGAGTTTGGGGTCATTTTGTGGGAAGGGTGGAGTCGTGTTGTCTGGCTCATGGGTCTCTCCAAGAAAGGGATTCCAGAGCAGAGCTCCAGGTATGGGCGGGGCGACTGGAAAATTCTAACCGTGGTGAGGACTGGGTGCATAGGGGCTTGCCAAGCCCCATATGTGGGCTCTTGGTCCAGGCCCTGACAGGCCTTTCTTTGACATGGGGCTCATGCTGAGGGTCACTGTGTGAATTTGTGCCCAAGCAGCACTCAAGTTTGGGCGTGGCATCAGGGGCCATGAAGGTTTCTCCCACCCTGAAGGTGTGACTCCATGCCAAGAGCAAGCTTGACAGCCATGGGGAAGGAGTTCTGTTTTGTGCTTGCTATACCCAGCTGTGTGGAGAATTGATACAATGTCTAGGTTCAGATATCTGAAAACCAAGGTTAGGATGAGGTGACGGCATAAGACCATGGCGTGTCCGAAGTGCTGGGTGTGCGGCCAGCTGTCTCCTTGTCTGTCTGGACATCTGGCTTCAGGCTGTGTCAGGCAGAGCATGAGTGCCCAGAGCAGCATATCCAGTTCGGGTACCGTCGAGGCCCGAGCAGGTTGATCCTCATCTGGGTTTTCTGGAGAGCCCCACAGGGAAACGTTTTTCTTCCATTGGGCAGACACTGGGCTGGGTTTTGGTTCCGGAGTTCCTAGTCCGGAGGGCTTGTTTGCCAGGAGTGTGAGGAAGGAAGTCGGAAAACACAAGCTAGCGTGAGGTTTGGGACCGAGGGCACAGCAGGACCACTCTGCAGAGGCTGAATCGAGATCTCCTGCACTGAGGTCATGTCAACTATGAGACGTGCCTCAGGCTAGAGTTTTTGTCCAGCATGGCCTCTTCCTGAAGGGTGTGGGGGCTTCATGAGGCCAGAAAGTTTTGCCTACGATGGGATTTGTGAACTGCTCCAAAACTGAAGGATACCTTCTGCACGACAGTCGAGTCCTATTGCATGGTTCCAAGAGGCCCCATATGGAAAGACTCGAGAGCAGGTGTCTAAGCATGGATGCCTGGTAACGCCACCTCATATTCCCACTCTTTAGTCAGGACAAGGCAGGCTCAATCTGCGGGCTCCTGGTGAGCTACCCAGAGGGGAGAGTTGAAATGGTCTCTCCTGAAGATGAGTCCTACTGTGGCTTGGTGGCCTGGGAGACCTTGGAATGTGGAGGTAGCTCAGGGACTCTGCAGGATTCTCCAACATGAGGTGTTTGACACGGCTCCAACAAGGAAACTTCCCATGTGGAGACGAGAGGAGTTCTGTTCCGTGCCTCAGCAAAGCCCCATACCCTGTTCTTTGAACCAAAGCCTCTGAGGAGTGACACCTGGAAACCAAAGCAAGAGTTGAGACTACGGCCTAAAGGCCTGTCCGGCTCAACCTTCTATCTCTGTTGACATCTGTGTGCATGCATTCATGGATGTAGCTGCTCAGCTTGTGTCCGAATGCCCCTGTGAGTCCAGTGAGGCTCCCAGTAGTGGGATGTCCTCGGAGGCCTTGAGGTTTCTCATATTCTGGAGGTGTGTGGCCAAAGGAATGGACACAGTTTCCCAGGAGAGAGCAGGCACGGTCCTGTGGTATGGCTCCAGAGGACCCAGCCTAGAGGCTGTGTTTGCCAGGGCTGTGGGGACAGATGTCTGAAAAAGCAAACTTGGCTCAGCTAGGGGCCAATGTAATGGCAGGCCTGATCTCTAGTCCGTGAGGGGATCCTCTGGAAATCAAAGTAGGGCAAGTGGGAGGCAGTCACTCAGGGTTTTGTCTCTGGGTGTTGCGTTTACAGAGTCCGGTCAGGGTAGGGGTTGTCTCAGAGGCCGAGGAAGAGCCTTCCTCTCGGGGGATTGTCCAAGCTCCCAAGTGTTTGGGTTCATTCTGTGGGAATGAAGAGTACTGTTTTCTGCCACAGGGGACCCCCCAGGAGAGGGACTCTAGAGCACAGCAGTGGTTTCCCTCAACTGGAATACACACCATCTAGTTAGTCCTGGGTGCCTATGGGCATGGCAAGCCACATATGCGGGCTCTTGGTCCAGTCACTGAGAAGCGTTACTTGAATAAGGTACTCACGGTGAGGGTCACAATGTGTGTTTGTGCCCAAGGCGGCCCTCACGCTTGGGCGTGGCCTCATGGGCCATGCCGTTTTCTCCTACACTGAAGGTTTGACTCACTGCCAGCAGCAAGGTTTCTTGCCATGGGGAAGGAGGGGTTCTGACTTGTGCATCAGGTTCCCCCCTGTGCAGGGATTGGAGATAAGGTCTAGGTTCCGATGACTGAAAACCCAGGTTGGGAATGGATGGTGGCCTAAGGCAGTGGCGGGTCCAATGTGCTGGGTGTGCAGCCAGCTGTGTCGGTGTCTGTTGGAAGGTCTGGGCTCAGGCTATTTGCGACAGAGCATCACTGTTTAAGGTAGCCTATGCAATTGGGGTGTTGCCGAGGGCCAAGCAGTTTGATCCTCATTTGGGGTTTCTGGGCAGCGCCATAGACAAGGTTTTTCTCCTGGAAGGCAGGCACAGTGCTTCATTGTGGCCCCAGAATTCCCAGCAGGGAGGGTTTGTGGGCCAGGAGTGTGAGGAGGGAAGTCTGAAAACACAAGCTAGTGTGAGGTTTGGAGCCAAGGGCAGAGCAGGCCCACTCTGCAGAGGCTGAATCAAAATCTCCTGCATCTGAAGTCAGGCTGAGGATCAGACGTTGGCTGAGGCTGGAGTATGTGTCCTTGATGGCACCTTCATGAAGTGGGGGCCTCATGAGGCCAAGGAAGTTTTCCCATGCTGAGTTAGGAGGTTGCCCCAAACCACAAGGTTTCCTTCTGCGGGATATTCGAGTCCTGTTGCATGGCTCCAGGACATACCATATGGAAGGACTGGAGAGCAGAGTTCGAAGGATAGATCCCTGTACAGCATGTCTCGCAATCCCATTGGCTATTAGCTACAAGATATGTTTGATCTGCTGCCTCTGGAACACGCGACCCAGGGGGCTGAGATGAAATGGCCTCACCTGAGGATGCGTCATAATGTGCGTTTGGGTCCATGGAGACCTTGGAATGTGCTGGTTGTTCAGTGGCCCTGCGGAACTCTCCTACCTGAAGTGTTTGATACATCCCAGTAAGAAAGCTGACCATGTGGAGATGAGAGAGGTTTGGTTTGGTGCCTCAGAAAAGCCCCAGGTGCTGGTCTACGAAAACAGTCCTCTGAGAACGGAAACATGGAAACCAAAGCTAAGGTTCAGATTAGGGCCTGGGGACCTGTCCATTTCAACCTTCTGTCTCTGGGGACACTGTCTGAGAGTCTAAGTGGAGATAATTGCTCCGCTGGTGTCAGAGAGCCCGTCTTAGTCCAGGGTGGCCTATACTATTGATGGCCTGAGGGACCTTGGAACTTTTCCCTAACCTGTAGGGTTGTGGTCAATGGATTGGGCACACTTTCCTTGGAGAGGGCAGGCACAATCTTTCGCTGTTTGGTCAAGAGGCCCTAGCCTGGATGTTGTGTGGGTCCAGGCTGTGGGCACAGAAGTCTGAATACACAAACTCAGCTTATGAGTGGCGCCTAGGGTATGGCCGGCCGGATGTACAGCCCGAGAGGGAGCTCCTGGGCCTCTGAAACAAGGGCGAGTGGGAGGCGTTCCTTCAGGCTTTTGTCTCTGGATGTTGTGTCCGGGATAGCCGTGGATTGGAGCGGTGGCCTCAGGTACTGTGGACGAGTATCCCTCTCTGGGGATTTGTCCCAGCTCCCAAGAGTTTGGGGTCATTTTGTGGGAAGGGTGGAGTCGTGTTGTCTGGCTCATGGGTCTCTCCAAGAAAGGGATTCCAGAGCAGAGCTCCAGGTACGGGCGGGGCGACTGGAAAATTCTAACCGTGGTGAGGACTGGGTGCATAGGAGCTTGCCAAGCCCCATATGTGGGCTCTTGGTCCAGGCCCTGACAGGCCTTTCTTTGACATGGGGCTCATGCGGAGGGTCACAGTGTGAATTTGTGCCCAAGCAGCACTCAAGTTTGGGCGTGGCATCAGGGGCCATGAAGGTTTCTCCCACCCTGAAGGTGTGACTCCATGCCAAGAGCAAGCTTGACAGCCATGGGGAAGGAGTTCTGTTTTGTGCTTGCTATACCCAGCTGTGTGGAGAATTGATATAATGTCTAGGTTCAGATATCTGAAAACCAAGGTTAGGATGAGGTGAGGGCATAAGACCATGGCGTGTCCGAAGTGCTGGGTGTGCGGCCAGCTGTCTCCTTGTCTGTCTGGACATCTGGCTTCAGGCTGTGTCAGGCAGAGCACGAGTGCCCAGAGCAGCCTATCCAGTTTGGGTACCGTCGAGGCCCGAGCAGGTTGATCCTCATCTGGGTTTTCTGGAGACCCCACAGGGAAACGTTTTTCTTCCATTGGGCAGACACTGGGCTGGGTTTTGGTTCCGGAGTTCCTAGTCCGGAGGGCTTGTTGGCCAGGAGTGTGAGGAAGGAAGTCGGAAAACACAAGCTAGCGTGAGGTTTGGGACCGAGGGCACGGCAGGACCACTCTGCAGAGGCTGAATCGAGATCTCCTGCACTGAGGTCATGTCAACTATGAGACGTGCTTCAGGCTAGAGTTTTTGTCCAGCATGGCCTCTGCCTGAAGGGTGTGGGGGCTTCATGAGGCCAGAAAGTTTTGCCTACGATGGGATTTGTGAACTGCTCCGAAACTGAAGGTTACCTTCTGCACGACAGTCTAGTCCTATTGGATGGTTCCAAGAGGCCCCATATGGAAAGACTCGAGAGCAGGTGTCTAAGCATGGATGCCTGGGAACGCCACCTCATATTCCCACTCTTTAGTCAGGACAAGGCAGGCTCAATCTGCGGGCTCCTGGGTGAGCTACCCAGAGGGGAGAGTTGAAATGGTCTCTCCTGAAGATGGGTCCTACTGTGGCTTGGTGGCCTGGGAGACCTTGGAATGTGGAGGTGGCCCAGGGACTCTGCAGGATTCTCCAACATGAGGTGTTTGACACGGCTCCAACAAGGAAACTTCCCATGTGGAGACGAGAGGAGTTCTGTTCCCTGCCTCAGCAAAGCCCCATACCCTGTTCTTCGAACCAAAGCCTCTGAGGAGTGACACCTGGAAACCAAAGCAAGAGTTGAGACTACGGCCTAAAGGCCTGTCCGGCTCAACCTTCTATCTCTGTTGACATCTGTGTGCATGCATTCATGGATGTAGCTGCTCAGCTTGTGTCCGAATGCCCCTGTGAGTCCAGTGAGGCTCCCAGTAGTGGGATGTCCTCGGAGGCCTTGAGGTTTCTCATATTCTGGAGGTGTGTGGCCAAAGGAATGGACACAGTTTCCCAGGAGAGAGCAGGCATGGTCCTGTGGTATGGCTCCAGAGGACCCAGCCTAGAGGCTGTGTTTGCCAGGGCTGTGGGGACAGATGTCTGAAAAAGCAAACTTGGCTCAGCTAGGGGCCAATGTAATGGCAGGCCTGATCTCTAGTCTGTGAGGGGAAATCCTCTGGAAATCAAAGTAGGGCAAGTGGGAGGCAGTCACTCAGGATTTTGTCTCTGGGTGTTGCGTTTACAGTGTCCGGTCAGGGTAGGGGTTGTCTCAGAAGCCGAGGAAGAGCCTTCCTCTCGGGGGATTGTCCAAGCTCCCAAGTGTTTGTGTTCATTCTGTGGGAATGAAGAGTACTGTTTTCTGCCACAGGGGACCCCCCAGGAGAGGGACTCTAGAGCACAGCAGTGGGTTCCCTCAACTGGAATACACACCATCTAGTTAGTCCTGGGTGCCTATGGGCATGGCAAGCCACATATGCGGGCTCTTGGTCCAGTCACTGAGAGGCGTTACTTGAATAAGGTACTCACGCTGAGGCTCACAATGTGTGTTTGTGCCCAAGGCGGCCCTCACGCTTGGGCGTGGCCTCATGGGCCATGCCGTTTTCTCCTACACTGAAGGTTTGACTCACTGCCAGCAGCAAGGTTTCTTGCCAGGGAGAAGGAGGGGTTCTGACTTGTGCATCAGGTTCCCCCCTGTGCAGGGATTGGAGATCAGGTCTAGGTTCCGATGACTGAAAACCCAGGTTGGGAATGGATGGTGGCCTAAGGCAGTGGCGGGTCCAATGTGCTGGGTGTGCAGCCAGCTGTGTCGGTGTCTGTTGGAAGGTCTGGCCTCAGGCTATTTGCAACAGAGCATCACTGTTTAAGGTAGCCTATGCAATTGGGGTGTTGCCGAGGGCCAAGCAGTTTGATCCTCATTTGGGGTTTCTGGGCAGCGCCATAGACAAGGTTTTTCTCCTGGGAGGCAGGCACAGTGCTTCATTGTGGCCCCAGAATTCCCAGTAGGGAGGGTTTGTGGGCCAGGAGTGTGAGGAGGGAAGTCTGAAAACACAAGCTAGTGTGAGGATTGGAGCCAAGGGCAGAGCAGGCCCACTCTGCAGAGGCTGAATCAAAATCTCCTGCATCTGAAGTCAGGCTGAGGATCAGACGTTGGCTGAGGCTGGAGTATGTGTCCATGATGGCACCTTCATGAAGTGGGGGCCTCATGAGGCCAAGGAAGTTTTCCCACGCTGAGTTTGGAGGTTGCCCCAAACCACAAGGTTTCCTTCTGCGGGACATTCGAGTCCTGTTGCATGGCTCCAGGACATACCATATGGAAGGACTGGAGAGCAGGGTTCGAAGGATGGATCCCTTTACAGCATGTCTCGCATTCCCATTGGCTATTAGCACAAGATATCTTTGATCTGCTGCCTCTGGAACACGCGACCCAGGGGGCTGAGATGAAATGGCCTCTCCTGAGGATGCGTCATAATGTGCGTTTGGGTCCATGGAGACCTTGGAATGTGCTGGTTGTTCAGTGGCCCTGCGGAACTCTCCTACGTGAAGTGTTTGATATATCTCAGTAAGAAAGTTGCCCATGTGGAGATGAGAGAGGTTTGGTTTGGTGCCTCAGAAAAGCCCCAGGTGCTGGTCTACGAAAACAGTCCTCTGAGAACGGAAACATGGAAACCAAAGCTAAGGTTCAGATTAGGGCCTGGGGGCCTGTCCATTACAACCTTCTGTCTCTGGGGACACTGTCTGAGAGTCTAAGTGGAGATAGTTGCTCCGCTGGTGTCAGAGAGCCCCTCTTAGTCCAGGGTGGCCTATACTATTGATGGCCTCCGGGACCTTGGAGCTTTTTCCTAACATGTAGGGTTATGGTCAATGGATTGGGCACAATTTCCTTGGAGAGGGCAGGCACAATCTTTCGCTGTTTGGTCCAGAGGCCCTAGCCTGGATGTTGTGTGGGTCCAGGCTGTGGGCACAGAAGTCTGAATACACAAACTCAGCTTATGAGTGGCGCCTAGGGTATGGCAGGCCGGATGTACAGCCCGAGAGGGAGCTCCTGGGCCTCTGAAACAAGGGCGAGTGGGAGGCGTTCCTTCAGGCTTTTGTCTCTGGATGTTGTGTCCGGGATAGCCGTGGATTGGAGCGGTGGCCTCAGGTACTGTGGACGAGTATCCCTCTCTGGGGATTTGTCCCAGCTCCCAAGAGTTTGGGGTCATTTTGTGGGAAGGGTGGAGTCGTGTTGTCTGGCTCATGGGTCTCTCCAAGAAAGGGATTCCAGAGCAGAGCTCTAGGTACGGGCGGGGCGACTGGAAAATTAAAACCGTGGTGAGGATTGGGTGCATAGGGGCTTGGCAAGCCCCATATGTGGGCTCTTGGTCCAGGCCCTGACAGGCCTTTCTTTGACATGGGGCTCATGCTGAGGGTCACAGTGTGAATTTGTGCCCAAGCAGCACTCAAGTTTGGGCGTGGCATCAGGGGCCATGAAGGTTTCTCCCACCCTGAAGGTGTGACTCCATGCCAAGAGCAAGCTTGACAGCCATGGGGAAGGAGGAGTTCTGTTTTGTGCTTGCTATACCCAGCTGTGTGGAGAATTGATATAATGTCTAGGTTCAGATATCTGAAAACCAAGGTTAGGATGAGGTGACGGCATAAGACCATGTGGTGTCCGAAGTGCTGGGTGTGCGGCCAGCTGTCTCCTTCTCTGTCTGGACGTCTGGCTTCAGGCTGTGTCAGGCAGAGCATGAGTGCCCAGAGCAGCCTATCCAATTTGGGTACCGTCGAGGCCCGAGCAGGTTGATCCTCATCTGGGTTTTCTGGAGAGCCCCACAGGGAAACGTTTTTCTTCCATTGGGCAGACACTGGGCTGGGTTTTGGTTCCGGAGTTCCTAGTCCGGAGGGCTTGTTTGCCAGGAGTGTGAGGAAGGAAGTCGGAAAACACAAGCTAGCGTGAGGTTTGGGACCGAGGGCACAGCAGGCCCACTCTGCAGAGACTGAATCGAGATCTCCTGCACTGATGTCATGTCAACTATGAGACGTGCCTCAGGCTAGAGTTTTTGTCCAGCATGGCCTCTTCCTGAAGGGTGTGGGGGCTTCATGAGGCCAGAAATTTTTTCCTACGATGGTATTTGTGAATTGCTCCAATACTGAAGGTTACCTTCTGCACGACAGTCGAGTCCTATTGCATGGTTCCAAGAGGCCCCATATGGAAAGACTCGAGAGCAGGTGTCTAAGCATGGATGCTGGGAAAGCCACCTCATATTCCCACTCTTTAGTCAGGACAAGGCAGGCTCAATCTGCGGGCTCCTGGGTGAGCTACCCAGAGGGGAGAGTTGAAATGGACTCTCCTGAAGATGAGTCCTACTGTGGCTTGGTTGCCTGGGAGACCTAGAATGTGGAGGTGGCTCAGGGACTCTGCAGGATTCTCCAACATGAGGTGTTTGACACGGCTCCAACTAGGAAACTTCCCATGTGGAGACGAGAGGAGTTCTGTTCCGTGCCTCAGGAAAGCCCCATACCCTGTTCTTCGAACCAAAGCCTCTGAGGAGTGACACCTGGAAACCAAAGCAAGAGTTGAGACTACGGCCTAAAGGCCTGTCCGGCTCAACCTTCTATCTCTGTTGACATCTGTGTGCATGCATTCATGGATATAGCTGCTCAGCTTGTGTCCGAATGCCCCTGTGAGTCCAGTGAGGCTCCCAGTAGTGGGATGTCCTCGGAGGCCTTGAGGTTTCTCATATTCTGGAGGTGTGTGGCCAAAGGAATGCACAGTTTCCCAGGAGAGAGCAGGCACGGTCCTGTGGTATGGCTCCAGAGGACCCAGCCTAGAGGTTGTGTTTGCCAGGGCTGTGGGGACAGATGTCTGAAAAAGCAAACTTGGCTCAGCTAGGGGCCAATGTAATGGCAGGCCTGATCTCTAGTCCGTGAGGGGAGATCCTCTGGAAATCAAAGTAGGGCAAGTGGGAGGCAGTAACTCAGGATTTTGTCTCTGGGTGTTGCGTTTACAGTGTCCGGTCAGGGTAGGGGTTGTCTCAGAGGCCGAGGAAGAGCCTTCCTCTCGGGGGATTGTCCAAGCTCCCAAGTGTTTGTGTTCATTCTGTGGGAATGAAGAGTACTGTTTTCTGCCACAGGGGACCCCCCAGGAGAGGGACTCTAGAGCACAGCAGTGGGTTCCCTCAACTGGAATACACACCATCTAGTTAGTCCTGGGTGCCTATGGGCATGGCAAGCCACATATGCGGGCTCTTGGTCCAGTCACTGAGAGGCGTTACTTGAATAAGGTACTCACGCTGAGGGTCACAATGTGTGTTTGTGCCCAAGGCGGCCCTCACACTTGGGCGTGGCCTCATGGGCCATGGCGTTTTCTCCTACACTGAAGGTTTGACTCACTGCCAGCAGCAAGGTTTCTTGCCAGGGGGAAGGAGGGGTTCTGACTTGTGCATCAGGTTCCCCCCTGTGCAGGGATTGGAGATCAGGTCTAGGTTCCGATGACTGAAAACCCAGGTTGGGAATGGATGGTGGCCTAAGGCAGTGGCGGGTCCAATGTGCTGGGTGTGCAGCCAGCTGTGTCGGTGTCTGTTGGAAGGTCTGGGCTCAGGCTATTTGCGACAGAGCATCACAGTTTAAGGTAGCCTATGCAATTGGGGTGTTGCCGAGGGCCAAGCAGTTTGATCCTCATTTGGGGTTTCTGGGCAGCGCCATAGACAAGGTTTTTCTCCTGGGAGGCAGGCACAGTGCTTCATTGTGGCCCCAGAATTCCCAGTAGGGAGGGTTTGTGTGCCAGGAGTGTGAGGAGGGAAGTCTGAAAACACAAGCTAGTGTGAGGATTGGAGCCAAGGGAAGAGCAGGCCCACTCTGCAGAAGCTGAATCAAAATCTCCTGCATCTGAAGTCAGGCTGAGGATCAGACGTTGGCTGAGGCTGGAGTATGTGTCCATGATGGCACCTTCATGAAGTGGGGGCCTCATGAGGCCAAGGAATTTTCCCACGCTGAGTTTGGAGGTTGCCCCAAACCACAAGGTTTCCTTCTGCGGGACATTCGAGTCCTGTTGCATGGCTCCAGGGCATATCATATGGAAGGACTGGAGAGCAGGGTTCGAAGGATGTATCCCTGTACAGCATGTCTCGCATTCCCATTGGCTATTAGCGACAAGATATGTTTGATCTGCTGCCTCTGGATCACGCGACCCAGGGGGCTGAGATGAAATGGCCTCTCCTGAGGATGCGTCATAATGTGCGTTTGGGTCCATGGAGAAATTGGAATGTGCTGGTTGTTCAGTGGCCCTGCGGAACTCTCCTACCTGAAGTGTTTGATACATCCCAGTAAGAAAGCTGCCCATGTGGAGATGAGAGAGGTTTGGTTTGGTGCCTCAGAAAAGCCCCAGGTGCTGGTCTACGAAAACAGTCCTCTGAGAACGGAAACATGGAAACCAAAGCTAAGGTTCAGATTAGGGCCTGGGGGCCTGTCCATTTCAACCTTCTGTCTCTGGGGAAACTGTCTGAGAGTCTAAGTGGAGATAGTTGCTCCGCTGGTGTCAGAGAGCCCCTCTTAGTCCAGGGTGGCCTATACTATTGATGGCCTCAGGGACCTTGGAGCTTTTCCCTAACCTGTAGGGTTGTGGTCAATGGATTGGGCACACTTTCCTTGGAGAGGGCAGGCACAATCTTTCGCTGTTTGGTCCAGAGGCCCTAGCCTGGATGTTGTGTGGGTCCAGGCTGTGGGCACAGAAGTTTGAATACACAAACTCAGCTTATGAGTGGCGCCTAGGGTATGGCCGGCCGGATGTACAGCCTGAGAGGGAGCTCCTGGGCCTCTGAAACAAGGGCGAGTGGGAGGCGTTCCTTCAGGCTTTTGTCTCTGGATGTTGTGTCCGGGATAGCCGTGGATTGGAGCGGTGGCCTCAGGGACTGTGGACGAGTATCCCTCTCTGGGGATTTGTCCCAGCTCCCAAGAGTTTGGGGTCATTTTGTGGGAAGGGTGGAGTCGTGTTGTCTGGCTCATGGGTCTCTCCAAGAAAGGGATTCCAGAGCAGAGCTCCAGGTACGGGCGGGGCGACTGGAAAATTAAAACCGTGGTGAGGTTTGGGTGCATAGGGGCTTGGCAAGCCCCATATGTGGGCTCTTGGTCCAGACCCTGACAGGCCTATCTTTGACATGGGGCTCATGCTGAGGGTCACAGTGTGAATTTGTGCCCAAGCAGCACTCAAGTTTGGGCGTGGCATCAGGGGCCATGAAGATTTCTCCCACCCTGAAGGTGTGACTCCATGCCAAGAGCAAGCTTGACAGCCATGGGGAAGGAGGAGTTCTGTTTTGTGCTTGCTATACCCAGCTGTGTGGAGAATTGATATAATGTCTAGGTTCAGATATCTGAAAACCAAGGTTAGGATGAGGTGACGGCATAAGACCATGTGGTGTCCGAAGTGCTGGGTGTGTGGCCAGCTGTCTCCTTGTCTGTCTGGACGTCTGGCTTCAGGCTGTGGCAGGCAGAGCATGAGTGCCCAGAGCAGCCTATCCAGTTCGGGTACCGTCGAGGCCCGAGCAGGTTGATCCTCATCTGGGTTTTCTGGAGAGCCCCACAGGGAAACGTTTTTCTTCCATTGGGCAGACACTGGGCTGGGTTTTGGTTCCGGAGTTCCTAGTCCGGAGGGCTTGTTTGCCAGGAGTGTGAGGAAGGAAGTTGGAAAACACAAGCTAGCGTGAGGTTTGGGACCGAGGGCACAGCAGGCCCACTCTGCAGAGATTGAATCGAGATCTCCTGCACTGAGGTCATGTCAACTATGAGACGTGCCTCAGGCTAGAGTTTTTGTCCAGCATGGCCTCTTCCAGAAGGGTGTGGGGGCTTCATGAGGCCAGAATGTTTTGCCTACGATGGGATTTGTGAACTGCTCCAAAACTGAAGGTTACCTTCTGC
The DNA here is from genome assembly GCF_964662115.1 of Mustela nivalis. Taxonomy (NCBI): domain Eukaryota; kingdom Metazoa; phylum Chordata; class Mammalia; order Carnivora; family Mustelidae; genus Mustela; species Mustela nivalis. The sequence goes on along the minus strand of NW_028136005.1, from coordinate 249,156 downwards.
ACGACAGTCGAATCCTATTGCATGGTTCCAAGAGGCCCCATATGGAAAGACTCGAGAGCAGGTGTCTAAGCATGGATGCCGGGAACGCCACCTCATATTCCCACTCTTTAGTCAGGACAAGGCAGGCTCAATCTGCGGGCTCCTGGGTGAGCTACCCAGAGGGGAGAGTTGAAATGGTCTCTCCTGAAGATGAGTCCTACTGTGGCTTGGTGGCCTGGGAGACCTTGGAATGTGGAGGTGGCTCAGGGACTCTGCAGGATTCTCCAACATGAGGTGTTTGACACGGCTCCAACAAGGAAACTTCCCATGTGGAGACGAGAGGAGTTCTGTTCCGTGCCTCAGGAAAGCTCCATACCCTGTTCTTCGCACCAAAGCCTCTGAGGAGTGACACCTAAAAACCAAAGCAAGAGTTGAGACCACGGCCTAAGGGCCAGTCCGGCTCAACCTTCTATCTCTGTTGACATCTGTGTGCATGCATTCATGGATATAGCTGCTCAGCTTGTGTCCGAATGCCCCTGTGAGTCCAGTGAGGCTCCCAGTAGTGGGGTGTCCTCCGAGGCCTTGAGGTTTCTCATATTCTGGAGGTGTGTGGCCAAAGGAATGGATACAGTTTCCCAGGAGAGAGCAGGCACGGTCCTGTGGTATGGCTCCAGAGGACCCAGCCTAGAGGCTGTGTTTGCCAGGGCTGTGGGGACAGATGTCTGAAAAAGCAAACTTGGCTCAGCTAGGGGCCAATGTAATGGCAGGCATGATCTCTAGTCCGTGAGGGGAGATCCTCTGGAAATCAAAGTAGGGCAAGTGGGAGGCAGTCACTCAGGATTTTGTCTCTGGGTGTTGCGTTTACAGTGTCCGGTCAGGGTAGGGGTTGTCTCAGAGGCCGAGGAAGAGCCTTCCTCTCGGGGGATTGTCCAAGCTCCCATGTTTGTGTTCATTCTGTGGGAATGAAGAGTACTGTTTTCTGCCACAGGGGACCCCCCAGGAGAGGGACTCTAGAGCACAGCAGTGGTTTCCCTCAACTGGAATACACACCATCTAGTTAGTCCTGGGTGCCTATGGGCATGGCAAGCCACATATGCGGGCTCTTGGTCCAGTCACTGAGAGGCGTTACTTGAATAAGGTACTCACGCTGAGGGTCACAATGTGTGTTTGTGCCCAAGGCGGCCCTCACGCTTGGGCGTGGCCTCATGGGCCATGCCATTTTCTCCTACACTGAAGGTTTGACTCACTGCCAGCAGCAAGGTTTCTTGCCATGGGGAAGGAGGGGTTCTGACTTGTGCATCAGGTTCCCCCCTGTGCAGGGATTGGAGATAAGGTCTAGGTTCCGATGACTGAAAACCCAGGTTGGGAATGGATGGTGGCCTAAGGCAGTGGCGGGTCCAATGTGCTGGGTGTGCAGACAGCTGTGTCGGTGTCTGTTGGAAGGTCTGGGCTCAGGCTATTTGCGACAGAGCATCACTGTTTAAGGTAGCCTATGCAATTGGGGTGTTGCCGAGGGCCAAGCAGTTTGATCCTCATTTGGGGTTTCTGGGCAGCGCCATAGACAAGGTTTTTCTCCTGGGAGGCAGGCACAGTGCTTCATTGTGGCCCCAGAATTCCCAGTAGGGAGGGTTTGTGGGCCAGGAGTGTGAGGAGGGAAGTCTGAAAACACAAGCTAGTGTGAGGTTTGGAGCCAAGGGCAGAGCAGGCCCACTCTGCAGAGGCTGAATCAAAATCTCCTGCATCTGAAGTCAGGCTGAGGATCAGACGTTGGCTGAGGCTGGAGTATGTGTCCATGATGGCACCTTCATGAAGTGGGGGCCTCATGAGGCCAAGGAAGTTTTCCCACGCTGAGTTTGGAGGTTGCCCCAAACCACAAGGTTTCCTTCTGCGGGACATTCGAGTCTTGTTGCATGGCTCCAGGACATACCATATGGAAGGACTGGAGAGCAGGGTTCGAAGGATGGATCCCTGTACAGCATGTCTCACATTCCCATTGGCTATTAGCGACAAGATATGTTTGATCTGCTGCCTCTGGAACACGCGACCCAGGGGGTTGAGATGAAATGGCCTCTCCTGAGGATGCGTCGTAATGTGCGTTTGGATCCATGGAGACCTTAGAATGTGCTGGTTGTTCAGTGGCCCTGCGGAACTCTCCTACCTGAAGTGTTTGCTACATCTCAGTAAGAAAGCTGCCCATGTGGAGATGAGAGAGGTTTGGTTTGGTGCCTCAGAAAAGCCCCCGGTGCTGGTCTACGAAAACAGTCCTCTGAGAACGGAAACATGGAAACCAGGGCTAAGGTTCAGATTAGGGCCTGGGGGCCTGTCCATTTCAACCTTCTGTCTCCTGGGACACTGACTGAGAGTCTAAGTGGAGATAGTTGCTCCGCTGGTGTCAGAGAGTCCCTCTTAGTCCAGGGTGGCCTATACTATTGATGGCCTCAGGGACCTTGGAGCTTTTCCCTAACCTGTAGGGTTGTGGTCAATGGATTGGGCACACTTTCCTTGGAGAGGGCAGGCACAATCTTTCGCTGTTTGGTCCAGAGGCCCTAGCCTGGATGTTGTGTGGGTCCAGGCTGTGGGCACAGAAGTCTGAACACAAACTCAGCTTATGAGTGGCGCCTAGGGTATGGCAGGCCGGATGTACAGACCGAGAGGGAGCTCCTGGGCCTCTGAAACAAGGGCGAGTGGGAGGCGTTCCTTCAGGCTTTTGTCTCTGGATGTTGTGTCCGGGATAGCCGTGGATTGGAGCGGTGGCCTCAGGTACTGTGGACAAGTATCCCTCTCTGGGGATTTGTCCCAGCTCCCAAGAGTTTGGGGTCATTTTGTGGGAAGGTTGGAGTCGTGTTGTCTGGGTCATGGGTCTCTCCAAGAAAGGGATTCCAGAGCAGAGCTCCAGGAACGGGCGGGGCGACTGGAAAATAAAACCGTGGTGAGGATTGGGTGCATAGGGGCTTGGCAAACCCCATATGTGGGCTCTTGGTCCAGGCCCTGACAGGCCTTTCTTTGACATGGGGCTCATGCTGAGGGTCACAGTGTGAATTTGTGTCCAAGCAGCATTCAAGTTTGGGCGTGGCATCAGGGGCCATGAAGGTTTCTCCCACCCTGAAGGTGTGACTCCATGCCAAGAGCAAGCTTGACAGCCATGGGGAAGGAGTTCTGTTTTGTGCTTGCTATACCCAGCTGTGTGGAGAATTGATATAATGTCTAGGTTCAGATATCTGAAAACCAAGGTTAGGATGAGGTGACGGCATAAGACCATGGCGTGTCCGAAGTGCTGGGTGTGCGGCCAGCTGTCTCCTTGTCTGTCTGGACGTCTGGCTTCAGGCTGTGTCAGGCAGAGCATGAGTGCCCAGAGCAGCCTATCCAGTTCGGGTACCGTCGAGGCCCGAGCAGGTTGATCCTCATCTGGGTTTTCTGGAGAGCCCCACAGGGAAACGTTTTTCTTCCATTGGGCAGACACTGGGCTGGGTTTTGGTTCCGGAGTTCCTAGTCCGGAGGGCTTGTTTGCCAGGAGTGTGAGGAAGGAAGTCGGAAAACACAAGCTAGCGTGAGGTTTGGGACCGAGGGCACGGCAGGCCCACTCTGCAGAGGCTGAATCGAGATCTCCTGCACTGAGGTCATGTCAACTATGAGACGTGCCTCAGGCTAGAGTTTTTGTCCAGCATGGCCTCTTCCTGAAGGGTGTGGGGGCTTCATGAAGCCAGAAAGATTTGCCTACGATGGGATTTGTGAACTGCTCCAAAACTGAAGGTTACCTTCTGCACGACAGTCGAGTCCTATTGCATGGTTCCAAGAGGCCCCATATGGAAAGACTCGAGAGCAGGTGTGTAAGCATGGATGCCTGGGAACGCCACTCTTTAGTCAGGTCAAGGCAGGCTCAATCTGCGGGCTCCTGGGTTAGCTACCCAGAGGGGAGTGTTGAAATGGTCTCTCCTGAAGATGAGTCCTACTGTGGCTTGGTGGCCTGGGAGACCTTGGAATGTGGGGGTGGCTCAGGGACTCTGCAGGATTCTCCAACATGAGGTGTTTGACACGGCTCCAACAAGGAAACTTCCCATGTGGAGACGAGAGGAGTTCTGTTCCGTGCCTCAGGAAAGCTCCATACCCTGTTCTTCGCACCAAAGCCTCTGAGGAGTGACACCTAAAAACCAAAGCAAGAGTTGAGACCACGGCCTAAAGGCCAGTCCGGCTCAACCTTCTATCTCTGTTGACATCTGTGTGCATGCATTCATGGATATAGCTGCTCAGCTTGTGTCCGAATGCCCCTGTGAGTCCAGTGAGGCTCCCAGTAGTGGGGTGTCCTCGGAGGCCTTGAGGTTTCTCATATTCTGGAGGTGTGTGGCCAAAGGAATGGATACAGTTTCCCAGGAGAGAGCAGGCACGGTCCTGTGGTATGGCTCCAGAGGACCCAGCCTAGAGGCTGTGTTTGCCAGGGCTGTGGGGACAGATGTCTGAAAAAGCAAACTTGGCTCAGCTAGGGGCCAATGTAATGGCAGGCATGATCTCTAGTCCGTGAGGGGAGATCCTCTGGAAATCAAAGTAGGGCAAGTGGGAGGCAGTCACTCAGGATTTTGTCTCTGGGTGTTGCGTTTACAGTGTCCGGTCAGGGTAGGGGTTCTCTCAGAGAGCCTTCCTCTCGGGGGATTGCCAAGCTCCCAAGTGTTTGTGTTCATTCTGTGGGAATGAAGAGTACTGTTTTCTGCCACAGGGGACCCCCCAGGAGAGGGACTCTAGAGCACAGCAGTGGGTTCCCTCAACTGGAATACACACCATCTAGTTAGTCCTGGGTGCCTATGGGCATGGCAAGCCACATATGCGGGCTCTTGGTCCAGTCACTGAGAGGCGTTACTTGAATAAGGTACTCACGCTGAGGGTCACAATGTGTGTTTGTGCCCAAGGCGGCCCTCACGCTTGGGCGTGGCCTCATGGGCCATGCCGTTTTCTCCTACACTGAAGGTTTGACTCACTGCCAGCAGCAAGGTTTCTTGCCATGGGGAAGGAGGGTTTCTGACTTGTGCATCAGGTTCCCCCCTGTGCAGGGATTGGAGATAAGGTCTAGGTTCCGATGACTGAAAACCCAGGTTGGGAATGGATGGTGGCCTAAGGCAGTGGTGGGTCCAATGTGCTGGGTGTGCAGCCAGCTGTGTCGGTGTCTGTTGGAAGGTCTGGGCTCAGGCTATTTGCGACAGAGCATCACTGTTTAAGGTAGCCTATGCAATTGGGGTGTTGCCGAGGGCCAAGCAGTTTGATCCTCATTTGGGGTTTCTGGGCAGCGCCATAGACAAGGTTTTTCTCCTGGGAGGCAGGCACAGTGCTTCATTGTGGCCCCAGAATTCCCAGTAGGGAGGGTTTGTGTGCCAGGAGTGTGAGGAGGGAAGTCTGAAAACACAAGCTAGTGTGAGGATTGGAGCCAAGGGCAGAGCAGGCCCACTCTGCAGAGGCTGAATCAAAATCTCCTGCATCTGAAGTCAGGCTGAGGATCAGATGTTGGCTGAGGCTGGAGTATGTGTCCATGATGGCACCTTCATGAAGTGGGGGCCTCATGAGGCCAAGGAAGTTTTCCCACGCTGAGTTTGGAGGTTGCCCCAAACAACAAGGTTTCCTTCTGCGGGATATTCGAGTCCTGTTGCATGGCTCCAGGACATACCATATGGAAGGACTGGAGAGCAGAGTTCGAAGGATGTATCCCTGTACAGCATGTCTCGCATTCCCATTGGCTATTAGCTACAAGATATGTTTGATCTGCTGCCTCTGGAACACGCGACCCAGGGGGCTGAGATGAAATGGCCTCTCCTGAGGATGCGTCATAATGTGCGTTTGGGTCCATGGACACCTTGGAATGTGCTGGTTGTTCAGTGGCCCTGCGGAACTCTGCTACCTGAAGTGTTTGATACATCCCAGTAAGAAAGCTGCCCATGTGGAGATGAGAGAGGTTTGGTTTGGTGCCTCAGAAAAGCCCCATGTGCTGGTCTACGAAAACAGTCCTCTGAGAACGGAAACATGGAAACCAAAGCTAAGGTTCAGATTAGGGCCTGGGGGCCTGTCCATTTCAACCTTCTGTCTCTGGGGACACTGTCTGAGAGTCTAAGTGGAGATAGTTGCTCCGCTGGTGTCAGAGAGCCCCTCTTAGTCTAGGGTGGCCTATACTATTGATGGCCTCAGGGACCTTGGAGCTTTTCCCTAACCTGTAGGGTTGTGGTCAATGGATTGGGCACACTTTCCTTGGAGAGGGCAGGCACAATCTTTCGCTGTTTGGTCCAGAGGCCCTAGCCTGGATGTTGTGTGTGTCCAGGCTGTGGGCACAGAAGTCTGAATACACAAACTCAGCTTATGAGTGGCGCCTAGGGTATGGCAGGCCGGATGTACAGCCCGAGAGGGAGCTCCTGGGCCTCTGAAACAAGGGCAAGTGGGAGGCGTTCCTTCAGGCTTTTGTCTCTGGATGTTGTGTCCGGGATAGCCGTGGATTGGAGCGGTGGCCTCAGGTACTGTGGACGAGTATCCCTCTCTGGGGATTTGTCCCAGCTCCCAAGAGTTTGGGGTCATTTTGTGGGAAGGGTGGAGTCGTGTTGTCTGGCTCATGGGTCTCTCCAAGAAAGGGATTCCAGAGCAGAGCTCCAGGAACGGGCGGGGCGACTGGAAAATTCAAACCGTGGTGAGGATTGGGTGCATAGGGGCTTGGCAAGCCCCATATGTGGGCTCTTGGTCCAGGCCCTGACAGGCCTTTCTTTGACATGGGGCTCATGCTGAGGGTCACAGTGTGAATTTGTGCCCAAGCAGCACTCAAGTTTGGGCGTGGCATCAGGGGCCATGAAGGTTTCTCCCACCCTGAAGGTGTGACTCCATGCCAAGAACAAGCCTGACAGCCTTGGGGAAGGAGGAGTTCTGTTTTGTGCTTGCTATACCCAGCTGTGAGGAGAATTGATATAATGTCTAGGTTCAGATATCTGAAAACCAAGGTTAGGATGAGGTGACGGCATAAGACCATGGCGTGTCCGAAGTCCTGTGTGTGCGGCCAGCTGTCTCCTTGTCTGTCTGGACGTCTGGCTTCAGGCTGTGTCAGGCAGAGCACGAGTGCCCAGAGCAGCCTATCCAGTTCGGGTACCGTCGAGGCCCGAGCAGGTTGATCCTCATCTGGGTTTTCTGGAGAGCCCCACAGGGAAACGTTTTTCTTCCATTGGGCAGACACTGGGCTGGGTTTTGGTTCCGGAGTTCCTAGTCCGGAGGGCTTGTTTGCCAGGAGTGTGAGGAAGGAAGTCGGAAAACACAAGCTAGCGTGAGGTTTGGGACCGAGGGCACGGCAGGCCCACTCTGCAGAGACTGAATCGAGATCTCCTGCACTGAGGTCATGTCAACTATGAGACGTGCCTCAGGCTAGAGTTTTTGTCCAGCATGGCCTCTTCCTGAAGGGTGTGGGGGCTTCATGAGGCCAGAAAGTTTTGCCTACGATGGGATTTGTGAACTGCTCCAAAACTGAAGGTTACCTTCTGCACGACAGTCGAGTCCTATTGCATGGTTCCAAGAGGCCCCATATGGAAAGACTCGAGAGCAGGTGTCTAAGCATGGATGCCTGGGAACGCCACCTCATATTCCCACTCTTTAGTCAGGACAAGGCAGGCTCAATCTGCGGGCTCCTGGGTGAGTTACCCAGAGGGGAGAGTTGAAATGGACTCTCCTGAAGATGAGTCCTACTGTGGCTTGGTGGCCTGGGAGACCATGGAATGGGGAGGTGGCTCAGGGACTCTGCAGGATTCTCCAACATGAGGTGTTTGACACGGCTCCAACAAGGAAACTTCCCATGTGGAGACGAGAGGAGTTCTGTTCCGTGCCTCAGGAAAGCCCCATACCCTGTTCTTCGAACCAAAGCCTCTGAGGAGTGACACCTGGAAACCAAAGCAAGAGTTGAAACTACGGCCTAAAGGCCTGTCCGGCTCAACCTTCTATCTCTGTTGACATCTGTGTGCATGCATTCATGGATGTACCTGCTCAGCTTGTGTCCGAATGCCCATGTGAGTCCAGTGAGGCTCCCAGTAATGGGATGTCCTCGGAAGCCTTGAGGTTTCTCATATTCTGGAGGTGTGTGGCCAAAGGAATGGACACAGTTTCCCAGGAGAGAGCAGGCACGGTCCTGTGGTATGGCTCCAGAGGACCCAGCCTAGAGGTTGTGTTTGCCAGGGCTGTGGGGACAGATGTCTGAAAAAGCAAACTTGGCTCAGCTAGGGGCCAATGTAATGGCAGGCCTGATCTCTAGTCCGTGAGGGGAGATCCTCTGGAAATCAAAGTAGGGCAAGTGGGAGGCAGTCACTCAGGATTTTGTCTCTGGGTGTTGCATTTACAGTGTCCGGTCAGGGTAGGGGTTGTCTCAGAGGCCGAGGAGAGCCTTCCTCTCGGGGGATTGTCCAAGCTCCCAAGTGTTTGGGTTCATTCTGTGGGAATGAAGAGTACTGTTTTCTGCCACAGGGGACCCCCCAGGAGAGGGACTCTAGAGCACAGCAGTGGGTTCCCTCAACTGGAATACACACCATCTAGTTAGTCCTGGGTGCCTATGGGCATGGCAAGCCACATATGCGGGCTCTTGGTCCAGTCACTGAGAGGCGTTACTTGAATAAGGTACTCACGCTGAGGGTCACAATGTGTGTTTGTGCCCAAGGCTGCCCTCATGCTTGGGCGTGGCCTCATGGGCCATGCCGTTTTCTCCTACACTGAAGGTTTGACTCACTGCCAGCAGCAAGGTTTCTTGCCATGGGGAAGGAGGGGTTCTGTCTTGTGCATCAGGTTCCCCCCTGTGCAGGGATTGGAGATAAGGTCTAGGTTCCGATGACTGAAAACCCAGGTTGGGAATGGATGGTGGCCTAAGGCAGTGGCGGGTCCAATGTGCTGGGTGTGCAGCCAGCTGTGTAGGTGTCTGTTGGAAGGTCTGGGCTCAGGCTATTTGCGACAGAGCATCACTGTTTAAGGTAGCCTATGCAATTGGGGTGTTGCCGAGGGCCAAGCAGTTTGATCCTCATTTGGGGTTTCTGGGCAGCGCCATAGACAAGGTTTTTCTCCTGGGAGGCAGGCACAGTGCTTCATTGTGGCCCCAGAATTCCCAGTAGGGAGGGTTTGTGGGCCAGGAGTGTGAGGAGGGAAGTCTGAAAACACAAGCTAGTGTGAGGATTGGAGCCAAGGGCAGAGCAGGCCCACTCTGCAGAGGCTGAATCAAAATCTCCTGCATCTGAAGTCAGGCTGAGGATCAGATGTTGGCTGAGGCTGGAGTATGTGTCCATGATGGCACCTTCATGAAGTGGGGGCCTCATGAGGCCAAGGAAGTTTTCCCACGCTGAGTTTGGAGGTTGCCCCAAACCACAAGGTTTCCTTCTGCGGGATATTCGAGTCCTGTTGCATGGCTCCAGGACATACCATATGGAAGGACTGGAGAGCAGGTTTCGAAGGATGGATCCCTGTACAGCATGTCTCGCATTCCCATTGGCTATTAGCTACAAGATATGTTTGATCTGCTGCCTCTGGAACACGCGACCCAGGGGGCTGAGATGAAATGGCCTCTCCTGAGGATGCGTCATAATGTGCGTTTGGGTCCATGGACACCTTGGAATGTGCTGGTTGTTCAGTGGCCCTGCGGAACTCTGCTACCTGAAGTGTTTGATACATCCCAGTAAGAAAGCTGCCCATGTGGAGATGAGAGATGTTTGGTTTGGTGCCTCAGAAAAGCCCCATGTGCTGGTCTACGAAAACAGTCCTCTGAGAACGGAAACATGGAAACCAAAGCTAAGGTTCAGATTAGGGCCTGGGGACCTGTCCATTTCAACCTTCTGTCTCTGGGGACACTGTCTGAGAGTCTAAGTGGAGATAGTTGCTCCGCTGGTGTCAGAGAGCCCCTCTTAGTACAAGGTGGCCTATACTATTGATATCCTGAGGGACCTTGGAACTTTTCCCGAACCTGTAGGGTTGTGGTCAATGGATTGGGCACACTTTCCTTGGAGAGGGCAGGCACAATCTTTCGCTGTTTGGTCCAGAGGCCCTAGCCTGGATGTTGTGTGGGTCCAGGCTGTGGGCACAGAAGTCTGAATACACAAACTCAGCTTATTAGTGGCGACTAGGGTATGGCAGGCCGGATGTACAGCCCGAGAGGGAGCTCCTGGGCCTCTGAAACAAGGGCGAGTGGGAGGCGTTCCTTCAGGCTTTTGTCTCTGGATGTTGTGTCCGGGATAGCCGTGGATTGGAGCGGTGGCCTCAGGTACTGTGGACGAGTATCCCTCTCTGGGGATTTGTCCCAGCTCCCAAGAGTTTGGGGTCATTTTGTGGGAAGGGTGGAGTCGTGTTGTCTGGCTCATGGGTCTCTCCAAGAAAGGGATTCCAGAGCAGAGCTCCAGGAACGGGCGGGGCGACTGGAAAATTCAAACCGTGGTGAGGACTGGGTGCATAGGGGCTTGGCAAGCCCCATATGTGGGCTCTTGGTCCAGGCCCTGACAGGCCTTTCTTTGACATGGGGCTCATGCTGAGGGTCACAGTGTGAATTTGTGCCCAGCAGCACTCAAGTTTGGGCGTGGCATCAGGAGCCATGAAGGTTTCTCCCACCCTGAAGGTGTGACTCCATGCCAAGAGCAAGCTTGACAGCCATGGGGAAGGAGGAGTTCTGTTTTGTGCTTGCTATACCCAGCTGTGTGGAGAATTGATATAATGTCTAGGTTCAGATATCTGAAAACCAAGGTTAGGATGAGGTGACGGCATAAGACAATGGCGTGTCCGAAGTGCTGGGTGTGTGGCCAGCTGTCTCCTTGTCTGTCTGGACATCTGGCTTCAGGCTGTGTCAGGCAGAGCATGAGTGCCCAGAGCAGCCTATCCAGTTCGGGTACCGTCGAGGCCCGAGCAGGTTGATCCTCATCTGGGTTTTCTGGAGAGCCCCACAGGGAAACGTTTTTCTTCCATTGGGCAGACACTGGGCTGGGTTTTGGTTCCGGAGTTCCTAGTCCGGAGGGCTTGTTTGCCAGGAGTGTGAGGAAGGAAGTCGGAAAACACAAGCTAGCATGAGGTTTGGGACCGAGGGCACAGCAGGCCCACTCTGCAGAGGCTGAATCGAGATCTCCTGCACTGAGGTCATGTCAACTATGAGACGTGCCTCAGGCTAGAGTTTTTGTCCAGCATGGCCTCTTCCTGAAGGGTGTGGGGGCTTCATGAGGCCAGAAAGTTTTGCCTACGATGGGATTTGTGAACTGCTCCAAAACTGAAGGTTACCTTCTGCACGACAGTCGAGTCCTATTGGATGGTTCCAAGAGGCCCCATATGGAAAGACTCGAGAGCAGGTGTCTAAGCATGGATGCCTGGGAACGCCACCTCATATTCCCACTCTTTAGTCAGGACAAGGCAGGCTCAATCTGCGGGCTCCTGGTGAGCTACCCAGAGGGGAGAGTTGAAATGGTCTCTCCTGAAGATGAGTCCTACTGTGGCTTGGTGGCCTGGGAGACCTTGGAATGTGGAGGTGGCTCAGGGACTCTGCAGGATTCTCCAACATGAGGTGTTTGACACGGCTCCAACAAGGAAACTTCCCATGTGGAGACGAGAGGAGTTCTGTTCCGTGCCTCAGGAAAGCCCCATACCCTGTTCTTCGAACCAAAGCCTCTGAGGAGTGACACCTGGAAACCAAAGCAAGAGTTGAGACTACGGACTAAAGGCCTGTCCGGCTCAACCTCCTATCTCTGTTGACATCTGTGTGCATGCATTCATGGATGTAGCTGCTCAGCTTGTGTCCGAATGCACCTGTGAGGCCAGTGAGGCTCCCAGTAGTGGGATGTCCTCGGAGGCCTTGAGGTTTCTCATATTCTGGAGGTGTGTGGCTAAAGGAATGGACACAGTTTCCCAGGAGAGAGCAGGCACGGTCCTGTGGTATGGCTCCAGAGGACCCAGCCTAGAGGCTGTGTTTGCCAGGGCTGTGGGGACAGATGTCTGAAAAAGCAAACTTGGCTCAGCTAGGGGCCAATGTAATGGCAGGCCTGATCTCTAGTCCGTGAGGGGAGATCCTCTGGAAATCAAAGTAGGGCAAGTGGGAGGCAGTCACTCAGGGTTTTGTCTCTGGGTGTTGCGTTTACAGTGTCCGGTCAGGGTAGGGGTTGTCTCAGAGGCCGAGGAGAGCCTTCCTCTCGGGGGATTGTCCAAGCTCCCAAGTGTTTGGGTTCATTCTGTGGGAATGAAGAGTACTGTTTTCTGCCACAGGGGACCCCCCAGGAGAGGGACTCTAGAGCACAGCAGTGGTTTCCCTCAACTGGAATACACACCATCTAGTTAGTCCTGGGTGCCTATGGGCATGGCAAGCCACATATGCGGGCTCTTGGTCCAGTCACTGAGAGGCGTTACTTGAATAAGGTACTCACGCTGAGGGTCACAATGTGTGTTTGTGCCCAAGGCGGCCCTCACGCTTGGGCGTGGCCTCATGGGCCATGCCATTTTCTCCTACACTGAAGGTTTGACTCACTGCCAGCAGCAAGGTTTCTTGCCATGGGGAAGGAGGGGTTCTGACTTGTGCATCAGGTTCCCCCCTGTGCAGGGATTGGAGATAAGGTCTAGGTTCCGATGACTGAAAACCCAGGTTGGGAATGGATGGTGGCCTAAGGCAGTGGCGGGTCCAATGTGCTGGGTGTGCAGCCAGCTGTGTCGGTGTCTGTTGGAAGGTCTGGGCTCAGGCTATTTGCGACAGAGCATCACTGTTTAAGGTAGCCTATGCAATTGGGGTGTTGCCGAGGGCCAAGCAGTTTGATCCTCATTTGGGGTTTCTGGGCAGCGCCATAGACAAGGTTTTTCTCCTGGGAGGCAGGCACAGTGCTTCATTGTGGCCCCAGAATTCCCAGTAGGGAGGGTTTGTGGGCCAGGAGTGTGAGGAGGGAAGTCTGAAAACACAAGCTAGTGTGAGGATTGGAGCCAAGGGCAGAGCAGGCCCACTCTGCAGAGGCTGAATCAAAATCTCCTGCATCTGAAGTCAGGCTGAGGATCAGACGTTGGCTGAGGCTGGAGTATGTGTCCATGATGGCACCTTCATGAAGTGGGGGCCTCATGAGGCCAAGGAAGTTTTCCCACGCTGAGTTTGGAGGTTGCCCCAAACCACAAGGTTTCCTTCTGCGGGATATTCGAGTCCTGTTGCATGGCTCCAGGACATACCATATGGAAGGACTGGAGAGCAGAGTTCGAAGGATGGATCCCTGTACAGCATGTCTCGCAATCCCATTGGCTATTAGCTACAAGATATGTTTGATCTGCTGCCTCTGGAACACGCGACCCAGGGGGCTGAGATGAAATGGCCTCTCCTGAGGATGCGTCATAATGTGCGTTTGGGTCCATGGAGACCTTGGAATGTGCTGGTTGTTCAGTGGCCCTGCGGAACTCTCCTACCTGAAGTGTTTGATACATCCCAGTAAGAAAGCTGACCATGTGGAGATGAGAGAGGTTTGGTTTGGTGCCTCAGAAAAGCCCCAGGTGCTGGTCTACGAAAACAGTCCTCTGAGAACGGAAACATGGAAACCAAAGCTAAGGTTCAGATTAGGGCCTGGGGACCTGTCCATTTCAACCTTCTGTCTCTGGGGACACTGTCTGAGAGTCTAAGTGGAGATAGTTGCTCCGCTGGTGTCAGAGAGCCCCTCTTAGTCCAGGGTGGCCTATACTATTGATGGCCTGAGGGACCTTGGAACTTTTCCCTAACCTGTAGGGTTGTGGTCAATGGATTGGGCACACTTTCCTTGGAGAGGGCAGGCACAATCTTTCGCTGTTTGGTCCAGAGGCCCTAGCCTGGATGTTGTGTGGGTCCAGGCTGTGGGCACAGAAGTCTGAATACACAAACTCAGCTTATGAGTGGCGCCTAGGGTATGGCAGGCCGGATGTACAGCCCGAGAGGGAGCTCCTGGGCCTCTGAAACAAGGGCGAGTGGGAGGCGTTCCTTCAGGCTTTTGTCTCTGGATGTTGTGTCCGGGATAGCCGTGGATTGGAGCGGTGGCCTCAGGTACTGTGGACGAGTATCCCTCTCTCGGGATTTGTCCCAGCTCCCAAGAGTTTGGGGTCATTTTGTGGGAAGGGTGGAGTCGTGTTGTCTGGCTCATGGGTCTCTCCAAGAAAGGGATTCCAGAGCAGAGCTCCAGGTACGGGCGGGGCGACTGGAAAATTCTAACCGTGGTGAGGACTGGGTGCATAGGGGCTTGCCAAGGCCCATATGTGGGCTCTTGGTCCAGGCCCTGACAGGCCTTTCTTTGACATGGGGCTCATGCTGAGGGTCACAGTGTGAATTTGTGCCCAAGCAGCACTCAAGTTTGGGCGTGGCATCAGGGGCCATGAAGGTTTCTCCCACCCTGAAGGTGTGACTCCATGCCAAGAGCAAGCTTGACAGCCATGGGGAAGGAGTTCTGTTTTGTGCTTGCTATACCCAGCTGTGTGGAGAATTGATATAATGTCTAGGTTCAGATATCTGAAAACCAAGGTTAGGATGAGTTGACGGCATAAGACCATGGCGTGTCCGAAGTGCTGGGTGTGCGGCCAGCTGTCTCCTTGCCTGTCTGGACATCTGGCTTCTGGCTGTGTCAGGCAGAGCATGAGTGCCCAGAGCAGCCTATCCAGTTCGGGTACCGTCGAGGCCCGAGCAGGTTGATCCTCATCTGGGTTTTCTGGAGAGCCCCACAGGGAAACGTTTTTCTTCCATTGGGCAGACACTGGGCTGGGTTTTGGTTCCGGAGTTCCTAGTCCGGAGGGCTTGTTTGCCAGGAGTGTGAGGAAGGAAGTCGGAAAACACAAGCTAGCGTGAGGTTTGGGACCGAGGGCACAGCAGGCCCACTCTGCAGAGGCTGAATCGAGATCTCCTGCACTGAGGTCATGTCAACTATGAGACGTGCCTCAGGCTAGAGTTTTTGTCCAGCATGGCCTCTCCCTGAAGGGTGTGGGGGCTTCATGAGGCCAGAAAGTTTTGCCTACGATGGGATTTGTGAGCTGCTCCAAAACTGAAGGTTACCTTCTGCACGACAGTCGAGTCCTATTGCATGGTTCCAAGAGGCCCCAATGAAAAGACTCGAGAGCAGGTGTCAAAGCATGGATGCCTGGCAACGCGACCTCATATTCCCACTCTTTAGTCAGGACAAGGCAGGCTCAATCTGCGGGCTCCTGGTGAGCTACCCAGAGGGGAGAGTTGAAATGGTCTCTCCTTTAGATGAGTCCTACTGTGGCTTGGTGGCCTGGGAGACCTTGGAATGTGGAGGTGGCTCAGGGACTCTGCAGGATTCTCCAACATGAGGTGTTTGACACGGCTCCAACAAGGAAACTTCCCATGTGGAGACGAGAGGAGTTCTGTTCCGTGCCTCAGGAAAGCCCCATACCCAGTTCTTTGAACCAAAGCCTCTGAGGAGTGACACCTGGAAACCAAAGCAAGAGTTGAGACTACGGCCTAAAGGCCTGTCCGGCTCAAACTTCTATCCCTGTTGACATCTGTGAGCATGCATTCATGGATGTAGCTGCTCAGCTTGTGTCCGAATGCCCCTGTGAGTCCAGTGAGGCTCCCAGTAGTGGGATGTCCTCGGAGGCCTTGAGGTTTCTCATATTCTGGAGGTGTGTGGCCAAAGGAATGGACACAGTTTCCCAGGAGAGAGCAGGCACGGTCCTGTGGTATGGCTCCAGAGGACCCAGCCTAGAGGCTGTGTTTGCCAGGGCTGTGGGGACAGATGTCTGAAAAAGCAAACTTGGCTCAGCTAGGGGCCAATGTAATGGCAGGCCTGATCTCTAGTCCGTGAGGGGAGATCCTCTGGAAATCAAAGTAGGGCACGTGGGAGGCAGTCACTCAGGATTTTGTCTCTGGGTGTTGCGTTTACAGTGTCCGGTCAGGGTAGGGGTTGTCTCAGAGGCCGAGGAAGAGCCTTCCTCTCGGGGGATTGTCCAAGCTCCCAAGTGTTTGGGTTCATTCTGTGGGAATGAAGAGTACTGTTTTCTGCCACAGGGGACCCCCCAGGAGAGGGACTCTAGAGCACAGCAGTGGTTTCCCTCAACTGGAATACACACCATCTAGTTAGTCCTGGGTGCCTATGGGCATGGCAAGCCACATATGCGGGCTCTTGGTCCAGTCACTGAGAGGCGTTACTTGAATAAGGTACTCACGCTGAGGGTCACAATGTGTGTTTGTGCCCAAGGTGGCCCTCACGCTTGGGCGTGGCCTCATGGGCCATGCCGTTTTCTCCTACACTGAAGGTTTGACTCACTGCCAGCAGCAAGGTTTCTTGCCATGGGGAAGGAGGGGTTCTGACTTGTGCATCAGGTTCCCCCCTGTGCAGGGATTGGAGATAAGGTCTAGGTTCCGATGACTGAAAACCCAGGTTGGGAATGGATGGTGGCCTAAGGCAGTGGCGGGTCCAATGTGCTGGGTGTGCAGCCAGCTGTGTCGGTGTCTGTTGGAAAGTCTGGGCTCAGGCTATTTGCGACAGAGCATCACTGTTTAAGGTAGCCTATGCAATTGGGGTGTTGCCGAGGGCCAAGCAGTTTGATCCTCATTTGGGGTTTCTGGGCAGCGCCATAGACAAGGTTTTTCTCCTGGGAGGCAGGCACAGTGCTTCATTGTGGCCCCAGAATTCCCAGTAGGGAGGGTTTGTGGGCCAGGAGTGTGAGGAGGGAAGTCTGAAAACACAAGCTAGTGTGAGGATTGGAGCCAAGGGCAGAGCAGGCCCACTCTGCAGAGGCTGAATCAAAATCTCCTGCATCTGAAGTCAGGCTGAGGATCAGACGTTGGCTGAGGCTGGAGTATGTGTCCCTGATGGTACCTTCATGAAGTGGGGGCCTCATGAGGCCAAGGAAGTTTTCCCACGCTGAGTTTGGAGGTTGCCCCAAACCACAAGGATTCCTTCTGCGGGACATTCGAGTCCTGTTGCATGGCTCCAGGACATACCATATGGAAGGACTGGAGAGCAGGGTTCGAAGGATGGATCCCTGTACAGCATGCCTCGCATTCCCATTGGCTATTAGTGACAAGATATGTTTGGTCTGCTGCCTCTGGAACACGCGACCCAGGGGGCTGAGTTGAAATGGCCTCTCCTGAGGATGCGTCATAATGTGCATTTGGGTCCATGGAGAACTTGGAATGTGCTGGTTGTTCAGTGGCCCTGCGGAACTCTCCTACCTGAAGTGTTTGATACATCCCAGTAAGAAAGCTGCCCATGTGGAGATGAGAGAGGTTTGGTTTGGTGCCTCGGAAAAGCCCCAGGTGCTGGTCTACGAAAACAGTCCTCTGAGAACGGAAACATGGAAACCAAAGCTAAGGTTCAGATTAGGGCCTGGGGGCCTTTCCGTTTCAACCTTCTGTCTCTGGGGACACTGTCTGAGAGTCTAAGTGGAGATAGTTGCTCCACTGGTGTCAGAGAGCCCCTCTTAGTCCAGGGTGGCCTATACTATTGATGGCCTCAGGGACCTTGGAGCTTTTCCCTAACCTGTAGGGTTGTGGTCAATGGATTGGGCACACTTTCCTTGGAGAGGGCAGGCACAATCTTTCGCTGTTTGGTCCAGAGGACCTAGCCTGGATGTTGTGTGGGTCCAGGCTGTGGGCACAGAAGTCTGAATACACAAACTCAGCTTATGAGTGGCGCCTAGGGTATGGCAGGCCGGATGTACAGCCCGAGAGGGAGCTCCTGGGCCTCTGAAACAAAGGCGAGTGGGAGGCGTTCCTTCAGGCTTTTGTCTCTGGATGTTGTGTCCGGGATAGCCGTGGATTGGAGCGGTGGCCTCAGGTACTGTGGACGAGTATCCCTCTCTGGGGATTTGTCCCAGCTCCCAAGAGTTTGGGGTCATTTTGTGGGAAGGGTGGAGTCGTGTTGTCTGGCTCATGGGTCTCTCCAAGAAAGGGATTCCAGAGCAGAGCTCCAGGTACGGGCGGGGCGGCTGGAAAATTCAAATCGTGGTGAGGATTGGGTGCATAGGGGCTTGGCAAGCCCCATATGTGGGCTCTTGGTCCAGGCCCTGACAGGCCTTTCTTTGACATGGGGCTCATGCTGAGGGTCACAGTGTGAATTTGTGCCCAAGCAGCACTCAAGTTTGGGCGTGGCATCAGGGGCCATGAAGGTTTCTCCCACCCTGAAGGTGTGACTCCATGCCAAGAGCAAGCTTGACAGCCATGGGGAAGGAGGAGTTCTGTTTTGTGCTTGCTATACCCAGCTGTGTGGAGAATTGATATAATGTCTAGGTTCAGATATCTGAAAACCAAGGTTAGGATGAGGTGACGGCATAAGACCATGGCGTGTCCGAAGCGCTGGGTGTGCGGCCAGCTGTCTCCTTGTCTGTCTGGACATCTGGCTTCAGGCTGTGTCAGGCAGAGCATGAGTGCCCAGAGCAGCCTATCCAGTTCGGGTACCATCGAGGCCCGAGCAGGTTGATCCTCATCTGGGTTTTCTGGAGAGCCCCACAGGGAAACGTTTTTCTTCCATTGGGCAGACACTGGGCTGGGTTTTGGTTCCGGAGTTCCTAGTCCGGAGGGCTTGTTTGCCAGGAGTGTGAGGAAGGAAGTCGGAAAACACAAGCTAGCGTGAGGTTTGGGACCGAGGGCACGGCAGGCCCACTCTGCAGAGGCTGAATCGAGATCTCCTGCACTGAGGTCATGTCAACTATGAGACGTGCCTCAGGCTAGAGTTTTTATCCAGCATGGCTTCTTCCTGAAGGGTGCGGGGGCTTCATGAGGCCAGAAAGTTTTGCCTACAATGGGATTTGTGAACTGCTCCAAAACTGAAGGTTACCTTCTGCACGACAGTCGAGTCCTATTGCATGGTTCCAAGAGGCCCCATATGGAAAGACTCGAGAGCAGGTGTCTAAGCATGGATGCCTGGGAAGGCCACTCTTTAGTCAGGACAAGGCAGGCTCAATCTGCGGGCTCCTGGGTGAGCTACCCAGAGGGGAGAGTTGTAATGGTCTCTCCTGAAGATGAGTCCTACTGTGGCTTGGTGGCCTGGGAGACCTTGGAATGTGGAGGTGGCTCAGGGACTCTGCAGGATTCTCCAACATGAGGTGTTTGACACGGCTCCAACAAGGAAACTTCCCATGTGGAGACGAGAGGAGTTCTGTTCCGTGCCTCAGCAAAGCCCCATACCCTGTTCTTCGAAGCAAAGCCTCTGAGGAGTGACACCTGGAAACCAAAGCAAGAGTTGAGACTACGGCCTAAAGGCCTGTCCGGCTCAACCTTCTATCTCTGTTGACATCTGTGTGCATGCATTCATGGATGTAGCTGCTCAGCTTGTGTCCGAATGCCCCTGTGAGTCCAGTGAGGCTCCCAGTAGTGGGATGTCCTCGGAGGCCTTGAGGTTTCTAATATTCTGGAGGTGTGTGGCCAAAGGAATGGACACAGTTTCCCAGAAGAGAGCAGGCACGGTCCTGTGGTATGGCTCCAGAGGACCCAGCCTAGAGGCTGTCTTTGCCAGGGCTGTGGGGACAGATGTCTGAAAAAGCAAACTTGGCTCAGCTAGGGGCCAATGTAATGGCAGGCCTGATCTCTAGTCCGTGAGGGGAGATCCTCTGGAAATCAAAGTAGGGCACGTGGGAGGCAGTCACTCAGGATTTTGTCTCTGGGTTTGCGTTTACAGTGTCCGGTCAGGGTAGGGGTTGTCTCAGAGGCCGAGGAAGAGCCTTCCTCTCGGGGGATTGTCCAAGCTCCCAAGTGTTTGGGTTCATTCTGTGGGAATGAAGAGTACTGTTTTCTGCCACAGGGGACCCCCCAGGAGAGGGACTCTAGAGCACAGCAGTGGTTTCCCTCAACTGGAATACACACCATCTAGTTAGTCCTGGGTGCCTATGGGCATGGCAAGCCACATATGCAGGCTCTTGGTCCAGTCACTGAGAGGCGTTACTTGAATAAGGTACTCACGCTGAGGGTCACAATGTGTGTTTGTGCCCAAGGCGGCCCTCACGCTTGGGCGTGGCCTCATGGGCCATGCCGTTTTCTCCTACACTGAAGGTTTGACTCACTGCCAGCAGCAAGGTTTCTTGCCATGGGGAAGGAGGGGTTCTGACTTGTGCATCAGGTTCCCCCCTGTGCAGGGATTGGAGATAAGGTCTAGGTTCCGATGACTGAAAACCCAGGTTGGGAATGGATGGTGGCCTAAGGCAGTGGCGGGTCCAATGTGCTGGGTGTGCAGCCAGCTGTGTCGGTGTCTGTTGGAAAGTCTGGGCTCAGGCTATTTGCGACAGAGCATCACTGTTTAAGGTAGCCTATGCAATTGGGGTGTTGCCGAGGGCCAAGCAGTTTGATCCTCATTTGGGGTTTCTGGGCAGCGCCATAGACAAGGTTTTTCTCCTGGGAGGCAGGCACAGTGCTTCATTGTGGCCCCAGAATTCCCAGTAGGGAGGGTTTGTGGGCCAGGAGTGTGAGGAGGGAAGTCTGAAAACACAAGCTAGTGTGAGGATTGGAGCCAAGGGCAGAGCAGGGCCACTCTGCAGAGGCTGAATCAAAATCTCCTGCATCTGAAGTCAGGCTGAGGATCAGACGTTGGCTGAGGCTGGAGTATGTGTCCATGATGGTACCTTCATGAAGTGGGGGCCTCATGAGGCCAAGGAAGTTTTCCCACGCTGAGTTTGGAGGTTGCCCCAAACCACAAGGATTCCTTCTGCGGGACATTCGAGTCCTGTTGCATGGCTCCAGGACATACCATATGGAAGGACTGGAGAGCAGGGTTCGAAGGATGGATCCCTGTACAGCATGCCTCGCATTCCCATTGGCTATTAGTGACAAGATATGTTTGGTCTGCTGCCTCTGGAACACGCGACCCAGGGGGCTGAGTTGAAATGGCCTCTCCTGAGGATGCGTCATAATGTGCATTTGGGTCCATGGAGAACTTGGAATGTGCTGGTTGTTCAGTGGCCCTGCGGAACTCTCCTACCTGAAGTGTTTGATACATCCCAGTAAGAAAGCTGCCCATGTGGAGATGAGAGAGGTTTGGTTTGGTGCCTCGGAAAAGCCCCAGGTGCTGGTCTACGAAAACAGTCCTCTGAGAACGGAAACATGGAAACCAAAGCTAAGGTTCAGATTAGGGCCTGGGGGCCTTTCCGTTTCAACCTTCTGTCTCTGGGGACACTGTCTGAGAGTCTAAGTGGAGATAGTTGCTCCACTGGTGTCAGAGAGCCCCTCTTAGTCCAGGGTGGCCTATACTATTGATGACCTCAGGGACCTTGGAGCTTTTCCCTAACCTGTAGGGTTGTGGTCAATGGATTGGGCACACTTTCCTTGGAGAGGGCAGGCACAATCTTTCGCTGTTTGGTCCAGAGGACCTAGCCTGGATGTTGTGTGGGTCCAGGCTGTGGGCACAGAAGTCTGAATACACAAACTCAGCTTATGAGTGGCGCCTAGGGTATGGCAGGCCGGATGTACAGCCCGAGAGGGAGCTCCTGGGCCTCTGAAACAAAGGCGAGTGGGAGGCGTTCCTTCAGGCTTTTGTCTCTGGATGTTGTGTCCGGGATAGCCGTGGATTGGAGCGGTGGCCTCAGGTACTGTGGACGAGTATCCCTCTCTGGGGATTTGTCCCAGCTCCCAAGAGTTTGGGGTTATTTTGTGGGAAGGGTGGAGTCGTGTTGTCTGGCTCATGGGTCTCTCCAAGAAAGGGATTCCAGAGCAGAGCTCCAGGTACGGGCGGGGCGGCTGGAAAATTCAAATCGTGGTGAGGATTGGGTGCATAGGGGCTTGGCAAGCCCCATATGTGGGCTCTTGGTCCAGGCCCTGACAGGCCTTTCTTTGACATGGGGCTCATGCTGAGGGTCACAGTGTGAATTTGTGCCCAAGCAGCACTCAAGTTTGGGCGTGGCATCAGGGGCCATGAAGGTTTCTCCCACCCTGAAGGTGTGACTCCATGCCAAGAGCAAGCTTGACAGCCATGGGGAAGGAGGAGTTCTGTTTTGTGCTTGCTATACCCAGCTGTGTGGAGAATTGATATAATGTCTAGGTTCAGATATCTGAAAACCAAGGTTAGGATGAGGTGACGGCATAAGACCATGGCGTGTCCGAAGCGCTGGGTGTGCGGCCAGCTGTCTCCTTGTCTGTCTGGACATCTGGCTTCAGGCTGTGTCAGGCAGAGCATGAGTGCCCAGAGCAGCCTATCCAGTTCGGGTACCATCGAGGCCCGAGCAGGTTGATCCTCATCTGGGTTTTCTGGAGAGCCCCACAGGGAAACGTTTTTCTTCCATTGGGCAGACACTGGGCTGGGTTTTGGTTCCGGAGTTCCTAGTCCGGAGGGCTTGTTTGCCAGGAGTGTGAGGAAGGAAGTCGGAAAACACAAGCTAGCGTGAGGTTTGGGACCGAGGGCACGGCAGGCCCACTCTGCAGAGGCTGAATCGAGATCTCCTGCACTGAGGTCATGTCAACTATGAGACGTGCCTCAGGCTAGAGTTTTTATCCAGCATGGCTTCTTCCTGAAGGGTGCGGGGGCTTCATGAGGCCAGAAAGTTTTGCCTACAATGGGATTTGTGAACTGCTCCAAAACTGAAGGTTACCTTCTGCACGACAGTCGAGTCCTATTGCATGGTTCCAAGAGGCCCCATATGGAAAGACTCGAGAGCAGGTGTCTAAGCATGGATGCCTGGGAAGGCCACTCTTTAGTCAGGACAAGGCAGGCTCAATCTGCGGGCTCCTGGGTGAGCTACCCAGAGGGGAGAGTTGTAATGGTCTCTCCTGAAGATGAGTCCTACTGTGGCTTGGTGGCCTGGGAGACCTTGGAATGTGGAGGTGGCTCAGGGACTCTGCAGGATTCTCCAACATGAGGTGTTTGACACGGCTCCAACAAGGAAACTTCCCATGTGGAGACGAGAGGAGTTCTGTTCCGTGCCTCAGCAAAGCCCCATACCCTGTTCTTCGAAGCAAAGCCTCTGAGGAGTGACACCTGGAAACCAAAGCAAGAGTTGAGACTACGGCCTAAAGGCCTGTCCGGCTCAACCTTCTATCTCTGTTGACATCTGTGTGCATGCATTCATGGATGTAGCTGCTCAGCTTGTGTCCGAATGCCCCTGTGAGTCCAGTGAGGCTCCCAGTAGTGGGATGTCCTCGGAGGCCTTGAGGTTTCTAATATTCTGGAGGTGTGTGGCCAAAGGAATGGACACAGTTTCCCAGGAGAGAGCAGGCACGGTCCTGTGGTATGGCTCCAGAGGACCCAGCCTAGAGGCTGTGTTTGCCAGGGCTGTGGGGACAGATGTCTGAAAAAGCAAACTTGGCTCAGCTAGGGGCCAATGTAATGGCAGGCCTGATCTCTAGTCCGTGAGGGGAGATCCTCTGGAAATCAAAGTAGGGCAAGTGGGAGGCAGTCACTCAGGATTTTGTCTCTGGGTGTTGCGTTTACAGTGTCCGGTCAGGGTAGGGGTTGTCTCAGAGGCTGAGGAAGAGCCTTCCTCTCGGGGGATTGTCCAAGCTCCCAAGTGTTTGTGTTCATTCTGTGGGAATGAAGAGTACTGTTTTCTGCCACAGGGGACCCCCCAGGAGAGGGACTCTAGAGCACAGCAGTGGTTTCCCTCAACTGGAATACAC
This sequence comes from Mustela nivalis, assembly GCF_964662115.1. Taxonomy (NCBI): domain Eukaryota; kingdom Metazoa; phylum Chordata; class Mammalia; order Carnivora; family Mustelidae; genus Mustela; species Mustela nivalis. The sequence continues at coordinate 225,695 of NW_028136005.1, read as the reverse complement.
ACCATCTAGTTAGTCCTGGGTGCCTATGGGCATGGCAAGCCACAGATGCGGGCTCTTGGTCCAGTCACTGAGAGGCGTTACTTGAATAAGGTACTCACGCTGAGGGTCACAATGTGTGTTTGTGCCCAAGGCGGCCCTCACGCTTGGGCGTGGCCTCATGGGCCATGCCGTTTTCTCCTACACTGAAGGTTTGACTCACTGCCAGCAGCAAGGTTTCTTGCCATGGGGAAGGAGGGGTTCTGACTTGTGCATCAGGTTCCCCCCTGTGCAGGGATTGGAGAACAGGTCTAGGTTCCGATGACTGAAAACCCAGGTTGGGAATGGATGGTGGCCTAAGGCAGTGGCGGGTCCAATGTGCTGGGTGTGCAGCCAGCTGTGTCGGTGTCTGTTGGAAGGTCTGGGCTCAAGCTATTTGCGACAGAGCATCACTGTTTAAGGTAGCCTATGCAATTGGGGTGTTGCCGAGGGCCAAGCAGTTTGATCCTCATTTGGGGTTTCTGGGCAGCGCCATAGACAAGGTTTTTCTCCTGGGAGGCAGGCACAGTGCTTCATTGTGGCCCCAGAATTCCCAGTAGGGAGGGTTTGTGGGCCAGGAGTGTGAGGAGGGAAGTCTGAAAACACAAGCTAGTGTGAGGATTGGAGCCAAGGGCAGAGCAGGCCCACTCTGCAGAGGCTGAATCAAAATCTCCTGCATCTGAAGTCAGGCTGAGGATCAGACGTTGGCTGAGGCTGGAGTATGTGTCCATGATGGCACCTTCATGAAGTGGGGGCCTCATGAGGCCAAGGAAGTTTTCCCACGCTGAGTTTGGAGGTTGCCCCAAACCACAAGGTTTCCTTCTGCGGGATATTCGAGTCCTGTTGCATGGCTCCAGGACATACCATATGGAAGGACTGGAGAGCAGAGTTCGAAGGATGGATCCCTGTACAGCATGTCTCGCAATCCCATTGGCTATTAGCTACAAGATATGTTTGATCTGCTGCCTCTGGAACACGCGACCCAGGGGGCTGAGATGAAATGGCCTCTCCTGAGGATGCGTCATAATGTGCATTTGGGTCCATGGAGACCTTGGAATGTGCTGGTTGTTCAGTGGCCCTGCGGAACTCTCCTACCTGAAGTGTTTGATACATCCCAGTAAGAAAGCTGACCATGTGGAGATGAGAGAGGTTTGGTTTGGTGCCTCAGAAAAGCCCCAGGTGCTGGTCTACGAAAACAGTCCTCTGAGAACGGAAACATGGAAACCAAACCTAAGGTTCAGATTAGGGCCTGGGGACCTGTCCATTTCAACCTTCTGTCTCTGGGGACACTGTCTGAGAGTCTAAGTGGAGATAGTTGCTCCGCTGGTGTCAGAGAGCCCCTCTTAGTCCAGGGTGGCCTATACTATTGATGGCCTGAGGGACCTTGGAACTTTTCCCTAACCTGTAGGGTTGTGGTCAATGGATTGGGCACACTTTCCTTGGAGAGGGCAGGCACAATCTTTCGCTGTTTGGTCCAGAGGCCCTAGCCTGGATGTTGTGTGGGTCCAGGCTGTGGGCACAGAAGTCTGAATACACAAACTCAGCTTATGAGTGGCGCCTAGGGTATGGCAGGCCGGATGTACAGCCCGAGAGGGAGCTCCGGGGCCTCTGAAACAAGGGCGAGTGGGAGGCGATCCTTCAGGCTTTTGTCTCTGGATGTTGTGTCCGGGATAGCCGTGGATTGGAGCGGTGGCCTCAGGTACTGTGGACGAGTATCCCTCTCTCAGGATTTGTCCCAGCTCCCAAGAGTTTGGGGTCATTTTGTGGGAAGGGTGGAGTCGTGTTGTCTGGCTCATGGGTCTCTCCAAGAAAGGGATTCCAGAGCAGAGCTCCAGGTACGGGCGGGGCGACTGGAAAATTCTAACCGTGGTGAGGACTGGGTGCATAGGGGCTAGCCAAGCCCCATATGTGGGCTCTTGGTCCAGGCCCTGACAGGCCTTTCTTTGACATGGGGCTCATGCTGAGGGTCACAGTGTGAATTTGTGCCCAAGCAGCACTCAAGGTTGGGCGTGGCATCAGGGGCCATGAAGGTTTCTCCCACCCTGAAGGTGTGACTCCATGCCAAGAGCAAGCTTGACAGCCATGGGGAAGGAGTTCTGTTTTGTGCTTGCTATACCCAGCTGTGTGGAGAATTGATATAATGTCTAGGTTCAGATATCTGAAAACCAAGGTTAGGATGAGGTGACGGCATAAGACCATGGCGTGTCCGAAGTGCTGGGTGTGCGGCCAGCTGTCTCCTTGTCTGTCTGGACATCTGCCTTCAGGCTGTGTCAGGCAGAGCATGAGTGCCCAGAGCAGCCTATCCAGTTCGGGTACCGTCGAGGCCCGAGCAGGTTGATCCTCATCTGGGTTTTCTGGAGAGCCCCACAGGGAAACGTTTTTCTTCCATTGGCAGACACTGGGTTGGGTTTTGGTTCCGGAGTTCCTAGTCCGGAGGGCTTGTTTGCCAGGAGTGTGAGGAAGGAAGTCGGAAAACACAAGCTAGCGTGAGGTTTGGGACCGAGGGCACGGCAGGCCCACTCTGCAGAGGCTGAATCGAGATCTCCTGCACTGAGGTCATGTCAACTATGAGACGTGCCTCAGGCTAGAGTTTTTGTCCAGCATGGCCTCTCCCTGAAGGGTGTGGGGGCTTCATGAGGCCAGAAAGTTTTGCCTACGATGGGATTTGTGAACTGCTCCAAAACTGAAGGTTACCTTCTGCACGACAGTCGAGTCCTATTGCATGGTTCCAAGAGGCCCCAATGGAAAGACTCGAGAGCAGGTGTCAAAGCATGGATGCCTGGCAACGCGACCTCATATTCCCACTCTTTAGTCAGGACAAGGCAGGCTCAATCTGCGGGCTCCTGGTGAGCTACCCAGAGGGGAGAGTTGAAATGGTCTCTCCTGAAGATGAGTCCTACTGTGGCTTGGTGGCCTGGGAGCCCTTGGAATGTGGAGGTGGCTCAGGGACTCTGCAGGATTCTCCAACATGAGGTGTTTGACACGGCTCCAACAAGGAAACTTCCCATGTGGAGACGAGAGGAGTTCTGTTCCGTGCCTCAGCACAGCCCCATACCCTGTTCTTTGTACCAAGGCCTCTGAGGAGTGACACCTGGAAACCAAAGCAAGAGTTGAGACTACGGCCTAAAGGCCTGTCCGGCTCAACCTTCTATCTCTGTTGACATCTGTGTGCATGCATTCATGGATGTAGCTGCTCAGCTTGTGTTCGAATGCACCTGTGAGTCCAGTGAAGCTCCCAGTAGTGGGATGTCCTCGGAGGCCTTGAGGTTTCTCATATTCTGGAGGTGTGTGGCCAAAGGAATGGACACAGTTTCCCATGCGAGAGCAGGCACGGTCCTGTGGTATGGCTCCAGAGGACCCAGCCTAGAGGCTGTGTTTGCCAGGGCTGTGGGGACAGATGTCTGAAAAAGCAAACTTGGCTCAGCTAGGGCCAATGTAATGGCAGGCCTGATCTCTAGTCCGTGAGGGGAGATCCTCTGGAAATCAAAGTAGGGCAAGTGGGAGGCAGTCACTCAGGGTTTTGTCTCTGGGTGTTGCGTTTACAGTGTCAGGTCAGGGTAAGGGTTGTCTCAGGAAGAGCCTTCCTCTCTGGGGATTGTCCAAGCTCCCAAGTGTTTGGGTTCATTCTGTGGGAATGAAGAGTACTGTTTTCTGCCACAGGGGACCCCCCAGGAGAGGGACTCTAGAGCACAGCAGTGGTTTCCCTCAACTGGAATACACACCATCTAGTTAGTCCTGGGTGCCTATGGGCATGGCAAGCCACATATGCGGGCTCTTGGTCCAGTCACTGAGAGGCGTTACTTGAATAAGGTACTCACGCTGAGGGTCACAATGTGTGTTTGTGACCAAGGCGGCCCTCACGCTTGGGCGTGGCCTCATGGGCCATGCCGTTTTCTCCTACACTGAAGGTTTGACTCACTGCCAGCAGCAAGGTTTCTTGCCATGGGGAAGGAGGGGTTCTGACTTGTGCATCAGGTTCCCCCCCGTGCAGGGATTGGAGATAAGGTCTAGGTTCCGATGACTGAAAACCCAGGTTGGGAATGGATGGTGGCCTAAGGCAGTGGCGGGTCCAATGTGCTGGGTGTGCAACCAGCTGTGTCGGTGTCTGTTGGAAAGTCTGGGCTCAGGCTATTTGCGACAGAGCATCACTGTTTAAGGTAGCCTATGCAATTGGGGTGTTGCCGAGGGCCAAGCAGTTTGATCCTCATTTGGGGTTTCTGGGCAGCGCCATAGACAAGGTTTTTCTCCTGGGAGGCAGGCACAGTGCTTCATTGTGGCCCCAGAATTCCCAGTAGGGAGGGTTTGTGGGCCAGGAGTGTGAGGAGGGAAGTCTGAAAACACAAGCTAGTGTGAGGATTGGAGCCAAGGGCAGAGCAGGCCCACTCTGCAGAGGCTGAATCAAAATCTCCTGCATCTGAAGTCAGGCTGAGGATCAGACGTTGGCTGAGGCTGGAGTATGTGTCCATGATGGTACCTTCATGAAGTGGGGGCCTCATGAGGCCAAGGAAGTTTTCCCACGCTGAGTTTGGAGGTTGCCCCAAACCACAAGGATTCCTTCTGCGGGACATTCGAGTCCTGTTGCATGGCTCCAGGACATACCATATGGAAGGACTGGAGAGCAGGGTTCGAAGGATGGATCCCTGTACAGCATGCCTCGCATTCCCATTGGCTATTAGCGACAAGATATGTTTGGTTTGCTGCCTCTGGAACACGCGACCCAGGGGGCTGAGTTGAAATGGCCTCTCCTGAGGATGCGTCATAATGTGCATTTGGGTCCATGGAGAACTTGGAATGTGCTGGTTGTTCAGTGGCCCTGCGGAACTCTCCTATCTGAATTGTTTGATACATCCCAGTAAGAAAGCTGCCCATGTGGAGATGAGAGAGGTTTGGTTTGGTGCCTCAGAAAAGCCCCAGGTGCTGGTCTACGAAAACAGTCCTCTGAGAACGGAAACATGGAAACCAAAGCTAAGGTTCAGATTAGGGCCTGGGGGCCTGTCCGTTTCAACCTTCTGTCTCTGGGGACACTGTCTGAGAGTCTAAGTGGAGATAGTTGCTCCGCTGGTGTCAGAGAGCCCCTCTTAGTCCAGGGTGGCCTATACTATTGATGGCCTCAGGGACCTTGGAGCTTTTCCCTAACCTGTAGAGTTGTGGTAATTGGATTGGGCACACTTTCCTTGGAGAGGGCAGGCACAATCTTTCGCTGTTTGGTCCAGAGGCCCTAGCCTGGATGTTGTGTGGGTCCAGGCTGTGGGCACCGAAGTCTGAATACACAAACTCAGCTTATGAGTGGCGCCTAGGGTATGGCAGGCCGGATGTACAGCCCGAGAGGGAGCTCCTGGGCCTCTGAAACAAGGGCGAGTGGGAGGCGTTCCTTCAGGCTTTTGTCTCTGGATGTTGTGTCCGGGATAGCCGTGGATTGGAGCGTGGCCTCAGGGACTGTGGACGAGTATCCCTCTCTCGGGATTTGTCCCAGCTCCCAAGAGTTTGGGGTCATTTTGTGGGAAGGGTGGAGTCGTGTTGTCTGGCTCATGGGTCTCTCCAAGAAAGGGATTCCAGAGCAGAGCTCCAGGTACGGGCGGGGCGACTGGAAAATTCAAACCGTGGTGAGGATTGGGTGCATAGGGGCTTGGCAAGCCCCATATGTGGGCTCTTGGTCCAGGCCCTGACAGGCCTTTCTTTGACATGGGGCTCATGCTGAGGGTCACAGTGTGAATTTGTGCCCAAGCAGCACTCAAGTTTGGGCGTGGCATCAGGGGCCATGAATGTTTCTCCCACCCTGAAGGTGTGACTCCATGCCAAGAGCAAGCTTGACAGCCATGGGGAAGGAGGAGTTCTGTTTTGTGCTTGCTATACCCAGCTGTGTGGAGAATTGATATAATGTCTAGGTTCAGATATCTGAAAACCAAGGTTAGGATGAGGTGACGGCATAAGACCATGGCGTGTCCGAAGTGCTGGGTGTGCGGCCAGCTGTCTCCTTGTCTGTCTGGACATCTGGCTTCAGGCTGTGTCAGGCAGAGCATGAGTGCCCAGAGCAGCCTATCCAGTTCGGGTACCATCGAGGCCCGAGCAGGTTGATCCTCATCTGGGTTTTCTGGAGAGCCCCACAGGGAAACGTTTTTCTTCCATTGGGCAGACACTGGGCTGGGTTTTGGTTCCGGAGTTCCTAGTCCGGAGGGCTTGTTTGCCAGGAGTGTGAGGAAGGAAGTCGGAAAACACAAGCTAGCGTGAGGTTTGGGACCGAGGGCACGGCAGGCCCACTCTGCAGAGGCTGAATCGAGATCTCCTGCACTGAGGTCATGTCAACTATGAGACGTGCCTCAGGCTAGAGTTTTTATCCAGCATGGCTTCTTCCTGAAGGGTGTGGGGGCTTCATGAGGCCAGAAAGTTTTGCCTACGATGGGATTTGTGAACTGCTCCAAAACTGAAGGTTACCTTCTGCACGACAGTCGAGTCCTATTGGATGGTTCCAAGAGGCCCCATATGGAAAGACTCGAGAGCAGGTGTCTAAGCATGGATGCCTGGGAAGGCCACTCTTTAGTCAGGACAAGGCAGGCTCAATCTGCGGGCTCCTGGGTGAGCTACCCAGAGGGGAGAGTTGAAATGGTCTCTCCTGAAGATGAGTCCTACTGTGGCTTGGTGGCCTGGGAGCCCTTGGAATGTGGAGGTGGCTCAGGGACTCTGCAGGATTCTCCAACATGAGGTGTTTGACACGGCTCCAACAAGGAAACTTCCCATGTGGAGACGAGAGGAGTTCTGTTCCGTGCCTCAGCAAAGCCCCATACCCTGTTCTTCGAACCAAAGCCTCTGAGGAGTGACACCTGGAAACCAAAGCAAGAGTTGAGACTACGGCCTAAAGGCCTGTCTGGCTCAACCTTCTATCTCTGTTGACATCTGTGTGCATGCATTCATGGATGTAGCTGCTCAGCTTGTGTCCGAATGCCCCTGTGAGTCCAGTGAGGCTCCCAGTAGTGGGATGTCCTCGGAGGCCTTGAGGTTTCTAATATTCTGGAGGTGTGTGGCCAAAGGAATGGACACAGTTTCCCAGGAGAGAGCAGGCACGGTCCTGTGGTATGGCTCCAGAGGACCCAGCCTAGAGGCTGTGTTTGCCAGGGCTGTGGGGACAGATGTCTGAAAAAGCGAACTTGGCTCAGCTAGGGGCCAATGTAATGGCAGGCCTGATGTCTAGTCCGTGAGGGGAGATCCTCTGGAAATCAAAGTAGGGCAAGTGGGAGGCAGTCACTCAGGATTTTGTCTCTGGGTGTTGCGTTTACAGTGTCCGGTCAGGGTAGGGGTTGTCTCAGAGGCCAAGGAAGAGCCTTCCTCTCGGGGGATTGTCCAAGCTCCCAAGTGTTTGTGTTCATTCTGTGGGAATGAAGAGTACTGTTTTCTGCTACAGCGGACCCCCCCTGGAGAGGGACTCTAGAGTATAGCAGTGGTTTCCCTCAACTGGAATACACACCATCTAGTTAGTCCTGGGTGCCTATGGGCATGGCAAGCCACAGATGCGGGCTCTTGGTCCAGTCACTGAGAGGCGTTACTTGAATAAGGTACTCACGCTGAGGGTCACAATGTGTGTTTGTGCCCAAGGCGGCCCTCACGCTTGGGCGTGGCCTCATGGGCCATGCCGTTTTCTCCTACACTGAAGGTTTGACTCACTGCCAGCAGCAAGGTTTCTTGCCATGGGGAAGGAGGGGTTCTGACTTGTGCATCAGGTTCCCCCCTGTGCAGGGATTGGAGATCAGGTCTAGGTTCCGATGACTGAAAACCCAGGTTGGGAATGGATGGTGGCCTAAGGCAGTGGCGGGTCCAATGTGCTGGGTGTGCAGCCAGCTGTGTCGGTGTCTGTTGGAAGGTCTGGGCTCAGGCTATTTGCGACAGAGCATCACTGTTTAAGGTAGCCTCTGCAATTGGGTTGTTGCCGAGGGCCAAGCAGTTTGATCCTCATTTGGGGTTTCTGGGCAGCGCCATAGACAAGGTTTTTCTCCTGGGAGGCAGGCACAGTGCTTCATTGTGGCCCCAGAATTCCCAGTAGGGAGGGTTTGTGGGCCAGGAGTGTGAGGACGGAAGTCTGAAAACACAAGCTAGTGTGAGGATTGGAGCCAAGGGCAGAGCAGGCCCACTCTGCAGAGGCTGAATCAAAATCTCCTGCATCTGAAGTCAGGCTGAGGATCAGACGTTGGCTGAGGCTGGAGTATGTGTCCATGATGGTACCTTCTTGAAGTGGGGGCCTCATGTGGCCAAGGAAGTTTTCCCTCGCTGAGTTTGGAGGTTGCCCCAAACCACAAGGTTTCCTTCTGCGGGACATTCGAGTCCTGTTGCATGGCTCCAGGACATACCATATGGAAGGACTGGAGAGCAGGTTTCGAAGGATGGATCCCTGTACAGCATGCCTCGCATTCCCATTGGCTATTAGCGACAAGATATGTTTGATCTGCTGCCTCTGGAACACGCGACCCAGGGGGCTGAGTTGAAATGGCCTCTCCTGAGGATGCGTCATAATGTGCGTTTGGGTCCATGGAGACCTTGGAATGTGCTGGTTGATCAGTGGCCCTGCGAAACTCTCCTACCTGAAGTGTTTGATACATCCCAGTAAGAAAGCTGCCCATGTGGAGATGAGAGAGGTTTGGTTTGGTGCCTCAGAAAAGCCCCAGGTGCTGGTCTACGAAAACAGTCCTCTAAGAACGGAAACATGGAAACCAAAGCTAAGGTTCAGATTAGGGCCTGGGGGCCTGTCCATTTCAACCTTCTGTCTCTGGGGACACTGTCTGAGAGTCTAAGTGGAGATAGTTGCTCCGCTGGTGTCAGAGAGCCCCTCTTAGTCCAGGGTGGCCTATACTATTGATGGCCTCAGGGACCTTGGAGCTTTTCCCTAACCTGTAGGGTTGTGGTCAATGGATTGGGCACACTTTCCTTGGAGAGGGCAGGCACAATCTTTCGCTGTTTGGTCCAGAGGCCCTAGCCTGGATGTTGTGTGGGTCCAGGCTGTGGGCACAGAAGTCTGAATACACAAACTCAGCTTATGAGTGGCGCCTAGGGTATGGCAGGCCGGATGTACAGCCCGAGAGGGAGCTCCGGGGCCTCTGAAACAAGGGCGAGTGGGAGGCGTTCCTTCAGGCTTTTGTCTCTGGATGTTGTGTCCGGGATAGCCGTGGATTGGAGCGGTGGCCTCAGGTACTGTGGACGAGTATCCCTCTCTGGGGATTTGCCCCAGCTCTCAAGAGTTTGGGGTCATTTTGTGGGAAGGGTGGAGTCGTGTTGTCTGGCTCATGGGTCTCTCCAAGAAAGGGATTCCAGAGCAGAGCTCCAGGTACGGGCGGGGCGACTGGAAAATTCAAACCGTGGTGAGGATTGGGTGCATAGGGGCTTGGCAAGCCCCATATGTGGGCTCTTGGTCCAGGCCCTGACAGGCCTTTCTTTGACATGGGGCTCATGCTGAGGGTCACAGTGTGAATTTGTGCCCAAGCAGCACTCAAGTTTGGGCGTGGCATCAGGGGCCATGAAGGTTTCTCCCACCCTGAAGGTGTGACTCCATGCCAAGAGCAAGCTTGATAGCCATGGGGAAGGAGGAGTTCTGTTTTGTGCTTGCTATACCCAGCTGTGTGGAGAATTGATATAATGTCTAGGTTCAGATATCTGAAAACCAAGGTTAGGATGAGGTGACGGCATAAGACCATGGCGTGTCCGAAGCGCTGGGTGTGCGGCCAGCTGTCTCCTTGTCTGTCTGGACGTCTGGCTTCAGGCTGTGTCAGGCAGAGCATGAGTGCCCAGAGCAGCCTATCCAGTTCGGGTACCGTCGAGGCCCGAGCAGGTTGATCCTCATCTGGGTTTTCTGGAGAGCCCCACAGGGAAACGTTTTTCTTCCGTTGGGCAGACACTGGGCTGGGTTGTGGTTCTGGAGTTCCTAGTCCGGAGGGCTTGTTTGCCAGGAGTGTGAGGAAGGGGTCGGAAAACACAAGCTAGCGTGAGGTTTGGGACCGAGGGCACGGCAGGCCCACTCTGCAGAGGCTGAATCGAGATCTCCTGCACTGAGGTCATGTCAACTATGAGACGTGCCTCAGGCTAGAGTTCTTGTGCAGCATGGCCTCTTCCTGAAGGGTGTGGGGGCTTCATGAGGCCAGAATGTTTTGCCTACGATGGGATTTGTGAACTGCTCCAAAACTGAAGGTTACCTTCTGCACGACAGTCGAGTCCTATTGCATGGTTCCAAGAGGCCCCATATGGAAAGACTCGAGAGCAGGTGTCTAAGCATGGATGCCTGGGAACGCCACCTCATATTCCCACTCTTTAGTCAGGACAAGGCAGGCTCAATCTGCGGGCTCCTGGGTGAGCTACCCAGAGGGGAGAGTTGAAATGGACTCTCCTGAAGATGAGTCTTACTGTGGCTTGGTGGCCTGGGAGACCTTGGAATGTGGACGTGGCTCAGGGACTCTGCAGGATTCTCAAACATGAGGTGTTTGACACGGCTCCAACAAGGAAACTTCCCATGTGGAGACGAGAGGAGTTCTGTTCCGTGCCTCAGGAAAGCCCCATACCCTGTTCTTCGAAGCAAAGCCTCTGAGGAGTGACACCTGGTAACCAAAGCAAGTGTTGAGACTACGGCCTAAAGGCCTGTCCGGCTCAACCTTCTATCTCTGTTGACATCTGTGTGCATGCATTCATGGATGTAGCTGCTCAGCTTGTGTCCGAATGCCCCTGTGAGTCCAGTGAGGCTCCCAGTAGTGGGATGTCCTCAGAGGCCTTGAGGTTTCTCATATTCTGGCGGTGTGTGGCCAAAGGAATGGACACAGTTTCCCAGGAGAGAGCAGGCACGGTCCTGTGGTATGGCTCCAGAGGACCCAGCCTAGAGGCTGTGTTTGCCAGGGCAGTGGGGACAGATGTCTGAAAAAACAAACATGGCTCAGCAAGGGGCCAATGTAATGGCAGGTCTGATCTCTAGTCCGTGAGGGGAGATCCTCTGGAAATCAAAGTAGGGCAAGTGGGAGGCAGTCACTCAGGATTTTGTCTCTGGGTGTTGCGTTTACATTGTCCGGTCAGGGTAGGGGTTGACTCAGAGCCCGAGGAAGAGCCTTCCTCTCGGGGGATTGTCCAAGCTCCCAAGTGCTTGTGTTCATTCTGTGGGAATGAAGAGTACTGTTTTCTGCCACAGGGGACCCCCCAGGAGAGGGGCTCTAGAGCACAGCAGTGGGTTCCCTCAACTGGAATACACACCATCTATTAGTCCTGGGTGCCTATGGGCATGGCAAGCCACATATGCGGGCTCTTGGTCCAGTCACTGAGAGGCGTTACTTGAATAAGGTACTCACGCTGAGGGTCACAATCTGTGTTTGTGCCCAAGGCGGCCCTCACGCTTGGGCGTGGCCTCATGGGCCATGCCGTTTTCTCCTACACTGAAGGTTTGACTCACTGCCAGCAGCAAGGTTTCTTGCCATGGGGAAGGAGGGGTTCTGACTTGTGCATCAGGTTCCCCCTTGTGCAGGGATTGGAGATAAGGTCTAGGTTCCGATGACTGAAAACCCAGGTTGGGAATGGATGGTGGCCTAAGGCAGTGGCGGGTCCAATGTGCTGGGTGTGCAGCCAGCTGTGTCGGTGTCTGTAGGAAGGTCTGGGCTCAGGCTATTTGCGACAGAGCATCACTGTTTAAGGTAGCCTATGCAATTGGGGAGTTGCCGAGGGCCAAGCAGTTTGATCCTCATTTGGGGTTTCTGGGCAGCGCCATAGACAAGGTTTTTCTTTTGGGAGGCAGGCACAGTGCTTCATTGTGGCCCCAGAATTCCCAGTAGGGAGGGTTTGTGGGCCAGGAGTGTGAGGACGGAAGTCTGAAAACACAAGCTAGTGTGAGGATTGGAGCCAAGGGCAGAGCAGGCCCACTCTGCAGAGGCTGAATCAAAATCTCCTCCATCTGAAGTCAGGCTGAGGATCAGACGTTGGCTGAGGCTGGAGTATGTGTCCATGATGGCACCTTCATGAAGTGGGGGCCTCATGAGGCCACGGAAGTTTTCCCACGCTGAGTTTGGAGGTTGCCCCAAACCACAAGGTTTCCCTCTGCGGAACATTCGAGTCCTGTTGCATGGCTCCAGGACATACCATATGGAAGGACTGGAGAGCAGGGTTCGAAGGATGGATCCCTGTACAGCATGCCTCGCATTCCATTGGCTATACTGACAAGATATGTTTGAACTGCTGCCTCCGGAACACGCGACCCAGGGGGCTGAGTTGAAATGGCCTCTCCTGAGGATGCGTCATAATGTGCGTTTGGGTCCATGGAGACCTTGGAATGTGCTGGTTGTTCAGTGGCCCTGCGGAACTCTCCTACCTGAAGTGTTTGATACATCCCAGTAAGAAAGCTGCCCATGTGGAGATGAGAGAGGTTTGGTTTGGTGCCTCAGAAAAGCCCCAGGTGCTGGTCTACGAAAACAGTCCTCTGAGAACGGAAACATGGAAACCAAAGCTAAGGTTCAGATTAGGGCCTGGGGGCCTGTCCATTTCAACCTTCTGTCTCTGGGGACACTGTCTGAGAGTCTAAGTGGAGATAGTTGCTCCGCTGGTGTCAGAGAGCCCCTCTTAGTCCAGGGTGGCCTATACTATTGATGGCCTCAGGGACCTTGGAGCTTTTCCCTAACCTGTAGAGTTGTGGTAATTGGATTGGGCACACTTTCCTTGGAGAGGGCAGGCACAATCTTTCGCTGTTTGGTCCAGAGGCCCTAGCCTGGATGTTGTGTGGGTCCAGGCTGTGGGCACCGAAGTCTGAATACACAAACTCAGCTTATGAGTGGCGCCTAGGGTATGGCAGGCCGGATGTACAGCCCGAGAGGGAGCTCCTGGGCCTCTGAAACAAGGGCGAGTGGGAGGCGTTCCTTCAGGCTTTTGTCTCTGGATGTTGTGTCCGGGATAGCCGTGGATTGGAGCGTGGCCTCAGGGACTGTGGACGAGTATCCCTCTCTCGGGATTTGTCCCAGCTCCCAAGAGTTTGGGGTCATTTTGTGGGAAGGGTGGAGTCGTGTTGTCTGGCTCATGGGTCTCTCCAAGAAAGGGATTCCAGAGCAGAGCTCCAGGTACGGGCGGGGCGACTGGAAAATTCAAACCGTGGTGAGGATTGGGTGCATAGGGGCTTGGCAAGCCCCATATGTGGGCTCTTGGTCCAGGCCCTGACAGGCCTTTCTTTGACATGGGGCTCATGCTGAGGGTCACAGTGTGAATTTGTGCCCAAGCAGCACTCAAGTTTGGGCGTGGCATCAGGGGCCATGAATGTTTCTCCCACCCTGAAGGTGTGACTCCATGCCAAGAGCAAGCTTGACAGCCATGGGGAAGGAGGAGTTCTGTTTTGTGCTTGCTATACCCAGCTGTGTGGAGAATTGATATAATGTCTAGGTTCAGATATCTGAAAACCAAGGTTAGGATGAGGTGACGGCATAAGACCATGGCGTGTCCGAAGTGCTGGGTGTGCGGCCAGCTGTCTCCTTGTCTGTCTGGACATCTGGCTTCAGGCTGTGTCAGGCAGAGCATGAGTGCCCAGAGCAGCCTATCCAGTTCGGGTACCATCGAGGCCCGAGCAGGTTGATCCTCATCTGGGTTTTCTGGAGAGCCCCACAGGGAAATGTTTTTCTTCCATTGGGCAGACACTGGGCTGGGTTTTGGTTCCGGAGTTCCTAGTCCGGAGGGCTTGTTTGCCAGGAGTGTGAGGAAGGAAGTCGGAAAACACAAGCTAGCGTGAGGTTTGGGACCGAGGGCACGGCAGGCCCACTCTTCAGAGGCTGAATCGAGATCTCCTGCACTGAGGTCATGTCAACTATGAGACGTGCCTCAGGCTAGAGTTTTTATCCAGCATGGCTTCTTCCTGAAGGGTGTGGGGGCTTCATGAGGCCAGAAAGTTTTGCCTACGATGGGATTTGTGAACTGCCTCAAAACTGAAGGTTACCTTCTGCACGACAGTCGAGTCCTATTGGATGGTTCCAAGAGGCCCCATATGGAAAGACTCGAGAGCAGGTGTCTAAGCATGGATGCCTGGGAAGGCCACTCTTTAGTCAGGACAAGGCAGGCTCAATCTGCGGGCTCCTGGGTGAGCTACCCAGAGGGGAGAGTTGAAATGGTCTCTCCTGAAGATGAGTCCTACTGTGGCTTGGTGGCCTGGGAGACCTTGGAATGTGGAGGTGGCTCAGGGACTCTGCAGGATTCTCCAACATGAGGTGTTTGACACGGCTCCAACAAGGAAACTTCCCATGTGGAGACGAGAGGAGTTCTGTTCCGTGCCTCAGCAAAGCCCCATACCCTGTTCTTCGAACCAAAGCCTCTGAGGAGTGACACCTGGAAACCAAAGCAAGAGTTGAGACTACGGCCTAAAGGCCTGTCCGGCTCAACCTTCTATCTCTGTTGACATCTGTGTGCATGCATTCATGGATGTAGCTGCTCAGCTTGTGTCCGAATGCCCCTGTGAGTCCAGTGAGGCTCCCAGTAGTGGGATGTCCTCGGATGCCTTGAGGTTTCTAATATTCTGGAGGTGTGTGGCCAAAGGAATGGACACAGTTTCCCAGGAGAGAGCAGGCACGGTCCTGTGGTATGGCTCCAGAGGACCCAGCCTAGAGGCTGTGTTTGCCAGGGCTGTGGGGACAGATGTCTGAAAAAGCGAACTTGGCTCAGCTAGGGGCCAATGTAATGGCAGGCCTGATGTCTAGTCCGTGAGGGGAGATCCTCTGGAAATCAAAGTAGGGCAAGTGGGAGGCAGTCACTCAGGATTTTGTCTCTGGGTGTTGCGTTTACAGTGTCCGGTCAGGGTAGGGGTTGTCTCAGAGGCCAAGGAAGAGCCTTCCTCTCGGGGGATTGTCCAAGCTCCCAAGTGTTTGTGTTCATTCTGTGGGAATGAAGAGTACTGTTTTCTGCTACAGCGGACCCCCCCTGGAGAGGGACTCTAGAGCATAGCAGTGGTTTCCCTCAACTGGAATACACACCATCTAGTTAGTCCTGGGTGCCTATGGGCATGGCAAGCCACATATGCGGGCTCTTGGTCCAGTCACTGAGAGGCGTTACTTGAATAAGGTACTCACGCTGAGGGTCACAATGTGTGTTTGTGCCCAAGGCGGCCCTCACGCTTGGGCGTGGCCTCATGGGCCATGCCGTTTTCTCCTACACTGAAGGTTTGACTCACTGCCAGCAGCAAGGTTTCTTGCCATGGGGAAGGAGGGGTTCTGACTTGTGCATCAGGTTCCCCCCTGTGCAGGGATTGGAGATCAGGTCTAGGTTCCGATGACTGAAAACCCAGGTTGGGAATGGATGGTGGCCTAAGGCAGTGGCGGGTCCAATGTGCTGGGTGTGCAGCCAGCTGTGTCGGTGTCTGTTGGAAGGTCTGGGTTCAGGCTATTTGCGACAGAGCATCACTGTTTAAGGTAGCCTCTGCAATTGGGTTGTTGCCGAGGGCCAAGCAGTTTGATCCTCATTTGGGGTTTCTGGGCAGCGCCATAGACAAGGTTTTTCTCCTGGGAGGCAGGCACAGTGCTTCATTGTGGCCCCAGAATTTCCAGTAGGGAGGGTTTGTGGGCCAGGAGTGTGAGGACGGAAGTCTGAAAACACAAGCTAGTGTGAGGATTGGAGCCAAGGGCAGAGCAGGCCCACTCTGCAGAGGCTGAATCAAAATCTCCTGCATCTGAAGTCAGGCTGAGGATCAGACGTTGGCTGAGGCTGGAGTATGTGTCCATGATGGTACCTTCTTGAAGTGGGGGCCTCATGTGGCCAAGGAAGTTTTCCCTCGCTGAGTTTGGAGGTTGCCCCAAACCACAAGGATTCCTTCTGCGGGACATTCGAGTCCTGTTGCATGGCTCCAGGACATACCATATGGAAGGACTGGAGAGCAGGGTTCGAAGGATGGATCCCTGTACAGCATGCCTCGCATTCCCATTGGCTATTAGCGACAAGATATGTTTGATCTGCTGCCTCTGGAACACGCGACCCAGGGGGCTGAGTTGAAATGGCCTCTCCTGAGGATGCGTCATAATGTGCGTTTGGGTCCATGGAGACCTTGGAATGTGCTGGTTGTTCAGTGGCCCTGCGAAACTCTCCTACCTGAAGTGTTTGATACATCCCAGTAAGAAAGCTGCCCATGTGGAGATGAGAGAGGTTTGGTTTGGTGCCTCGGAAAAGCCCCAGGTGCTGGTCTACGAAAACAGTCCTCTAAGAACGGAAACATGGAAACCAAAGCTAAGGTTCAGATTAGGGCCTGGGGGCCTGTCCATTTCAACCTTCTGTCTCTGGGGACACTGTCTGAGAGTCTAAGTGGAGATAGTTGCTCCGCTGGTGTCAGAGAGCCCCTCTTAGTCCAGGGTGGCCTATACTATTGATGGCCTCAGGGACCTTGTAGCTTTTCCCTAACCTGTAGAGTTGTGGTAATTGGATTGGGCACACTTTCCTTGGAGAGGGCAGGCACAATCTTTCGCTGTTTGGTCCAGAGGCCCTAGCCTGGATGTTGTGTGGGTCCAGGCTGTGGGCACCGAAGTCTGAATACACAAACTCAGCTTATGAGTGGCGCCTAGGGTATGGCAGGCCGGATGTACAGCCCGAGAGGGAGCTCCTGGGCCTCTGAAACAAGGGCGAGTGGGAGGCGTTCCTTCAGGCTTTTGTCTCTGGATGTTGTGTCCGGGATAGCCGTGGATTGGAGCGTGGCCTCAGGGACTGTGGACGAGTATCCCTCTCTCGGGATTTGTCCCAGCTCCCAAGAGTTTGGGGTCATTTTGTGGGAAGGGTGGAGTCGTGTTGTCTGGCTCATGGGTCTCTCCAAGAAAGGGATTCCAGAGCAGAGCTCCAGGTACGGGCGGGGCGACTGGAAAATTCAAACCGTGGTGAGGATTGGGTGCATAGGGGCTTGGCAAGCCCCATATGTGGGCTCTTGGTCCAGGCCCTGACAGGCCTTTCTTTGACATGGGGCTCATGCTGAGGGTCACAGTGTGAATTTGTGCCCAAGCAGCACTCAAGTTTGGGCGTGGCATCAGGGGCCATGAATGTTTCTCCCACCCTGAAGGTGTGACTCCATGCCAAGAGCAAGCTTGACAGCCATGGGGAAGGAGGAGTTCTGTTTTGTGCTTGCTATACCCAGCTGTGTGGAGAATTGATATAATGTCTAGGTTCAGATATCTGAAAACCAAGGTTAGGATGAGGTGACGGCATAAGACCATGGCATGTCCGAAGCGCTGGGTGTGCGGCCAGCTGTCTCCTTGTCTGTCTGGACGTCTGGCTTCAGGCTGTGTCAGGCAGAGCATGAGTGCCCAGAGCAGCCTATCCAGTTCGGGTACCATCGAGGCCCGAGCAGGTTGATCCTCATCTGGGTTTTCTGGAGAGCCCCACAGGGAAATGTTTTTCTTCCATTGGGCAGACACTGGGCTGGGTTTTGGTTCCGGAGTTCCTAGTCCGGAGGGCTTGTTTGCCAGGAGTGTGAGGAAGGAAGTCGGAAAACACAAGCTAGCGTGAGGTTTGGGACCGAGGGCACGGCAGGCCCACTCTTCAGAGGCTGAATCGAGATCTCCTGCACTGAGGTCATGTCAACTATGAGACGTGCCTCAGGCTAGAGTTTTTATCCAGCATGGCTTCTTCCTGAAGGGTGTGGGGGCTTCATGAGGCCAGAAAGTTTTGCCTACGATGGGATTTGTGAACTGCCTCAAAACTGAAGGTTACCTTCTGCACGACAGTCGAGTCCTATTGGATGGTTCCAAGAGGCCCCATATGGAAAGACTCGAGAGCAGGTGTCTAAGCATGGATGCCTGGGAAGGCCACTCTTTAGTCAGGACAAGGCAGGCTCAATCTGCGGGCTCCTGGGTGAGCTACCCAGAGGGGAGAGTTGAAATGGTCTCTCCTGAAGATGAGTCCTACTGTGGCTTGGTGGCCTGGGAGACCTTGGAATGTGGAGGTGGCTCAGGGACTCTGCAGGATTCTCCAACATGAGGTGTTTGACACGGCTCCAACAAGGAAACTTCCCATGTGGAGACGAGAGGAGTTCTGTTCCGTGCCTCAGCAAAGCCCCATACCCTGTTCTTCGAACCAAAGCCTCTGAGGAGTGACACCTGGAAACCAAAGCAAGAGTTGAGACTACGGCCTAAAGGCCTGTCCGGCTCAACCTTCTATCTCTGTTGACATCTGTGTGCATGCATTCATGGATGTAGCTGCTCAGCTTGTGTCCGAATGCCCCTGTGAGTCCAGTGAGGCTCCCAGTAGTGGGATGTCCTCGGATGCCTTGAGGTTTCTAATATTCTGGAGGTGTGTGGCCAAAGGAATGGACACAGTTTCCCAGGAGAGAGCAGGCACGGTCCTGTGGTATGGCTCCAGAGGACCCAGCCTAGAGGCTGTGTTTGCCAGGGCTGTGGGGACAGATGTCTGAAAAAGCGAACTTGGCTCAGCTAGGGGCCAATGTAATGGCAGGCCTGATGTCTAGTCCGTGAGGGGAGATCCTCTGGAAATCAAAGTAGGGCAAGTGGGAGGCAGTCACTCAGGATTTTGTCTCTGGGTGTTGCGTTTACAGTGTCCGGTCAGGGTAGGGGTTGTCTCAGAGGCCAAGGAAGAGCCTTCCTCTCGGGGGATTGTCCAAGCTCCCAAGTGTTTGTGTTCATTCTGTGGGAATGAAGAGTACTGTTTTCTGCTACAGCGGACCCCCCCTGGAGAGGGACTCTAGAGCATAGCAGTGGTTTCCCTCAACTGGAATACACACCATCTAGTTAGTCCTGGGTGCCTATGGGCATGGCAAGCCACATATGCGGGCTCTTGGTCCAGTCACTGAGAGGCGTTACTTGAATAAGGTACTCACGCTGAGGGTCACAATGTGTGTTTGTGCCCAAGGCGGCCCTCACGCTTGGGCGTGGCCTCATGGGCCATGCCGTTTTCTCCTACACTGAAGGTTTGACTCACTGCCAGCAGCAAGGTTTCTTGCCATGGGGAAGGAGGGGTTCTGACTTGTGCATCAGGTTCCCCCCTGTGCAGGGATTGGAGATCAGGTCTAGGTTCCGATGACTGAAAACCCAGGTTGGGAATGGATGGTGGCCTAAGGCAGTGGCGGGTCCAATGTGCTGGGTGTGCAGCCAGCTGTGTCGGTGTCTGTTGGAAGGTCTGGGTTCAGGCTATTTGCGACAGAGCATCACTGTTTAAGGTAGCCTCTGCAATTGGGTTGTTGCCGAGGGCCAAGCAGTTTGATCCTCATTTGGGGTTTCTGGGCAGCGCCATAGACAAGGTTTTTCTCCTGGGAGGCAGGCACAGTGCTTCATTGTGGCCCCAGAATTTCCAGTAGGGAGGGTTTGTGGGCCAGGAGTGTGAGGACGGAAGTCTGAAAACACAAGCTAGTGTGAGGATTGGAGCCAAGGGCAGAGCAGGCCCACTCTGCAGAGGCTGAATCAAAATCTCCTGCATCTGAAGTCAGGCTGAGGATCAGACGTTGGCTGAGGCTGGAGTATGTGTCCATGATGGTACCTTCTTGAAGTGGGGGCCTCATGTGGCCAAGGAAGTTTTCCCTCGCTGAGTTTGGAGGTTGCCCCAAACCACAAGGATTCCTTCTGCGGGACATTCGAGTCCTGTTGCATGGCTCCAGGACATACCATATGGAAGGACTGGAGAGCAGGGTTCGAAGGATGGATCCCTGTACAGCATGCCTCGCATTCCCATTGGCTATTAGCGACAAGATATGTTTGATCTGCTGCCTCTGGAACACGCGACCCAGGGGGCTGAGTTGAAATGGCCTCTCCTGAGGATGCGTCATAATGTGCGTTTGGGTCCATGGAGACCTTGGAATGTGCTGGTTGTTCAGTGGCCCTGCGAAACTCTCCTACCTGAAGTGTTTGATACATCCCAGTAAGAAAGCTGCCCATGTGGAGATGAGAGAGGTTTGGTTTGGTGCCTCGGAAAAGCCCCAGGTGCTGGTCTACGAAAACAGTCCTCTAAGAACGGAAACATGGAAACCAAAGCTAAGGTTCAGATTAGGGCCTGGGGGCCTGTCCATTTCAACCTTCTGTCTCTGGGGACACTGTCTGAGAGTCTAAGTGGAGATAGTTGCTCCGCTGGTGTCAGAGAGCCCCTCTTAGTCCAGGGTGGCCTATACTATTGATGGCCTCAGGGACCTTGTAGCTTTTCCCTAACCTGTAGGGTTGTGGTCAATGGATTGGGCACACTTTCCTTGGAGAGGGCAGGCACAATCTTTCGCTGTTTGGTCCAGAGGACCTAGCCTGGATGTTGTGTGGGTCCAGGCTGTGGGCACAGAAGTCTGAATACACAAACTCAGCTTATGAGTGGCGCCTAGGGTATGGCAGGCCGGATGTACAGCCCGAGAGGGAGCTCCGGGGCCTCTGAAACAAGGGCGAGTGGGAGGCGTTCCTTCAGGCTTTTGTCTCTGGATGTTGTGTCCGGGATAGCCGTGGATTGGAGCGGTGGACTCAGGTACTGTGGACGAGTATCCCTCTCTGGGGATTTGTCCCAGCTCCCAAGAGTTTGGGGTCATTTTGTGGGAAGGGTGGAGTCGTGTTGTCTGGCTCATGGGTCTCTCCAAGAAAGGGATTCCAGAGCAGAGCTCCAGGTACGGGCGGGGCGACTGGAAAATTCAAACCGTGGTGAGGATTGGGTGCATAGGGGCTTGGCAAGCCCCATATGTGGGCTCTTGGTCCAGGCCCTGACAGGCCTTTCTTTGACATGGGGCTCATGCTGAGGGTCACAGTGTGAATTTGTGCCGAAGCAGCACTCAAGTTTGGGCGTGGCATCAGGGGCCATGAAGGTTTCTCCCACCCTGAAGGTGTGACTCCATGCCAAGAGCAAGCTTGATAGCCATGGGGAAGGAGGAGTTCTGTTTTGTGCTTGCTATACCCAGCTGTGTGGAGAATTGATATAATGTCTAGGTTCAGATATCTGAAAACCAAGGTTAGGATGAGGTGACGGCATAAGACCATGGCGTGTCCGAAGCGCTGGGTGTGCGGCCAGCTGTCTCCTTGTCTGTCTGGACGTCTGGCTTCAGGCTGTGTCAGGCAGAGCATGAGTGCCCAGAGCAGCCTATCCAGTTCGGGTACCGTCGAGGCCCGAGCAGGTTGATCCTCATCTGGGTTTTCTGGAGAGCCCCACAGGGAAACGTTTTTCTTCCGTTGGGCAGACACTGGGCTGGGTTGTGGTTCTGGAGTTCCTAGTCCGGAGGGCTTGTTTGCCAGGAGTGTGAGGAAGGAACTCTGAAAACACAAGCTAGCGTGAGGTTTGGGACCGAGGGCACGGCAGGCCCACTCTGCAGAGGCTGAATCGAGATCTCCTGCACTGAGGTCATGTCAACTATGAGACGTGCCTCAGGCTAGAGTTCTTGTGCAGCATGGCCTCTTCCTGAAGGGTGTGGGGGATTCATGAGGCCAGAAAGTTTTGCCTACGATGGGATTTGTGAACTGCTCCAAAACTGAAGGTTACCTTCTGCACGACAGTCGAGTCCTATTGCATGGTTCCAAGAGGCCCCATATGGAAAGACTCGAGAGCAGGTGTCTAAGCATGGATGCCTGGGAACGCCACCTCATATTCCCACTCTTTAGTCAGGACAAGGCAGGCTCAATCTGCGGGCTCCTGGGTGAGCTACCCAGAGGGGAGAGTTGAAATGGACTCTCCTGAAGATGAGTCCTACTGTGGCTTGGTGGCCTGGGAGACCTTGGAATGGGGAGGTGGCTCAGGGACTCTGCAGGATTCTCCAACATGAGGTGTTTGACACGGCTCCAACAAGGAAACTTCCCATGTGGAGACGAGAGGAGTTCTGTTCCGTGCCTCAGGAAAGCCCCATACCCTGTTCTTCGAACCAAAGCCTCTGAGGAATGACACCTGGAAACCAAAGCAAGAGTTGAGACTACGGCCTAAAGGCCTGTCCGGCTCAACCTTCTATCTCTGTTGACATCTGTGTGCATGCATTCATGGATGTAGCTACTCAGCTTGTGTCCGAATGCCCCTGTGAGTCCAGTGAGGCTCCCAGTAGTGGGATGTCCTCGGAGGCCTTGAGGTTTCTCATATTCTTGAGGTGTGTGGCCAAAGGAATGGACACAGTTTCCCAGGAGAGAGCAGGCACGGTCCTGTGGTATGGCTCCAGAGGACCCAGCCTAGAGGCTGTGTTTTCCAGGGCTGTGGGGACAGATGTCTGAAAAAGCAAACTTGGCTCAGCTAGGGGCCAATGTAATGGCAGGCCTGATCTCTAGTCCGTGAGGGGAGATCCTCTGGAAATCATAGTAGGGCAAGTGGAGGGAGTCACTCAGGATTTTGTCTCTGGGTGTTGCGTTTACAGTGTCCGGTCAGGGTAGGGGTTGACTCAGAGGCCGAGGAAGAGCCTTCCTCTCGGGGGATTGTCCAAGCTCCCAAGTGTTTGTGTTCATTCTGTGGGAATGAAGTGTACTGTTTTCTGCCAGAGGGAACCCCCCAGGAGAGGGACTCTAGAGCACAGCATTGGGTTCCCTCAACTGGAATACACACCATCTAGTTAGTCCTGGGTGCCTATGGGCATGGCAAGCCACATATGCGGGCTCTTGGTCCAGTCACTGAGAGGCGTTACTTGAATAAGGTACTCACGCTGAGGGTCACAATGTGTGTTTGTGCCCAAGGCGGCCCTCACGCTTGGGCGTGGCCTCATGGGCCATGCCGTTTTCTCCTACACTGAAGGTTTGACTCACTGCCAGCTGCAAGGTTTCTTGCCATGGGGAAGGAGGGGTTCTGACTTGTGCATCAGGTCCCCCCCTGTTCAGGGATTGGAGATAAGGTCTAGGTTCCGATGACTGAAAACCCAGGTTGGGAATGGATGGTGGCCTAAGGCAGTGGCGGGGCCAATGTGCTGGGTGTGCAGCCAGCTGTGTCGGTGTCTGTAGGAAGGTCTGGGCTCAGGCTATTTGCGACAGAGCATCACTGTTTAAGGTAGCCTATGCAATTGGGGTGTTGCCGAGGGCCAAGCAGTTTGATCCTCATTTGGGGTTTCTGGGCATCGCCATAGACAAGGTTTTTCTCTTGGGAGGCAGGCACAGTGCTTCATTGTGGCCCCAGAATTCCCAGTAGGGAGGGTTTGTGGGCCAGGAGTGTGAGGACGGAAGTCTGAAAACACAAGCTAGTGTGAGGATTGGAGCCAAGGGCAGAGCAGGCCCACTCTGCAGAGGCTGAATCAAAATCTCCTGCATCTGAAGTCAGGCTGAGGATCAGACGTTGGCTGAGGCTGGAGTATGTGTCCATGATGGCACCTTCATGAAGTGGGGGCCTCATGAGGCCAAGGAAGTTTTCCCACGCTGAGTTTGGAGGTTGCCCCAAACCACAAGGTTTCCTTCTGCGGGACATTCGAGTCCTGTTGCATGGCTCCAGGACATACCATATGGAAGGACTGGAGAGCAGGGTTCGAAGGATGGATCCCTGTACAGCATGCCTCACATTCCCATTGGCTATTAGGGACAAGATATGTTTGATCTGCTGCCACTGGAACACGCGACCCAGGGGGCTGAGATGAAATGGCCTCTCCTGACGATGCGTCATAATGTGCGTTTGGGGCCATGGAGACCTGGAAATGTGCTGGTTGTTCAGTGGCCCTGCGGAACTCTCCTACCTGAAGTGTTTGATACATCCCAGTAAGAAAGCTGCCCATGTGGAGATGAGAGATGTTTGGTTTGGTGCCTCAGAAAAGCCCCATGTGCTGGTCTACGAAAACAGTCCTCTGAGAACGGAAACATGGAAACCAAAGCTAAGGTTCAGATTAGGGCTTGGGGGCCTGTCCATTTCAACCTTCTGTCTCTGGGGACACTGTCTGAGAGTCTAAGTGGAGATAGTTGCTCCGCTGGTGTCAGAGAGCCCCTCTTAGTCCAGGGTGGCCTATACTATTGATGGCCTCAGGGACCTTGGAGCTTTTCCCTAACCTGTAGGGTTGTGGTCAATAGATTGGGCACACTTTCCTTGGAGAGGGCAGGCACAATCTTTCGCTGTTTGGTCCAGAGGCCCTAGCCTGGATGTTGTGTGGGTCCAGGCTGTGGGCACAGAAGTCTGAATACACAACTCAGCTTATGAGTGGCGCCTAGGGTATGGCAGGCCAGATGTACAGCCCGAGAGGGAGCTCCTGGGCCTCTGAAACAAGGGCGAGTGGGAGGCATTCCTTCAGGCTTCTGTCTCTGGATGTTGTGTCCGGGATAGCCGTGGATTGGAGCGGTGGACTCAGGTACTGTGGACGAGTATCCCTCTCTGGGGATTTGTCCCAGCTCCCAAGAGTTTGGGGTCATTTTGTGGGAAGGGTGGAGTCCTGTTGTCTGGCTCATGGGTCTCTCCAAGAAAGGGATTCCAGAGCAGAGCTCCATGTACGGGCGGGGCGACTGGAAAATTCAAACTGTGGTGAGGATTGGGTGCATAGGGGCTTGGCAAGCCCCATATGTGGGCTCTTGGTCCAGGCCCTGACAGGCCTTTCTTTGACATGGGGCTCATGCTGAGGGTCACAGTGTGAATTTGTGCCCAAGCAGCACTCAAGTTTGGGCGTGGCATCAGGGACCATGAAGGTTTCTCCCACCCTGAAGGTGTGACTCCAGGCCAAGAGCAAGCTTGACAGCCATGGGGAAGGAGGAGTTCTGTTTTGTGCTTGCTATACCCAGCTGTGTGGAGAATTGATATAATGTCTAGGTTCAGATATCTGAAAACCAAGGTTAGGATGAGGTGACGGCATAAGACCATGGCGTGTCCGAAGTGCTGGGTGTGCGGCCAGCTGTCTCCTTGTCTGTCTGGACGTCTGGCTTCAGGCTGTGTCAGGCAGAGCATGAGTGCCCAGAGCAGCCTATCCAGTTCGGGTACCGTCGAGGCCCGAGCAGGTTGATCCTCATCTGGGTTTTCTGGAGAGCCCCACAGGGAAACGTTTTTCTTCCGTTGGGCAGACACTGGGCTGGGTTGTGGTTCTGGAGTTCCTAGTCCGGAGGGCTTGTTTGCCAGGAGTGTGAGGAAGGAAGTCTGAAAACACAAGCTAGCGTGAGGTTTGGGACCGAGGGCACGGCAGGCCCACTCTGCAGAGGCTGAATCGAGATCTCCTGCACTGAGGTCATGTCAACTATGAGAAGTGCCTCAGGCAGACTTCTTGTCCAGCATGGCCTGTTCCTGAAGGGTGTGGGGGCTTCAGGAGGCCAGAAAGTTTTGCCTACGATGGGATTTGTGAACTGCTCCAAAACTGAAGGTTACCTCTGCACGACAGTCGAGTCCTATTGGATGGTTCCAAGAGGCCCAATATGGAAAGACTCGAGAGCAGGTGTCTAAGCATGGATGCCTGGGAACGCCACCTCATATTACCACTCTTTAGTCAGGACAAGGCAGGCTCAATCTGCGTGCTCCTGGGTGAGCTACCCAGAGGGGAGAGTTGAAATGGTCTCTTCTGAAGATGAGTCCTACTTTGGCTTGGTGGCCTGGGAGACCTTGGAATGTGGAGGTGGCTCAGGGACTCTGCAGGATTCTCCAACATGAGGTGTTTGACACGGCTCCAACAAGGAAACTTCCCATGTGGAGACGAGAGGAGTTCTGTTCCGTGCCTCAGGAAAGCCCCATACCCTGTTCTTCGAACCAAAGCCTCTAGGGGTGACACCTGGAAACCAAAGCAAGAGTTGAGACTACGGCCTAAAGGCCTGTCTGGCTCAACCTTCTATCTCTGTTGACATCTGTGTGCATGCATTCATGGAGGTAGCTGCTCAGCTTGTGTCCGAATGCCCCTGTGAGTCCAGTGAGGCTCCCAGTAGTGGGATGTCCTCGGAGGCCTTGAGGTTTCTCATATTCTGGAGGTGTGTGGCAAAGGAATGGACACAGTTTCCCAGGAGAGAGCAGGCACGGTCCTGTGGTATGGCTCCAGAGGACCCAGCCTAGAGGCTGTTTTTGCCAGGGCTGTGGGGACAGATGTCTGAAAAAGCAAACTTGGCTCAGCTAGGGGCCAATGTAATGGCAGGCCTGATCTCTAGTCCGTGAGGGGAGATCCTCTGGAAATCAAAGTAGGGCAAGTGGGAGGCAGTCACTCAGGATTTTGTCTCTGGGTGTTGCTTTTACAGTGTCCGGTCAGGTTAGGGGTTGTCTCAGAGGCCGAGGAAGAGCCTTCCTCTCGGGGGATTGACCAAGCTCCCAAGTGTTTGTGTTCATTCTGTGGGAATGAAGAGTACTGTTTTCTGCCATAGGGGACCCCCCAGGAGAGGATCTCTAGAGCACAGCAGTGGGTTCCCTCAACTGGAATACACTCCATCTAGTTAGTCCTGGGTGCCTATGGGCATGGCAAGCCACATATGCGGGCTCTTGGTCCAGTCACTGAGAGGCGTTACTTGAATAAGGTACTCACGCTGAGGGTCACAATGTGTGTTTGTGCCCAAGTTGGCCCTCACGCTTGGGCGTGGCCTCATGGGCCATGCCGTTTTCTCCTACACTGAAGGATTGACTCACTGCCAGCAGCAAGGTTTCTTGCCAGGGGGAAGGAGGGGTTTTGACTTGTGCATCAGGTTCCCCCCTGTGCAGGGATTGGAGATAAGGTCTAGGTTCCGATGACTGAAAACCCAGGCTAGGAATGGATGGTGGCCTAAGGCAGTGGCGGGTCCAATGTACTGGTTGTTCAGCCAGCTGTGTCGATGTCTTTTGGAAGGTCTGGGCTCAGGCTATTTGCGACAGAGCATCACTGTTTAAGGTAGCCTATGCAATTGGGGTGTTGCCGAGGGCCAAACAGGTTGATCCTCATTTGGGGTTTCTGGGCAGCGCCATAGACAATGTTTTTCTCCTGGGAGGCAAGCACAGTGCTTCATTGTGGCCCCAGAATTCCCAGTAGGGAGGGTTTGTGGGCCAGGAGTGTGAGGACGGAAGTCTGAAAACACAAGCTAGTGTGAGGATTGGAGCCAAGGGCAGAGTAGGCCCACTCTGCAGAGCCTGAATCAAAATCTCCTGCATCTGAAGTCAGGCTGAGGATCAGACGTTGGCTGAGGCTGCAGTATGTGTCCATGATGGCACCCATGAAGTGGGGGCCTCATGAGGCCAAGGAAGTTTTCCCACGCTGAGTTTGGAGGTTGCGCAAAACCACAAGGTTTCCTTCTGTGGGACATTCGAGTCCTGTTGCATGGCTCCAGGACATACCATATGGAAGGACTGGAGAGCAGGGTTCGAAGGATGGATCTCTGTACAGCATGCCTCGCATTCCCATTGGCTATAAGGGACAAGATATGTTTGATCTGCTGCCTCTGGAACACGCGACCCAGGGGGCTGAGATGAAATGGCCTCTCCTGAGGATACGTCATAATGTGCGTTTGGGTCCATGGAGACCTTGGAATGTGCTGGTTTTTCAGTGGCCCTGCGGAGCTCTCCTACCTGAAGTGTTTGATACATCCCAGTAAGAAAGCTGCCCATGTGGAGATGAGAGAGGTTTGGTTTGGTGCCTCAGAAAAGCCCCATGTGCTGGTCTACGGAAACAGTCCTCTGAGAACGGAAACATGGAAACCAAAGCTAAGGTTCAGATTAGGGCCTGGGGGCCTGTCCATTTCAACCTTCTGTCTCTGGGGACACTGTCTGAGAGTCTAAGTGGAGATAGTTGCTCCGCTGGTGTCAGAGAGCCCCTCTTAGTCCAGGGTGGCCTACCTATTGATGGCCTCAGGGGCCTTGGAGCTTTTCCCTAACCTGTAGGGTTGTGGTCAATGGATTGGGCACACTTTCCTTGGAGAGGGCAGGCACAATCTTTCGCTGTTTGGTTCCAGAGGCCCTAGCCTGGATGTTGTGTGGGTCCAGGCTGTAAGCACAGAAGTATGAATACACAAACTCAGCTTATGAGTGGCGCCTAGGTTATGGCAGGCCGGATGTACAGCCCGAGAGGGAGCTCCGGACATCTGAAACAAGGGCGAGTGGGAGGCGTTCCTTCAGGCTTTTGTCTCTGGGTGTTGTGTCCGGGATAGCCGTGGATTGGAGCAGTGGCCTCAGGTACTGTGGACGAGTATCCCTCTCTGGGGATTTGTCCCAGCTCCCAAAAGTTTGGGGTCATTTTGTGGGAAGGGTGGAGTCGTGTTGTCTGGCTCATGGGTCTCTCCAAGAAAGGGATTCCAGAGCAGAGCTCCAGGTACGGGAGGGGCGATTGGAAAATTCAAAACGTGGTGAGGATTGGGTGCATAGGGGCTTGGCAAGCCCCATATGTGGGCTCTTGGTCCAGGCCCTGACAGGACTTTCTTTGACATGGGGCTCATGCTGAGGGTCACAGTGTGAATTTGTGCCCAAGCAGCACTCAAGTTTGGGCGTGGCATCAGGGGCCATGAAGGTTTCTCCCACCCTGAAGGTGTGACTCCATGCCAAGAGCAAGCTTGACAGCCATGGGGAAGAGGAGTTCTGTTTTGTGCTTGCTATACCCAGATGTGTGGAGAATTGATATAATGTCTAGGTTCAGATATCTGAAAACCAAGGTTAGGATGAGGTGACGGCATAAGACCATGGCGTGTCCGAAGTGCTGGGTGTGCGGCCAGCTGTCTCCTTGTCTGTCTGGACGTCTGGCTTCAGGCTGTGTCAGGCAGAGTATGAGTGTCCAGAGAAGCCTATCCAGTTCGGGTACCGTCGAGGCCCGAGCAGGTAGATCCTCATCTGGGTTTTCTGGAGAGCTCCACAGGGAAACGTTTTTCTTCCGTTGGGCAGACAATGGGCTGGGTTGTGGTTCTGGAGTTCCTAGTCCGGAGGGCTTGTTTGCCAGGAGTGTGAGGAAGGAACTCTGAAAACACAAGCTAGCGTGAGGTTTGGGACCGAGGGCACGGCAGGCCCACTCTGCAGAGGCTGAATCGAGATCTCCTGCACTGAGGTCATGTCAACTATGAGAAGTGCCTCAGGCTAGAGTTTTGTCCAGCATGGACTCTTCCTGAAGGGTGTGGGGGCTTCATGAGGCCAGAACATTTTGCCTACGATGGGATTTGTGAACTGCTCCAAAACTGAAGGTTACCTTCTGCACCACAGTCGAGTCCTATTGGATGGTTCCAAGAGGCCCCATATGGAAAGACTCGAGAGCAGGTGTCTAAGCATGGATGCCTGGGAACGCCACCTCATATTCCCACTCTTTAGTCAGGACAAGGCAGGCTCAATCTGCGGGCTCCTGGGTGAGCTACCCAGGGGGAGAGTTGAAATGGACTCTCCTGAAGATGAGTCTTACTGTGGCTTGGTGGCCTGGGAGACCTTGGAATGTGGAGGTGGCTCAGGGACTCTGCAGTATTCTCCAACATGATGTGTTTGACACGGCTCCAACAAGGAAACTTCCCATGTGGAGACGAGAGGAGTTCTGTTCCGTGCCTCAGAAAAGCCCCATACCCTGTTCTTCGAACCAAAGCCTCTGAGGAGTGACACCTGGAAACCAAAGCAAGAGTTGAGACTACGGCCTAAAGGCCTGTCCGGCTCAACCTTCTATCTCTGTTGACATCTGTGTGCATGCATTCATGGATGTAGCTGCTCAGCTTGTGTCCGAATGCCCCTGTGAGTCCAGTGAGGCTCCCATATTGGGATGTCCTCGGAGGCCTTGAGGTTTCTCATATTCTGGAGGTGTGTGGCCAAAGGAATGAACACAGTTTCCCAGGAGAGAGCAGGCACGGTCCTGTGGTATGGCTCCAGAGGACCCAGCCTAGAGGTTGTGTTTGCCAGGGCTGTGGGGACAGATGTCTGAATAAGCAAACTTGGCTCAGCTAGGGGCCAATGTAATGGCAGGCCTGATCTCTAGTCCGTGAGGGGAGATCCTCTGGAAATCAAAGTAGGGCAAGTGGGAGGCAGTCACTCAGGATTTTGTCTCTGGGTGTTGCGTTTACAGTGTCCGGTCAGGGTAGGGGTTGTCTCAGAGGCCGAGGAAGAGCCTTCCTCTCAGGGGATTGTCCAAGCTCCCAAGTGTTTGTGTTCATTCTGTGGGAATGAAGAGTACTGTTTTCTGCCACAGGGGACCCCGCAGGAGAGGGTCTCTAGAGCACAGCAGTGGGTTCCCTCAACTGGAATACACACCATCTAGTTAGTCCTGGGTGCCTATGGGCATGGCAAGCCACATATGCGGGCTCTTGGTCCAGTCACTGAGAGGCGTTACTTGAATAAGGTACTCACGCTGAGTGTCACAATGTGTGTTTGTGCCCAAGGCGGCCCTCACGCTTGGGCGTGGCCTCATGGGCCATGCCGTTTTCTCCTACACTGAAGGTTTGACTCACTGCCAGCAGCAAGGTTTCTTGCCAAAGGGAAGGAGGGGTTCTGACTTGTGCATCAGGTTCCCCCCTGTGCAGGGATTGGAGATAAGGTCTAGGTTCCGATGACTGAAAACCCAGGTTGGGAATGGATGGTGGCCTAAGGCAGTGGCGGGTCCAATGTGCTGGGTGTGCAGCCAGCTGTGTCGGTGTCTGTTGGAAGGTCTGGGCTCAGGCTATTTGCGACAGAGCATCACTGTTTAAGGTAGCCTATGCAATTGGGGTGTTGCCGAGGGCCAAGCAGTTTGATCCTCATTTGGGGTTTCTGGGCAGCGCCATAGACAAGGTTTTTCTCCTTGGAGGCAGGCACAGTGCTTCATTGTGGCCCCAGAATTCCCAGTAGGGAGGGTTTGAGGGCCAGGAGTGTGAGGACGGAAGTCTGAAAACACAAGCTAGTGTGAGGATTGGAGCCAAGGGCAGAGCAGGCCGACTCTGCAGAGGCTGAATCAAAATCTCCTGCATCTGAAGTCAGGCTGAGGATCAGACGTTGGCTGAGGCTGGAGTATGTGTCCATGATGGCACCTTCATGAAGTGGGGGCCTCATGAGGCCAAGGAAGTTTTCCCACGCTGAGTTTGGAGGTTGCCCCAAACCACAAGGTTTCCTTCTGCGGGACATTCGAGTCCTGTTGCATGGCTCCAGGACATACCATATGGAAGGACTGGAGAGCAGGGTTCGAAGGATGGATCCCTGTACAGCATGCCTCGCATTCCCATTGGCTATTAGCGACAAGATAAGTTTGATCTGCTGCCTCTGGAACACGCGACCCAGGGGGCTGAGTTGAAATGGCCTCTCCTGAGGATGCGTCATAATGTGCGTTTGGGTTTATGGAGACCTTGGAATGTGCTGGTTGTTCAGTGGCCCTGTGGAACTCTCCTACCTGAAGTGTTTGATACATCTCAGTAAGAAAGCTGCCCATGTGGAGATAAGAGAGGTTTGGTTTGGTGCCTCAGAAAATCCCCATGTGCTGGTCTACGAAAACAGTCCTCTGAGAACGGAAACATGGAAACCAAAGCTAAGGTTCAGATTAGGGCCTGGGAGCCTGTCCATTTCAACCTTCTGTCTCTGGGGACACTGTCTGAGAGTCTAAGTGGAGATAGTTGCTCCGCTGGTTCAGAGAGCCCCTCTTAGTCCAGGGGGGCCTACACTATTGATGGCCTCAGGGGCCTTGGAGCTTTTCCCTAACCTGTAGTGTTGTGGTCAATGGATTGGGCACACTTTCCTTGGAGAGCGCAGGCACAATCTTTCGCTGTGGCCCTAGAGGCCCTAGCCTGGAGGTGTGTGGGTCCAGGCTGTGGGCACAGAAGTCTGAATACACAAACTCAGCTTATGAGAGGCGCCTAGGTTATGGCAGGCCGGAGGTACAGCCCGAGAGGGAGCTCCTGGGCCTATGAAACAAGGGCGAGTTGGAGGCGTTCCAACAGGCTTTTGTCTCTGGATGTTGTGTCCGGGATAGCCGTGGATTTGAGGGGTGGCCTCAAGGACTGTGGACGACTATCCCTCTCTGGGGATTTGTCCCAGCTCCCAAGATTGGGGTCATTTTGTGGGAAGGGTGGAGTCGTGTTGTCTGGCTCATGGGTCTCTCCAAGAAAGGGATTCCAGAGCAGAGCCCCAGGTACGGGCATGGCGACTGGAAAATTCAAACCGTGGTGAGGATTGGGTGCATAGGGGCTTGGCAAGCCCCATATGCAGGCTCTTTTTCCAGGCCCTGAGAGGCCTTTCTTTGACATGGGGCTCATGCTGAGGGTCACAGTTTGAATTTGTTCCCAATCAGCACTCCCGTTTGGGCGTGGCTTCAGGGGCCATGAAGGTTTCTCCCACCCTGAAGGTGTGACTCCATTCCAAGAGCAAGCTTTACAGCCATGGGGAAGCAGGACTTCTGTTTTGTGCTTGCGATACCCAGCTGTGTGGAGAATTGATATGATGTCTAGGTTCAGATATCTGAAAACCAAGGTTAGGAAGAAGTGACGGCATAAGACCATGGCGTGTCCGAAGTGCTGGGTGTGCGGCCAGCTGTCTCCTTGTCTGTCTGGACGTCTGGCTTCAGGCTGTGTCAGACAGAGCATGAGTGCCCAGAGCAGCCTATCCAGTTCGGGTACCGTCGAGGCCCGAGCAGGTTGATCCTCATCTGGGTTTTCTGGAGAGCCCCACAGGGAAACGTTTTTCTTCCGTTGGGCAGACACTGGGCTGGGTTTTGGTTCTGGAGTTCCTAGTTTGGAGGGCTTGTTTGCCAGGAGTGTGAGGAAGGAAGTCTGAAAACACAAGCTAGCGTGAGGTTTGGGACCGAGGGCACGGCAGGCCCACTCTGCAGAGGCTGAATCGAGATCTCCTGCACTGAGGTCATGTCAACTATGAGACGTGCCTCAGGCTAGAGTTCTTGTCCAGCATGGCCTCTTCCTGAAGGGTGTGGGGGCTTCATGAAGCCAGGGACGTTTGCCTACGATGGGATGTGAACTACTCCAAACCTCAAGATTTCCTTCTTCACGACAGTCGAGTCCTATTGGATGGTTCCAAGAGGCCCAATATGGAAAGACTCGAGAGCAGGTGTCTAAGCATGGATGCCTGGGAACGCCACCTCATATTCCCACTGTTTAGTCAGGACAAGTCAGGCTCAATCTGCAGGCTCCTGGGTGAGCTACCTAGAGGGGAGAGTTGAAATGGACTCTCCTGAAGATGAGTTCTACTGTGGCTTGGTGGCCTGGGAGACCTTGGAATGTGGAGGTGGCTCGGGGACTCTGCAGGGTTTTCCATACTGAGGTGTTCGACTCAACTCCAACAAGGAAGCTTCCCATGTGGAGACGAGAGGAGTTCTGTTCAGTGCCTCAGGAAAGCCCCATATCCTGTTCTTCGAACCAAAGCCTCTGAGGAGTAACACCTGGAACCCAAAGCAATAGTTGAGATTAGGGCCTAAGGGCCTGTCCAGCTCAACCTTCTATCTCTGTTGACATCTGTGTGCATGCCTTCGTGGAGGTAGCTGCTCAGCTTGTGTCCGAATGCCCCTGTGTGTCCAGGGAGGCTCCCAGTAGTGGGATGACCTCGGGGGCCTTGAGGTTTCTCATATTCTGAAGGTGTGTGGCCAAAGGAATGGACACAGTTTCCCAGGAGAGAACAGGCACGGTCCTGTGGTATGGCTCCAGAGGACCCAGCCTAGAGGCTGTGTTTGCCAGGGCTGTGGGGACTGATGTCTGAAAGAGCACACTTGGCTCAGGTAGGAGCCAAGGTAATGGCAGGCCTGATCTCCAGTCCGTGAGGGGAGATCCTCTGGATATCAAAGGAGGGCAAGTGGGAGGCAGTCACTCAGGATTTTGTCTCTGGGTGGTGCGTTCACAGTGTCCAGTCAGGGTAGGGGTTGCCTCAGGGTCCGAGGAAGAGCCTTCCTCTCGGGGGATTGTCCAAGCTCCCAATGTTTGGGTTCATTCTGTGGGAAGTGAAGAGTACTGTTTTCTGCCACAAAGGACCTCCCAGGAGAGGGACTCTAGAGCACAGAAGTGGGTTCCCTCAACTGGAATACACACCATCTAGTTAGTCCTGTGTGACTATGGGCATGGCAAGGACTATATGCAGGATCTTCACCCGAGCCTGACAGGCCTTTCTTTGTCATGGGGCTCATGCTAGGGTCACAGTGTGAATTTGTCCCCAAGCAGCACTCATGTTTGGGCGTGGCATCAGGCGCCATGAAGGGTTCCCCACGTGAAGGTGTGACTCCATGCGAAGAACAAGCAATACAGCCATGTGAAAGGCAGAGTTCTGATTGTGATTCCGATACTCAAAATCACCTTTGTTTGGGGACATCGGTATGGCAGGCCCAATCTACAAACCATGAGAAGAACTCATGAAGATTTGAATATAGAGTGAGTCTGAGGCGCTTGCTCAGGCATTTGTCTCTAGAATTTGTATCAGCGATCTCCGTGGAATGTCGGGGATGCCTGATGGGCCATGGACGAATCTACCTCTATGATGATTTCGCCCGCTTCCCAATTATTTTTCGTCAATCTGTGGGATGGGAGGACTCCTTTCAGTTTTGTTACCTCAGGTGTCCCACGAAAAGAGGAATTCCAAAGCAAAGACGTGGGGAAGACTGAAGGGACCAACCGAACTATGGTTAAAAATTGGGGCCTAGGGGCATGGCAAGCCCAATATGCTATCTCTTCATCCAGCCACTGAGAGGCCTTACTTGAGGACTTTGGTCAGGCTGAGGGTCACAATGTGTGTTTGTGACCAATGTAGCCTGCGAGCATGGAGGGGCCTCATGGGCAACACTGGATTCAACTACACTGAAAGTTGGACAACATGCCAACCACAAGGTTTCTTGCCATGGGGAAGGAGTTCTGATTTCTGCATCACCTTCAACCCTGGGCAGTGATTGGAGATAAGGTCTAGAATCTAAAGCCTGAAAACCGAGGTTGGGAAGAGATGACAACCTAAGGCCATGGCGGCTCGATGTGCTCAGTGTGCGGCAAGCTGTCTTGTTGGGGCCAGGAAGTCCAGGCTCAGGCTGTGTCAGAAAGGGCATTAGTGCCCTGGTCAGCCTATATGTTCGGGGTACAGCCAAGGTAGGTGCAGGTTGATCCTCACTTGGGGTTACTGGGTAGCCCCAGAGGGCAATGTTTTTCTTCTAGAGGGCAGGCAGAGTGCTGCTTTGTAGTTCTGGATTGCCAAAATGGAGGGCTTGTGGGCCAGTAGTCTGAGGACAGAAGTCTGAGAACACAAGCTCGGCTTAGGTTTCTGGTTGAGGACATGGCAGGCAGAATCTACAGACCGGAATCGAGATCTCGTGCATCTGAAGTCAGGGCGAGGATCAGACGATCTCTAAGGTTGGAGTTTCTGACCCTTATGGCCCCTTCATGAAGGGGGAGCATCACAAGGCCATGGGGGTTGTCCCATGATGGGATTTGTGAGAAGCTCCAAACTGCAAAGTGTCTTCTGCAGGACAATTGAGACCTGTTGTTTGGCTCCAGGCCATTGATTCTGAGCAGGGTTCTAAGGATGGATCGCTTAGAACCTCCTCGCATTCCTATTGTCTCCTAGCAACAAGACAGGTTAGATCTGTTGGATCTGGGGGAGCAACCGAGGAGGCTGAGTTGAAATGGACTCTCCTGGGGTTGGGTCCTAGCGTGCTTTTGTGTGTATTGAGAACTTAGAATGAAGCGGTGGCACTGGGGCCCTGACGGGTTCTCAAAAACAGAGGCTTTGACAGAGCTCCAAAGTGCTAGTTTCCCATGTGTAGATGAGATTTTTTTCTGATGGGTGCATCAAGAAAAAGCCAGTGCTGGTTTTGAAATCCAGGCGTCTGAGGAGAGACCCTGGAAACCAAAGCAATGGATCTGAATAGTGCCTAGGGGCCTGTTATTTCCTTTTTACCTCTGGGGACATCTGTCTATGGGTCTGAGTGCAGGTAGGTGCACAGATGGGCTCAGATTGCCCTGTTTTTCCTGGGAAGACAGCCCTAGTGAGATGGGTCTGGTATTGGGTGTTTATTCTATTAGAAGGGTTGTGGCCATTGGAAATGGCAAACACATTTCCCTTACAGAGGGCAAGTACAGTCCTCAGGCTTGGCTCCAGGGGCCTGAGCCTGTAGGTTGTGTAGGCCAGGGCTGTTTGGACAGTTGTCTGAAAACACAACCTCGGCTTATGTTTCCGGTTATAGTTATGGCAGGACTGATCTACAGACCATGAGGAGAACACTTCGGGATTTGAAAAAAGAGCGAGTGTGAGGCTCTTGCTCAAGTTTTTGTCTCTGGATATCGTGTCACTCACGGTGGTGAAATTTCTGGGTGACCTCATGGGAAATGGATGAGTCTTACTCTCTGGTGGTTTGGCCCCGTCCAAAGAGTTTGGGGTCATTCTGTGGGATGGAAGACGTCCGTTTTGTTGTTGTTGTTCTTTTCTTTTTTAACCTCAGGTGTCCCACAAAATGAGGGATTCCAGAGTAGAGCCCTGGGGAGGGGCGACTGGACCATCAGAAATCTGGTTAAAAATTGGGGCCTAGGGACATGTCAAGCCCATTATGACATCTAATGGTCCAGCCACTGAGAGGACTTACTAGAGGACAGGACTCATGATTAGGGTCACAGTGCGTGTGTATGCCCTCGTCGCACTCAAGAATGGGCGGGGCCTCAGGGTGAATGCTGGTTTCTCCTACACTGAACGTTGGACAACGTGCCAACCACAGGGTTCTTTCCAAGGATAAGGAGGAGTTCTGATTTCTGCAACACACTCACCCCTGGGCAGTGATTGGAGATAAGTTCTCGGTCTGAAGCCTGAAAACTGAGGTAGGGAAGAGATGATGACCTAAGGCCATGGCGGGTTTTATGTGCTCAGTGTGCGGTCAGCTTTCTGGGTGTTGGTCAGGAGGTATGGGCTCAGGTTGTGTTCGACAGTGCATTAGTGCCCAGGTTAGACTATATAATTTGGGTAAAGTCGAGTGCTGTGTAGGTTTACCCTCATTTAAGGTGCCTGGGCAGCTCATGAGGGAATAATTTTTTTTCTAGAGGGCAGGCAGAGTGCTGCATTGTGGGTCCGGAATTGCCAAACTTGAGGGCTTCGGGGCCAGGAGTGTGAGGACGGAAGTCTGAGAAGACAAGCTAGACTTGGGTTTCAGGGCGAGGGCACGGCAGGTACCCCCTGCAAATCTGAACCAATATCTCATGCATCTGAAGTCAGGGCGAGGATCAGTCGTTGGCTCAGGTTGAAGTTACTGAGCATGACGGCCGCTTCATGAAGGGAGCGGAATCTCGAGGCCATTGAGGTTTTCCCACGTTGGGAGTTGTGGGATGCCCCCTTCAAGGATTCCTTCTGCGGGACAATTGAGACCTGTTGGACAGCTCCAGGACATCCCATATGGAATGACTCCAGAGCACCGTTCGCGGATGGATGCCTGGGAAGCCCGCCTCGCATTCCAATTGTCTCCTAGCAACAAGACAGTTTAGCTCTGATGGCTCTGCGGGAGCAACCGGGGTGGCTGAGTTGAAATGGACTTTCGTGAGGATGGGTCCTAATGGGTTTTTGTGTCCATGAGGGCCTTGGAATGGGGCGGTGGCACCGGGATACTGAAGTACTCTCCTAAGCTTTGGACATGGCTCCCATGCACAGGTTTCCTTGTGGAGATGAGATGAGTTCTGATGGGTGCCTCAGGAAAACACATATGCTCGTATTGGAATCAGGCTTTTGAGGACACATGCCTGTAACCCAAAGCAATGGATCCTATTATGGCCTAGGGTCCTGTCTGGTTCAATCTTCTTCTCTGGGGACATCCATCTATGGTATGAGTGGAGGTCGATTATCAGCTGGTGTCAGACAGCCCTTGTTTGTTCCGGGCGACCTACACTATTGGGATGGCCTCAGGGACTTAGGAGGTTTCTCCTAATTTGTACGATTTTGGACCATGGAATGGGCAGAATTCCCATGGATTGGTAGGCACAGTCCTAATGTGTGGCTCCAGGGGCCCAGCCTGGAGGGTGTGTGGCCCAAGACTTTGAGGACAGAAGTCTGAAAACACAAACTCAGCTTAGGTTTGGGGACGTAGGTATGGCAGGCCCGATCTACAAACCATGAGAAGAACTCTTCAGGATATGAAGAAAGTGCGAGTCTGAAGCTCTTGCTCAGGCTTTTGTCTCTGGATTTTGTATCAGCGATGGCCGTGGAATGTCGGGGACGCCTCATGAGCCATGGACGAATCTTCCTCTCTGAGGATTTGGCCCGATTCCCAATTGCTTTTCGTCAATCTGTGGGATGGGAGGACTCATTTCAGTTTTGTTACCTCAGGTGTCCCACCAAAAGAGGAATTCCAAAGCCAAGCCGTGGGGAAGACTGAAGGGACAACCCGAACTATGGTTAAAAATTGGGGCCTAGGGGCATGGCAAGCCCAATATGATATCTCTTCATCCAGCCACTGAGTGGCCTTACTTGAGGACTGGGCTCAGCCTGAGCGTCACAATGTGTGTTTGTGACCAATGTGGCCCGCGAGCATGGGCGGGGCCTCATGGGCCACACTGGTTTCAACTACACTGAACGTTGGACAACATGCCAACAACAAGGTTTCTTGCCATGGGGAAGGAGTTCTGATTTCTGCATCACCTTCAACCCTGGGCAGTGATTGGATATAAGGTCTAGGTTCTGAAACCTGAAAACTGATGTTGGGAAGAGATGACGACCTAAGGCCATGGCGGCTCGATGTGCTCAGTGTGCGGCCAGCTGTCTGGGAGGGGCCAGGGTGTCCAGGCTCAGGCTGTGTCAGAAAGGGCATTAGTGCCCTGGTCAGCCTATGTATTTGGGGTACAGCCAAGGTCGGTGCAGGTTGATCCTCATTTGGGATTACTGGGTAGCACCAGAGTACAATGTTTTTCTTCTGGAGGGCCGGCAGAGTGCTGCATTGTAGTTCTGGATTGCCAAACTGGAGGGCTTGTGGGCCAGTAGTCTGACGACAAAAGTCTGAGAACACAAGCTAGGCTTAGGTTTCTGGGTGAGGCCATGGCACGCACAATCTACAGACCTGAATCGAGATCTCGTGCATCTGAAGTCAGGGCGAGGATCAGATGATCGCTCAGGTTGGAGTTTCTGTCCCTGATGGCCCCTTCATGAATGGGCGGGGGCATCACGGGCCATGGGTGTTTTCCCACGATGGGAGTTGTGAGAAGCTCCAAACTGCAGAGAGTCTTCGGCAGGACAATTGAGACCTGTTGTTTGGCTCCAGGCCTATGATTCTGAGCAGGGTTCGAAGAATGGATGGCGGCGTAGCCCACCTCGCATTCCAATTGTCTCCTAGCAACAAGACAGGTTAGATCTCCTGGATCTGTGGGGAGCAACCGAGGACGCTGAGTTGAAATGGACACCCCTGGGGATGGGTCCTAACGTGCTTTTGTGTCTATGGAGACCTTGGAATGAAGCGGTGGCACTGGGGCCCTAAAGGGTTCTCCTAAACATAGGCTTTGACACAGCTGCAATGTACAAGTTTCTCATGTGTAGATGAGATGTTTTCTGATGTGTGGGTCAAGAAACAGCTATATGCTGCTTTTGAAATCCAGGCCTCTGAGGAGAGAGGCCTGGAAACCAAAGCAATGGATCTGATTAGTGCCTAGGGTCCTTTTATTTCCTTTTTACCTCTGGGGACATCTGTCTATGGGTCTGAGTGCAGGTAGGTGCTCATTTGGGCTCAGATTGCCCCTGTTTTTCCTGGGAAGCCACCACTATTGAGATGGAGCAGGGACTTTGGAGGTTTATCCTATTAGAAGGGTTGTGGCCATTGGAATGGGCACAGACAATTCCCTTGGAGAGGGCAAGTACAGTCCTCAGGTTTGGCTCCAGGGGCCTGAGCCTGTAGGTTGTGTAGGCCAGGGCTGTTTGGACAGTTGTCTGAAAACACAAACTCGGCTTATGTTTCGGGTCATAGGTATGGCAGGACTGATCTACAGACCATGAGGAGAACTCTTCGGGATTTGAAAGAAGGGCAAGTGTGAGGCTCCTGCTCAAGTTTTTGACTCTGGATATCGTGTCACTCTTGGTCGTGGAATTTCTGGGTGACTTCATGGGAAATGGACGAGTCTTACTCTCTGGTGGTTTGGCCCCGTCCAAAGAGTTTGGGGTCATTCTGTGGGCTGGAAGAAGTCCGTTTTTTTTTTTTATTCTTGTTTTTTTCTTTTTTATCCTCAGGTTTCCCACCAAATGAGGGATTCCAGAGTAGAGCCCTGGGGAGGGGCGACTGGACCATCAGAAATTTGGTTAAAAATTGGGGCCTAGGGACATGTCAAGCCCATTATGACATCTAATTTTCCAGCCACTGAGAGGACTTACTAGAGGACAGGACTCATGCTGAGGGTCACAATGCGTGTGTATGCCCTCGTCGCACTCAAAATGGGCGGGGCCTCAGGGTGAATGCTGGTTTCTCCTACACTGAACGTTGGACAACGTGCCAACCACAGGGTTCTTGCCATGGGTAAGGAGGAGTTCTGATTTCTGCATCACACTCACCCCTGGGAAGTGATTGGAGATAAGGTCTCGGTTCTGAAGCCTGAAAACTGAGGTAGGGAAGAGATGATGACCTAAGGCCATGGCGAGTTTTATGTGCTCAGTGTGCGGTCAGCTTTCTGGGTGTTGGTCAGGAGGTCCGGGCTCAGGTTGTGTTCGACAGTGCATTAGTGCCCAGGTTAGACTATATAATTTGGGTAAAGTCGAGTGCTGTGTAGGTTTACCCTCATTTAAGGTGCCTGGGCAGCTCATGAGGCAATAATTTTTTTTCTACAGGGCAGGCAGAGTGCTGCATTGTGGGTCGGGAATTGCCAAACTTGAGGGCTTCGGGGCCAGGAGTGTGAGGACGGAAGTCTGAGAAGACAAGCTAGACTTGGGTTTCAGGGCGAGGGCACGGCACGTACCCCCTGCAGATCTGAACCAATATCTCATGCATCTGAAGTCAGGGCGAGGATCAGACGTTGGCTCAGGTGGGAGTTTCTGAGCATGACGGCCGCTTCATGAAGTGAGCGGAATCTCGAGGCCATTGAGGTTTTCCCACGTTGGGAGTTGTGGGATGCCCCCTTCATGGATTCCTTCTGCGGGACAATTGAGACCTGTTGGACAGCTCCAAGACATCCCATATGGAATGACTCCAGAGCACCGTTCGCGGATGGATGCCTGGGAAGCCCGCCTCGCATTCCAATTGTCTCCTAGCAACAAGACAGTTTAGATCTGATGGCTCTGCCGGAGCAACCGGGGTGGCTGAGTTGAAATGGACTTTCCTGAGGATGGGTCCTAAAGAGTTTTTGTGTCCATGAGGGCCTTGGAATGGGGCGGTGGCACCGGGACACTGAAGTACTCTCCTAAGCTTTGGACATGGCTCCCATGCACAGGTTTCCTTGTGGAGACGAGATGAGTTCTGATGGGTGCCTCAGGAAAACCCCTATGCTCGTATTGGAATCAGGCTTTTGAGGACACATGCCTGTAACCCAAAGCAATGGATCCTATTATGGCCTAGGGTCCTGTCTGGTTCAATCTTCTTCTCTGGGGACATCCATCTATGGTATGTGGAGGTCGATTATCAGCTGGTGTCAGACAGCCCTTGTTTGTTCCGGGCGACCTACACTATTGGGATGGCCTCAGGGACTTTGGAGATTTCTCCTAATTTGTATGATTTTGGACCATGGAATGGGCAGATTTCCCATGAATTGGTAGGCACAGTCCTAATGTGTGGCTCCAGGGGCCCAGCCTGGAGGGTGTGTGGCCCAAGACTTTGAGGACAGAAGTCTGAAAACACAAACTCAGCTTAGGTTTGGGGACGTAGGTATGGCAGGCCCGATCTACAAACCATGAGAAGAACTCTTCAGGATATGAAGAAAGTGCGAGTCTGAGGCTCTTGCTCAGGCTTTTGTCTCTGGATTTTGTATCAGCGATGGCCGTGGAATGTCGGGGACGCCTCATGGGCCATGGACGAATCTTCCTCTCTGAGGATTTGGCCCGATTCCCAATTGCTTTTCGTCAATCTGTGGGATGGGAGGACTCATTTCAGTTTTGTTACCTCAGGTGTCCCACCAAAAGAGGAATTCCAAAGCCAAGCCGTGGGGAAGACTGAAGGGACAACCCGAACTATGGTTAAAAATTGGGGCCTAGGGGCATGGCAAGCCCAATATGATATCTCTTCATCCAGCCACTGAGTGGCCTTACTTGAGGACTGGGCTCAGCCTGAGCGTCACAATGTGTGTTTGTGACCAATGTGGCCCGCGAGCATGGGCGGGGCCTCATGGGCCACACTGGTTTCAACTACACTGAACGTTGGACAACATGCCAACCACAAGGTTTCTTGCCATGGGGAAGGAGTTCTGATTTCTGCATCTCCTTCAACCCTGGGCAGTGATTGGATATAAGGTCTAGGTTCTGAAACCTGAAAACTGGTGTTGGGAAGAGATGACGACCTAAGGCCATGGCGGCTCGATGTGCTCAGTGTGCGGCCAGCTGTCTGGGAGGGGCCAGGGAATCCAGGCTCAGGCTGTGTCAGAAAGGGCATTAGTGCCCTGGTCAGCCTATGTATTTGGGGTACAGCCAAGGTCGGTGCAGGTTGATCCTCATTTGGGATTACTGGGTAGCACCAGAGGACAATGTTTTTCTTCTGGAGGGCCGGCAGAGTGCTGCATTGTAGTTCTGGATTGCCAAACTGGAGGGCTTGTGGGCCAGTAGTCTGACGACAAAAGTCTGAGAAAACAAGCTAGGCTTAGGTTTCTGGGTGAGGCCATGGCAGGCACAATCTACAGACCTGAATCAAGATCTCGTGCATCTGAAGTCAGGGCGAGAATCAGACGATCGCTCAGGTTGGAGTTTCTGTCCCTGATGGCCCCTTCGTGAATGGGCGGGGGCATCACGAGGCCATGGGGGTTTTCCCACGATGGGAGTTGTGAGAAGCTCCAAACTGCAGAGAGTCTTCTGCAGGACAATTGAGACCTGTTGTTTGGCTCCAGGCCAATGATTCTGAGCAGGGTTCTAAGGATGGATGGCTGGGTAGCCCACCTCGCATTCCAATTGTCTCCTAGCAACAAGACAGGTTAGATCTCCTGGATCTGTGGGGAGCAACCGAGGACGCTGAGTTGAAATGGACACCCCTGGGGATGGATCCTAACGTACTTTTGTGTCTATGGAGACCTTGGAATGAAGCGGTGGCACTGGGGCCCTAAAGGGTTCTCCTAAACATAGGCTTTGACACAGCTGCAATGTGCAAGTTTCCCATGTGTAGATGAGATGTTTTCTGATGGGTGAGTCAAGAAACAGCTATATGCTGCTTTTGAAATTCAGGCCTCTGAGGAGAGATGCCTGGAAACCAAAGCAATGGATCTGATTAGTGCCTAGGGGCCTGTTCTTTCCTTTTTACCTCTGGGGACATCTGTCTATGTGTCTGAGTGCAGGTAGGTGCTCACTTGGGCTCAGATTGCCCCTGTTTTTCGTGGGAAGCCACCACTATTGAGATGTAGCAGGGACTTTGGAGGTTTATCCTATTAGAAGGGTTGTGGCCATTGGAATGGGCACACACAATTCCCTTGGAGAGGGCAAGTACAGTCCTCAGGTTTGGCTCCAGGGGCCTGAGCCTGTAGGTTGTGTAGGCCAGGGCTGTTTGGACAGTTGTCTGAAAACACAAACTCGGCTTATGTTTCGGGTCATAGGTATGGCAGGACTGATCTACAGACCATGAGGAGAACTCTTCGGGATTTGAAAGAAGGGCAAGTGTGAGGCTCCTGCTCAAGTTTTTGACTCTGGATATCGTGTCACTCTTGGTCGTGGAATTTCTGGGTGACTTCATGGGAAATGGACGAGTCTTACTCTCTGGTGGTTTGGCCCCGTCCAAAGAGTTTGGGGTCATTCTGTGGGCTGGAAGAAGTCCGTTTTTTTTTTTTATTCTTGT
This sequence comes from Mustela nivalis, assembly GCF_964662115.1. Lineage (NCBI taxonomy): Eukaryota > Metazoa > Chordata > Mammalia > Carnivora > Mustelidae > Mustela > Mustela nivalis. Next base: position 182,164 of record NW_028136005.1, on the reverse strand, counting down.
TTTTTTCTTTTTTATCCTCAGGTTTCCCACCAAATGAGGGATTCCAGAGTAGAGCCCTGGGGAGGGGCGACTGGACCATCAGAAATTTGGTTAAAAATTGGGGCCTAGGGACATGTCAAGCCCATTATGACATCTAATTTTCCAGCCACTGAGAGGACTTACTAGAGGACAGGACTCATGCTGAGGGTCACAATGCGTGTGTATGCCCTCGTCGCACTCAAAATGGGCGGGGCCTCAGGGTGAATGCTGGTTTCTCCTACACTGAACGTTGGACAACGTGCCAACCACAGGGTTCTTGCCATGGGTAAGGAGGAGTTCTGATTTCTGCATCACACTCACCCCTGGGAAGTGATTGGAGATAAGGTCTCGGTTCTGAAGCCTGAAAACTGAGGTAGGGAAGAGATGATGACCTAAGGCCATGGCGAGTTTTATGTGCTCAGTGTGCGGTCAGCTTTCTGGGTGTTGGTCAGGAGGTCCGGGCTCAGGTTGTGTTCGACAGTGCATTAGTGCCCAGGTTAGACTATATAATTTGGGTAAAGTCGAGTGCTGTGTAGGTTTACCCTCATTTAAGGTGCCTGGGCAGCTCATGAGGCAATAATTTTTTTTCTACAGGGCAGGCAGAGTGCTGCATTGTGGGTCGGGAATTGCCAAACTTGAGGGCTTCGGGGCCAGGAGTGTGAGGACGGAAGTCTGAGAAGACAAGCTAGACTTGGGTTTCAGGGCGAGGGCACGGCACGTACCCCCTGCAGATCTGAACCAATATCTCATGCATCTGAAGTCAGGGCGAGGATCAGACGTTGGCTCAGGTGGGAGTTTCTGAGCATGACGGCCGCTTCATGAAGTGAGCGGAATCTCGAGGCCATTGAGGTTTTCCCACGTTGGGAGTTGTGGGATGCCCCCTTCATGGATTCCTTCTGCGGGACAATTGAGACCTGTTGGACAGCTCCAAGACATCCCATATGGAATGACTCCAGAGCACCGTTCGCGGATGGATGCCTGGGAAGCCCGCCTCGCATTCCAATTGTCTCCTAGCAACAAGACAGTTTAGATCTGATGGCTCTGCCGGAGCAACCGGGGTGGCTGAGTTGAAATGGACTTTCCTGAGGATGGGTCCTAAAGAGTTTTTGTGTCCATGAGGGCCTTGGAATGGGGCGGTGGCACCGGGACACTGAAGTACTCTCCTAAGCTTTGGACATGGCTCCCATGCACAGGTTTCCTTGTGGAGACGAGATGAGTTCTGATGGGTGCCTCAGGAAAACCCCTATGCTCGTATTGGAATCAGGCTTTTGAGGACACATGCCTGTAACCCAAAGCAATGGATCCTATTATGGCCTAGGGTCCTGTCTGGTTCAATCTTCTTCTCTGGGGACATCCATCTATGGTATGTGGAGGTCGATTATCAGCTGGTGTCAGACAGCCCTTGTTTGTTCCGGGCGACCTACACTATTGGGATGGCCTCAGGGACTTTGGAGATTTCTCCTAATTTGTACGATTTTGGACCATGGAATGGGCAGATTTCCCATGAATTGGTAGGCACAGTCCTAATGTGTGGCTCCAGGGGCCCAGCCTGGAGGGTGTGTGGCCCAAGACTTTGAGGACAGAAGTCTGAAAACACAAACTCAGCTTAGGTTTGGGGACGTAGGTATGGCAGGCCCGATCTACAAACCATGAGAAGAACTCTTCAGGATATGAAGAAAGTGCGAGTCTGAGGCTCTTGCTCAGGCTTTTGTCTCTGGATTTTGTATCAGCGATGGCCGTGGAATGTCGGGGACGCCTCATGGGCCATGGACGAATCTTCCTCTCTGAGGATTTGGCCCGATTCCCAATTGCTTTTCGTCAATCTGTGGGATGGGAGGACTCATTTCAGTTTTGTTACCTCAGGTGTCCCACCAAAAGAGGAATTCCAAAGCCAAGCCGTGGGGAAGACTGAAGGGACAACCCGAACTATGGTTAAAAATTGGGGCCTAGGGGCATGGCAAGCCCAATATGATATCTCTTCATCCAGCCACTGAGTGGCCTTACTTGAGGACTGGGCTCAGCCTGAGCGTCACAATGTGTGTTTGTGACCAATGTGGCCCGCGAGCATGGGCGGGGCCTCATGGGCCACACTGGTTTCAACTACACTGAACGTTGGACAACATGCCAACCACAAGGTTTCTTGCCATGGGGAAGGAGTTCTGATTTCTGCATCTCCTTCAACCCTGGGCAGTGATTGGATATAAGGTCTAGGTTCTGAAACCTGAAAACTGGTGTTGGGAAGAGATGACGACCTAAGGCCATGGCGGCTCGATGTGCTCAGTGTGCGGCCAGCTGTCTGGGAGGGGCCAGGGAATCCAGGCTCAGGCTGTGTCAGAAAGGGCATTAGTGCCCTGGTCAGCCTATGTATTTGGGGTACAGCCAAGGTCGGTGCAGGTTGATCCTCATTTGGGATTACTGGGTAGCACCAGAGGACAATGTTTTTCTTCTGGAGGGCCGGCAGAGTGCTGCATTGTAGTTCTGGATTGCCAAACTGGAGGGCTTGTGGGCCAGTAGTCTGACGACAAAAGTCTGAGAAAACAAGCTAGGCTTAGGTTTCTGGGTGAGGCCATGGCAGGCACAATCTACAGACCTGAATCAAGATCTCGTGCATCTGAAGTCAGGGCGAGAATCAGACGATCGCTCAGGTTGGAGTTTCTGTCCCTGATGGCCCCTTCGTGAATGGGCGGGGGCATCACGAGGCCATGGGGGTTTTCCCACGATGGGAGTTGTGAGAAGCTCCAAACTGCAGAGAGTCTTCTGCAGGACAATTGAGACCTGTTGTTTGGCTCCAGGCCAATGATTCTGAGCAGGGTTCTAAGGATGGATGGCTGGGTAGCCCACCTCGCATTCCAATTGTCTCCTAGCAACAAGACAGGTTAGATCTCCTGGATCTGTGGGGAGCAACCGAGGACGCTGAGTTGAAATGGACACCCCTGGGGATGGATCCTAACGTACTTTTGTGTCTATGGAGACCTTGGAATGAAGCGGTGGCACTGGGGCCCTAAAGGGTTCTCCTAAACATAGGCTTTGACACAGCTGCAATGTGCAAGTTTCCCATGTGTAGATGAGATGTTTTCTGATGGGTGAGTCAAGAAACAGCTATATGCTGCTTTTGAAATTCAGGCCTCTGAGGAGAGATGCCTGGAAACCAAAGCAATGGATCTGATTAGTGCCTAGGGGCCTGTTCTTTCCTTTTTACCTCTGGGGACATCTGTCTATGTGTCTGAGTGCAGGTAGGTGCTCACTTGGGCTCAGATTGCCCCTGTTTTTCGTGGGAAGCCACCACTATTGAGATGTAGCAGGGACTTTGGAGGTTTATCCTATTAGAAGGGTTGTGGCCATTGGAATGGGCACACACAATTCCCTTGGAGAGGGCAAGTACAGTCCTCAGGTTTGGCTCCAGGGGCCTGAGTCTGTAGGTTGTGTAGGCCAGGGCTGTTTGGACAGTTCTGAAAACACAAACTCGGCTTATGTTTCGGGTCATAGGTATGGCAGGACTGATCTACAGACCATGAGGAGAACTCTTCGGGATTTGAAAGAAGGGCGAGTGTGAGGCTCCTGCTCAAGTTTTTGTCTCTGGATATCGTGTCACTCATGGTCGTGGAATTTCTGGGTGACTTCATGGGAAATGGACGAGTCTTACTCTCTGTGGTTTGGACCCGTCCAAAGAGTTTGGGGTCATTCTGTGGGCTGGAAGAAGTCCGTTTTTTTTTTTTATTCTTGTTTTTTTCTTTTTTATCCTCTGGTGTCCCAACAAATGAGGGATTCCAGAGTAGAGCCCTGGGGAGGGGCGACTGGACCATCAGAAATTTGGTTAAAAATTGGGGCCTAGGGACATTTCAAGCCCATTATGACATCTAATGGTCCAGCAACTGAGAGGACTTACTAGAGGACAGGACTCATGCTGAGGGTCACAATGCGTGTGTATACCCTCGTCGCACTCACGAATGGGCGGGCCCTCAGGGTGAATGCTGGTTTCTCCTACACTGAACTTTGGACAACGTGCCAACCACAAGGGTTCTTGCCATGGGTAAGGAGGAGTTCTGATTTCTGCATCACACTCACCCCTGGGAAGTGATTGGAGATAAGGTCTCGGTTCTGAAGCCTGAAAACTGAGGTAGGGAAGAGATGATGACCTAAGGCCATGGCGGGTTTTATGTGCTCAGTGTGCGGTCAGCTTTCTGGGTGTTGGTCAGGAGGTCCGGGCTCAGGTTGTGTTCGACAGTGCATTAGTGCCCAGGTTAGACTATATAATTTGGGTAAAGTAGAGTGCTGTGTAGGTTTACCCTCATTTAAGGTGCCTGTGCAGCTCATGAGGCAATAATTTTTTTTCTAGAGGGCAGGCAGAGTGCTGCATTGTGGGTCCGGAATTGCCAAACTTGAGGGCTTCGGGGCCAGGAGTGTGAGGACGGAAGTCTGAGAAGACAAGCTAGACTTGGGTTTCAGGGCGAGGGCACGGCAGGTACCCCCTGCAGATCTGAACCAATATCTCATGCATCTGAAGTCAGGGCAAGGATCAGACGTTGGCTCAGGTTGGAGTTTCTGAGCATGACGGCCGCTTCATGAAGGGAGCGGAATCTCGAGGCCATTGAGGTTTTCCCACGCTGGGAGTTGTGGGATGCCCCCTTCATGGATTCCTTCTGCGGGACAATTGAGACCTGTTGGACAGCTCCAGGACATCCCATATGGAATGACTCCAGAGCACCGTTCGCGGATGGATGCCTGGGAAGCCCGCCTCGCATTCCAATTGTCTCCTAGCAACAAGACAGTTTAGATCTGATGGCTCTGCGGGAGCAACCGGGGTGGCTGAGTTGAAATGGACTTTCCTGAGGATGGGTCCTAATGTGTTTTTGTGTCCATGAGGGCCTTGGAATGGGGCGGTGGCCCCGGGACCCTGAAGTACTCTCCTAAGCTTTGGACATGGCTCCCATGCACAGGTTTCCTTGTGGAGACGAGATGAGTTCTGATGGGTGCCTCAGGAAAACCCCTATGCTCGTATTGGAATCAGGCTTTTGAGGACACATGCCTGTAACCCAAAGCAATGGATCCTATTATGGCCTAGGGTCCTGTCTGGTTCAATCTTCTTCTCTGGGGACATCCATCTATGGTATGAGTGGAGGTCGATTATCAGCTGGTGTCAGACAGCCCTTGTTTGTTCCGGGCGACCTACAATATTGGGATGGCCTCAGGGACTTTGGAGATTTCTCCTAATTTGTACGATTTTGGACCATGGAATGGGCAGAATTCCCATGGATTGGTAGGCACAGTCCTAATGTGTGGCTCCAGGGGCCCAGCCTGGAGGGTGTGTGGCCCAAGACTTTGAGGACAGAAGTCTGAAAACACAAACTCAGCTTAGGTTTGGGGACGTAGTTATGGCAGGCCCGATCTACAAACCATGAGAAGAACTCTTCAGGATATGAAGAAAGTGCGAGTCTGAAGCTCTTGCTCAGGCTTTTGTCTCTGGATTTTGTATCAGCGATGGCCGTGGAATGTCGGGGACGCCTCATGAGCCATGGACGAATCTTCCTCTCTGAGGATTTGGCCCGATTCCCAATTGCTTTTCGTCAATCTGTGGGATGGGACGACTCATTTCAGTTTTGTTACCTCAGGTGTCCCACCAAAAGAGGAATTCCAAAGCCAAGCCGTGGGGAAGACTGAAGGGACAACCCGAACTATGGTTAAAAATGGGGGCCTAGGGGCATGGCAAGCCCAATATGATATCTCTTCATCCAGCCACTGAGTGGCCTTACTTGAGGACTGGGCTCAGCCTGAGCGTCACAATGTGTGTTTGTGACCAATGTGGCCCGCGAGCATGGGCGGGGCCTCATGGGCCACACTGGTTTCAACTACACTGAACGTTGGACAACATGCCAACCACAAGGTTTCTTGCCATGGGGAAGGAGTTCTGATTTCTGCATCACCTTCAACCCTGGGCAGTGATTGGATATAAGGTCTAGGTTCTGAAACCTGAAAACCGAGGTTGGGAAGAGATGACGACCTAAGGCCATGGCGGCTCGATGTGCTCAGTGTGCGGCCAGCTGTCTGGGAGGGGCCAGGGTGTCCAGGCTCAGGCTGTGTCAGAAAGGGCATTAGTGCCCTGGTCAGCCTATGTATTTGGGGTACAGCCAAGGTCGGTGCAGGTTGATCCTCATTTGGGATTACTGGGTAGCACCAGAGGACAATGTTTTTCTTCTGGAGGGCCGGCAGAGTGCTGCATTGTAGTTCTGGATTGCCAACCTGGAGGGCTTGTGGGCCAGTAGTCTGACGACAAAAGTCTGAGAACACAAGCTAGGCTTAGGTTTCTGGGTGAGGCCATGGCACGCACAATCTACAGACCTGAATCAAGATCTCGTGCATCTGAAGTCAGGGCGAGGATCAGAGGATCGCTCAGGTTGGAGTTTCTGTCCCTGATGGCCCCTTCATGAATGGGGGGGGCATCACGAGGCCATGTGGGTTTTCCCACGATGGGAGTTGTGAGAAGCTCCAAACTGCAGAGAGTCTTCTGCAGGACAATTGAGACCTGTTGTTTGGCTCCAGGCCAATGATTCTGAGCAGGGTTCTAAGGATGGATGGCTGGGTAGCCCACCTCGCATTCCAATTGTCTCCTAGCAACAAGACAGGTTAGATCTCCTGGATCTGTGGGGAGCAACCGAGGACGCTGAGTTGAAATGGACACCCCTGGGGATGGGTCCTAACGTGCTTTTGTGTCTATGGAGACCTTGGAATGAAGCGGTGGCACTGGGGCCCTAAAGGGTTCTCCTAAACAGAGGCTTTGACACAGCTCCAACGTGCAAGCTTCCCATGTGTAGATGAGATGTTTTCTGATGGGTGGGTCAAGAAACAGCTATATGCTGCTTTTGAAATCCAGGCCTCTGAGGAGAGATGCCTGGAAACCAAAGCAATGGATCAGATTAGTGCCTAGGGGCCTGTTCTTTCCTTTTTAACTCTGGGGACATCTGTCTATGGGTCTGAGTGCAGGTAGGTGCTCAGTTGGGCTCAGATTGCCCCTGTCTTTCCTGGGAAGCCACCACTATTGAGATGGATCAGGGAATTTGGAGGTTTATCCTATTAGAAGGGTTGTGGCCATTGGAATGGGCACACACAATTCCCTTGGAGAGGGCAAGTACAGTCCTCAGGTTTGGCTCCAGGGGCCTGATCCTGTAGGTTGTGTAGGCCTGGGCTGTTTGGACAGTTGTCTGAAAACACACACCCTCCAGTCTAGGGCCCCTGGAACCACACCTCAGGATTGTTCCTGCCCTCTCAAAGGGAATTCTTCATATTCCATTGGCCACAACCATATAAATCAGGAGAAATCTCCAATGTCCCTGGAACCATACCAATATTGTAGGCCGCTTGGAACAAACAGGGGTGATCTGACACTAGCTGAGCAACTAGCTCCACACCAACTCGGAGACAGATGTCCCCAGAGAAGAACATTGAACTGGACAGGCCCCTAGGCCCTAATCAGATCCATTGCTTTGGTTTCCAGGCATCTCTTCTCAGAGGCCTGGTTTCCAATACCAGCCTATGGGGTTTCCAGAGGCCCCTTCAGAGCAAGTCTTGTCTGCACATTGGAAACTTGCTCGTGGAGCTATGTCAGAACTTCAGAGGCCTGGTTTTCAATACCACCATATGGGGGTTTCCTGAGTCATCAGTCAGAACAAATGTCTTCTCCACATGGGAAACGTGCTCTTTCAAGCTGTGTCAAAACCTCCGGCTAGGAAAATCCTTCAGGGCCCCGGTGCCACCACATCATTCCAAGGTCTCCATGGACACAATCCCACATTAGGACCCATCTGCAGGAGAGTCTATTTCAACTCAGTGCCCTTGGGTGCTACCCTAGAGCCAGCAGATCGAACCTATCTTGTCACTAGGAGACAATTGGAATGTGAGGCGGGCTGGCTAGGCATCCATCTGTAGAAAACTACTCTGAAGTAATTCCATATGGGACGTCCTGGAGCCATCCAACAGGTCACAGCTGTCCTGCAGAAGGAATCCTTGCGCTTTGGAGCACCTCACAATTCCCATCATGGGAAAAGCTCTGTGGCCTCGTGGTGCACCGTCCCCTTCATGAAAGAGCCACCTTGGACAGAAACTCCAACCTGAGCCAACGTCTAATCCTCGCCCTGACTTCAGATGCACGAAATCTTGATTCAACTCTGCAGAGTGTGCCTGCCGAAACCCCGCCCCGAAGCAAAACCTAGCTATTGTTTCAGACTTCGTCCTCACACTCCGAGCCCACCAGCCCTCCAGTTAGGGAATTCTGGAGAGACACAATGCAGCACTCTGACTGCCCTCCAGAAAAGAAACGTTGTCCTATGGGGCTAACCAGAAACACCAAATGAGGATCAACCTGCATGCCACTTGACTCTACCCCAATTATACAGTTTCGCTTCGGCGTTAATGCCCTGTCTTGCACAGCCTGAGGTCTGAATTCCCAACCGACACCCAGCCAGCTGGCTGTACACTGAGCACATCAGACCCGCCATGGCTTTAGGTCATCATCTCTTCCCAACCTTGGTTTTCAGGCTTCAGAACCTAGACCTTATATATACTCACTACCCAGGGGTGAACGTGATGCAGAAATGAAACTCCTTCTTCCTCAAGGCAAGAAACCTTGTGGTTGGCATGTTTTCCAACGTTCAGTGTAGGAGAATCCAGCGTAGCCCATGAGTCCCCGCCCATGCTTGAGAACCGCAATGGGCACAAACACATTGGGACCCTCAGTGTGAGCCCTGTCCTCAAGTAAAGCCTCTCAGGGGCTGGACCAAGAACCCGCATTGCCATCCCTAGTCCCCCAATATTAATGAGAGGTTGAGAGGTCTAGTCACCCCTATTCAGGTCTCTGCTCTGGAACCACTGAGGAAAAAAATATCGAAGGGTCTCCTCCATCCCCTGAATGAGCCCCAAAACTTGGGATCTGACCAAATCTTAAAAGAGAAAGAATCATCCATGGCCAAAGAGGCCATCCCGTCATTCCATGGCCACCATTGACACAAAATCTAGAGACAAAAGCCTGGAGATATGCCTCACACTTGCCCTTTGTTCATAGCCTGAAAAATTCTCCTCATGGTCTATAGATCAGGCCTGTCATACCTACGTCCCCAAACCTAAGCTGAGTTTGGGTTTTCAGGTTTCTGTCCCCACTGTCCTGGCCCACACACCCTCCAGGCTGGGGCCCCTGGAGCTATGCCTCAGGACTGTGCCTGCCTTCTCCAAGCAAATTCTGCCCATTCCATTGGCCACAACCCTAAAGATTAGGAGAACACTCCAACATCCCTGAGGCCATCCCAATAGTGTTGGCCACTCAGGGCAAACAGGGTGATCTGTCCCAATATGAGCAACTACCTCAACTCAGACCCATAGACAGATAACCCCAGAGAAGAAGATTGAACCGGACAGGCACCTAGGCCCTAATCAGATCCATTGCTTTTGATTCCAGGCATCTCTCCTCAGAGGCCTGGTTTCCAATACCAGCATATGTGTTCTTCTGGAGGTACCAGTCTGAACAAATCTCATTTCCACTTGGGAAACATGCATTTTGGAGCTGTGTCACAACCTCCAGTTAAGGGAAACCTTCAGGTCCCAGCAGCCAACACCCCATTCCAAGGTCTCCATGGACACAAACCCACATTATGACCCATCCGCAGGCGAGTCCATTTCAACACATCCCCTTTGGTTGCTCCCCAAAAGAAGCAGATCGAACCTGCCTTGTCACTAGGAGACAATAGGAATGTGAGGCGGGCACTCCAGGAATCCATCCTTAGAACCCTGCACTGCCGTGGTTCCGCATGGGACGTCCTGGAGCAATCTGACCGGTCTCGACTGTCCCGTAGAAGGAATCCTTGCCGATTGGAGCAACATACAATGCCAATCGTGGGAAAGTCTCCATAGCCCCATGATGCCCCCCACCATCATGAAGGGGCCATCCTGAACAGAAACTTCAACCTGAGCCTACGTCTGATCCTCGCCCTGACTTCAGATGCATGAGATTTAGATTTAGCTCTACAGAGTGTGCCTGCCATGATCTTGACCCAAAACCTAAGCCTAGCTTGTGTTCTCACACTTCCTTCCTCACAATTCTGGCCCACAAGCCCTCCAGTGTGAGAATTCCGTCGCCACAATGCAGCACACTTCCTTCCCTCCAGAAGAAAAACGTTACCCCTGGGGCTACCCAGAAACGCCAAATGAGGATCAACCTGCATGCCACTCAACTTTACTCCAATTATACAGTCTAAGCTTGGCACTAATGCCCTGTCTGACACAGCCTGAGCCTGGACCTCCTCGATGACACCCAGAAAGGTGGTGTCACACCTAAGGACTGTGCCAGTGCTCTCCAAGGGAACTCTGCCCGTTTCATTTGCCACAACCTTACAGATTAGGAGAAACCTCCAATTCCCAAGACCAGTCCAATAGTGTTGGCCTCCCCCAAAAAACATGGGTGATCTGACACAAGCTGAGCAGTGACCTCCATTCTGAATCTTAGACAGAGACACTCAGAGGAGAATATTGAAAAGGACAGGCCCCTAGACCGTAATCAGATCCATTGCTTTGGATTCCAGGCATTGTTCCCCAGATGCTTGGTTTCCAATACCAGGTTGTGGGGGTTTCAGAACAAATCTCGTCTCTACATGGGAAACTTGCTCTTTGGAGCTGCCTCAAAACCTCAGGTTAGGAGAATTCTTCAGGGCAACAGAGCCACTGCCCCATTCCAAGGGATCCATGGACACAAATCCACATCGACTGATCCTCATGAGATTCCATTTCAATTCAGCCCCCTCGGTTGTTCCCCCAGTGACAGCAGATCAAATCCTCCTTTTCACTAGGACACAACTGGAATGCAAGTTGGACTGCCCAGGCATCCATCATTAGAACTGTGCTTTGGAGCATTTCTTATGGGACGTCCTTGATCCATCCAAAAGGTCGTGACTGTCCCGCTGACGGAATGCTTGTGGTTTGGAGCATCACACACTCACAAAGTTGGAAATCTTCCATGGTTTCCTGATGCCCCCCCCAACTTCATGAAGGGGACATCATGTACAGAAACTCCAACCTAAGCCAACATCTGATCTTCGCCCTGACTTCAGATGCACGAGATCTCATTTCAGGTCTGTAGAGTGTGCCTGCCATGTCACCGCTGCGAATTCAAAGCTGAACTTGTGTTCTCAGACTTCTGTCCTAAAACACCTGGCCCACAAGCCCTGAAGTTGGCAATTCTGGAGCCAGAATGCAGCACTCTGCCTGCCCTCCAGAAGAAAATCTTTGCCCTATGGGGCCAACCAGAAACCCCAAATGAGGACCAACCTTCACATCACTCGACTGTACCCCAATTATACAGTCTAGCCTGGGGACTAATGCCCTGCCTGACACAGCCTGAGCCCAGACCTGATGATGGACACAGACATCTGGCCGCACACTAAGTGCTTCGGACCCACCATGGCCTTAGGTTGTCATCTCTTACCAACCTCGGTTTTCAGGCTTCAGAATCTAGACCTTATCTCTACTCACTGCCATGCCGTGTACGTGATGCAGAAATCAGAACTCCTCCTTCCCCATGACCAGAAACCCTGTGGTTGGCATGTTGTCCAACGTGCAGTGTAGGAGAAACCAGCATGGCCCATGAGGCCTCAGACATGCTTGAGGGCTGTGATGGGCACAAACACACATTAGGATCCTAAGCATGAACCCTGGCCTCAAGTAAAGCCTCTCCGGGGCTGGACCAAGAGCCCACATATGGAGATTACCATGCCCCTACTCCCCAAGCCTTAACCAGTGCTTGAGAAGTCTAGTCACCCCTACTCAGATCTCTTCTCTAGAATCCCTCCTTGGTGGGACACATGCGGTTAAAAAAAAATAGAGAAAGGACTCCTACCGTCCAAAGAATGACCGCAAACACTTGGAATTGGGCCAAATTCACAGAGAGAAATACTCGTCCATGGCTGATGAGGCCATCCTCACATTCCACGGCCACCATTGACACAAAATCCGGAGACAAAAGCCTGAAAAAGCGCCACACACTCGCCCTTTGTTCAAAGCCTGAAAAATTCTCACGGTCTGTAGATCGGGCCTGCCATACCTATGTCCCCAAACCTAAGCCACGTTTGTGTTTTCAGACTTCTGTCTCCATTGTCCTGGCCCACACACCCTCAAGGCTTGGCCCCATGGAGCCACACCTCAGGACTGTGCCTGCCCTCTCCATGGGAATTCTGCTCATTCCTTTGGCACAACCTGACAGATTAGGAGAAACATCCGAAGTCCCCGAGGCCACCCCAATATTGTAGGATGTCCGGGACAAACAGGGACCATCTGCCACAAGCTGAGCCACTACCTCCAATCAGACCTGTAGATAGATATCCATAGAAAAGAAGATTGAACATGACAGGCACCTAGGCCCTAAATGGATCCATTGCTTTTGTTTTCACGTATCTCTCCTCAGAGGCCTGGATTCCAATACCAGCACATGGGGGTTTCTGGAGCTACCAATCAGAACAAATCGCATGCCACATGGGAATCATGCTATATGGAACTGTGTCAAAACCTCCAGTTAGGAGAAAATTTCACGTCACTGGAGCCACCGCCCCATTCCAATGTCTCAATGGACACAATCCCACATTATGACCCATCCTCAGGAGAGTCCATTTCAACTCAAACCTGGCGGTTGCTCACCCAGTGCCAGCAGATCAAACCTGCTTTGTCACTAGGAGACAATTGGAATGCGAGTTCGTTGCCCAGGTATCCGTTGTTAGAACTCAGCTCTGGAGAAATTCCTAATGGGGTGTCCTTGATCCATTCAACAGGTCTCAACTGTCCTGCAGAAGGAATCCTTGTGGTTTGCAGCATCACACACTCGCACCGTGGGAAAACCTCCATGGCCTCGTGATGCCTCCACCTTCAGGTAGAGGACATCATGGACAGAAACTCCCGTCTGATCCTCGCCCTGACTTCAGATGCATGAGATCTCAATTCAGCTCTGCAGAGTGTGCCTGCCTTGCCCTCGCCCCAAAACCTAAGCCAGCTCACGTTCTCAGACTTCCGTCCTCACACTCCTGGCCCACAAGCCTTCCACTTTGGGAATTCTGGAGACAAAATGCAGCACTCTGCCTGCCCTCCAGAAGAGAGACTTTGCCCTAGGGGTCTACCCAGAAACATCAAATGAGGATCAACCTGCAATTCTCTAGACTGTACCCCAATTATACAGTCTAGCCTGGGCACTAATGCCCTGTCTGACACAGCCTGACCCCAGACCTCGTGACCGACACCCAGACACCTGGCCTCACACTGAACACATTGAACATGCCATGGCCTTAGGTCATCATCTCTTCCCAACCTTGGTCTTCAGGCTTCAGAACCTAGACATTATCTCCACTCACAACTAAGTGATGTACGTGATGCAGAAATCAGAACTTCACCTTCCCCATGACCAGAAACCTTGTGGTTGGCATGTTGTCCAACGTTCAGTATATGAGAACCCAGCATGGCCCATGAGGCCTCAGACATGCTTGAGGGCTGCGATGGGCACAAACAGACATTAGGACCCTAAGCATGAACCCTGGCCTCAAGTAAAGCCTCTCCGGGGCTGGACCAAGAGCCTGCATATGGGACTTGCCATGCCCCTACTCCCCCAATCCTAGCCAGAGCTTGAGAAGTCTAGTCAACCTTATTCAGAGCTCTTTTCTAGAATCCCTCTTTGGTGGGACACATAAGGTAAAAAAAAAAAAAAAAAAAAAAAAACCAAGATAAAGAAAAAAAAATAGTAAGGACTCCTACCATCCAAAGAATGACCCCAAACACTTGGAATCTGGCCAAATCCACAGAGAGAAATACTCGTCCATGGTCGATGAGGCCAGCCTGACATTCCACGGCCACCATTGACACAAAATCCGGAGACAAAAACCTGAAAAAGCGCCACACACTTGCCCTTTGTTCAGAGCCCCCAAAATTCTCAAGGTCTGTAGATCGGGCCTGCCATACCTATGTCCCCAAACCTAAGCCGAGTTTGTGTTTTCAGACTTCTGTCTCCATTGTCCTCACCCACACATTCTAAAGGCTGGGCCCCATGGAGCCACACCTCAGGACTGTGCCTGCCCTCTCCAAGGGAATTCTGCTCATTCATGTGGCACAACCTGACAGATTAGGAGAATCATCCAAAATCTCTGAGGCCATCCCAATAGTGTAGGATGTCCTGGACATACAGGGACCCTCTGGCACAAGCTGAGCCACTACCTCCAATCAGAACCTTAGACAGATATCCATAGTAAAGAATATTGAACAAGACAGGCACCTAGGCCCTAATTGGATCCATTGCTTTTGTTTTCAGGCATCTCTCCTCAGAGGCCTGGATTCCAATACCAGCATAAGGGGGTTTCCAGAGCTACCTATCAGAAAAAATCTCGTCTCCACATGGGAATCTTGCTCTATGGAGCTGTGTCATAACCTCCAGTTATGAGAAAACTTCAGGTCACTGGAGCCACTTCCCCATTTGAATATCTCCATGGACACAATCCCAAATTATGACCCATCCTCAGGAGAGTCCATTTCAACTAAACCCCCTCGGTTGCTACTCCAGAGCCAGCAGATTGAACCTGCCTTGTCGCTAGGAGACAATTGAAATGCGAGTTGGGCTCTTCAGGCATCCATCCTTAGAACCCTGCTCTTGTGTCATTCCTTATGGGACATCCTTGAGCCATCCAACAGGTCTCGACTGTCCCACAGGAGTCCTTGTGCATGGACCACCTAACAACTCATATCATGGAAAGCTTCCAAGGTCACATGATGCCCCCAATCTTCATGAAGGCAGATCATGGAAAGAAACTCCAACCTGAGCCAACAGCTGATCTTCGCCTTGACTTCAGATGCACGAGATCTTGATTCAGCTCTTCAGAGTGTACCTGCTGTGCCCTCACCCCAAAACCTAAGCGTAGCTAGTGTTCTCTGACTTCCGTCCTCACTCTCCTGGACCACACGCCCTCTATTTTGGGATTTCCGATGACACAGTGCTGCACTCTGCCTGCCCT
Source organism: Mustela nivalis (assembly GCF_964662115.1). Taxonomy (NCBI): domain Eukaryota; kingdom Metazoa; phylum Chordata; class Mammalia; order Carnivora; family Mustelidae; genus Mustela; species Mustela nivalis. The sequence continues at coordinate 167,132 of NW_028136005.1, read as the reverse complement.
CTAGAAGAAAAATATTGCCCTATGGGTCTACCCAGAAACCTCCAATGAGGATAAACCTGCACGTCACTCAACTGTACACCAATTATATAGTCTAGCCTGTGCACTAATGCCCTTTCTGACAGAACCTGAGGCCTGAATTCCCAACCGACACCCAGACAGCTTGCAGTACACTGAGAACATCTGAACCGCCATGGCCTTAGGTCGCCATCTCTTTCCAACTTCGGTTTTCAGGCTACAGAATCCTAGACCTTATCTCTACTCACTTCCCATGGGTGAACGTGATGCAGAAATCAGAACTCCTCCTTCCCTCTCGCCAGAATCTTGTGGTTGGCATCTTGTCCAACGTTCAGTGTAGGACCCCTGTAGGGCCTACAGGGGTAGTAGTAGGGCCCCTGAGGGTAGTGTAGGGTCCCTGAGGCCCTGCCTATGCTTAAGAGCTGCGGTGGGCTCAAACACACATTGGGACCCTCAGTTTGAGCCCTGTCCTCAAGTAAAGCCTCTCAGTGGCTGGAATATGAGCCCGCATATGGGGCCTGCCATGCCCCAAGTCACCCAATCTTAACCAGAGGTAGAGACATCTAGTCACCCCTACTCAGGGCTCTGCTCTGGAATCCCTCTTTGGTGGGACATTTGAGGTAAATAAACACAGAAAGGACTCCTCCCACTCACAGAATGACCCCAATCACTTGGGATTGGGCCATCCCAAGTGATTGGGGTCCAGAGAGAAAGACTCGTCCATGGCCCATGAGGCCAGCCCGACATTCCACGGCCACTATTGACACAAAATCCAGAGACATAAGCTTCAGCAAGCGTTCACACTCACCCTTAGGTCATAGCCCAAAAAATTCTCCTCATAGTCTGTAGATTGGGCCTGCCATACCTACGTCCCCAAACCTAAGCCGAGTTTGTGTTTTCAGACTTCTATCCTGACATCCCTGTCCCACACACCCTCCAGACTGAGGCCCCTGGAGCCTCACCTCAGGACTGTGCCTGCCCTCTCCAAGGAAATTCTTCCCATTCCATTGGCCACAACCCTACAGATAAGGAGAAACCTCCAAAGTCCCAGAGGCCATTCCAATAGTGTAGGCCACCCAGGACAAAGAGGGGCGATCTCTCACAAGCTGAGCAACGACGTCAACTCACCCATAGACAGATAACCCAAGAGAAGAAGATTAAACTGGACTGGCCCCTAGAATGTAATTGGTTCCATTGCTTTTTTTTCTAAGCATCTCTCCTCAGAGGCCTGTTTTCCAATACCAGCATATGGGGGATTCCAGAGATACCAATCAGAACAAATCTTGTCTTCACATGGGAAACTTATCCTTTGGAGCTCTGTAAAAGGCTCCAGTTAGGAGAAACCTTCAGGTAGCCGGAGCAACCGCCCTATTCCAAGGTCTCCATGGACACATACCCGCATTATGACCATTCGGCAGGAGAGTACATTTCAACTCAGCCCCGTCGATTACTCCCCCAGAGGCAGAATATCAAACCTGCCTTGTCGCTAGGAGACAACTGGAATGCAAAGCAGACTCTCTAGGCATCCATCCATGGAATCCTGCTCTGGCGCCGTTCCATATGGGATGTCCTGGAGCCTTCCAACAGGTCTTGACTGTCCCACAGAAGGAATCCTTGCAGATTGGAGCATCTCACAACTCCTATCGTGGGAAAACCTACATGGCCTCATGAGATGCTCCCCTTTATAAAGGGGCCATCATGGACAGAAACTCCAACCTGAGCCAACTTCTGATGCATTGCTTTGGTTTCTAGGTATCTCTCCTCAGAGGCCTGGTTTCCAATATCAGAATATGGGGGTTTCCTAAGGAAACAATCAGAACAGATCTCATCTCCACATGGGAAACTTGCTCTTTTGAGCTGTGTCAATACCTCAGGTTAGGAGGATCCTTCAGGGCGCTGCCACCATGGCCCAATCCCAAGGTCTCCAAGGACACAAACTTACATTATGAACCATTCTCAGGAGAGTCCATTTCAAATCAGCCCACTTGGCTGCTCACCCAGAGCCAGCAGATCAAACCTTCCTTGTCACTAGGAGACAGTTAGAATGGGAGGCGGGCTGCCCAGGCATCCATCCTTAGAACCCTGCTCTGGAGAACTTCTTTATGGGACGTCTTGAATCCAACCAACCTGTCTTGACTGTCTCGCAGAATGAATCCTTGTGGTTTGAAGCATCACACAATAACACTGTGAGAAAACCTCCATTTCCTCATGATGCCCCACACCTTCATAAATGGGCCATCATGGACAGAAACTCCATCCTAAGCCAAAGTCTGATCCTCGCCCTGAATTCAGAAGCATGAGATCTCGATTCAGCACTTGAGAGTGTGCCTGCTGGGCCCTCGCCTTGAAACCTAAGCCTATCTTGTGTTCTCAGACTTCCGTCCTCAGAATCCTGGCCATACCCCTCCAGTTTGGAAATTCTGGAGACACAATGCAGCACTCTGCCTGCCCTCCAGAAGAAAAATGTTGCCCTATAGGGCTAACCAGAAACGCCAAATGAGTAACAACCTGCATGCCACTCGACCATACCCCAATTATACAGTCTAGCCTGTGCACTAAAGCCCTGTCTGACACAGCCTGAGGGCAGACCTCCAGTCCAACACCAGGACAGCTGGCCGTACACTGAGCATATCATACCCACAATGGCTTTAGGCCATCATCTCTACCCAACCTCAATTTTCACCTTCAGAACCTAGACCTTATCTACACTCTCTGCTCAGGAGTGAACGTGATGCAAGAATCAGAACTTCTCCTTCGCCATGGCAAGAAACCTTGTGGTTGGCATGTTGTCCAACGTTCATTGTAGGAGAAAGCAGCATGGACTATGAGGTCCCACCTATCCCTGAGGGCCAAAATTTGCACAAACACATATTGTGACCCTCAGCGTGAGCCCTATCCTCATGTGAAGCCTCTTAGTGACTGGAACAACAGCCCACATATGGGGCTTGCCAAGCCCCTAGTCACCCAATCTCAACCAGAGTTCGAGATGTCTAGTCACCCGACTCAGGGCTCTGCTCTGGAATCCCTCTTTGATGGGACACCTGAGGTAAAAAAAAAAAAAAATACAGAAAGGACTTTTCCCATCCACAGAATGATCCCAACCCCTTGGGATCAGGCCAAATCACCAGAGAAAGAATTGTCCATGGCCCATGAGGACACCCCGATATTCCACGGCCACCGTTGACACAAAATCCAGAGTCAAAAGCCTGAGCAAGGGCCACATACTCGCCCTTTGTTCATAGCCCGGAAAATTCTCACGTTCTGTAGATCGAGCCTTCATACATACATCCCCAAACCTAAGCTGAGTTTGTGTTTTCAGACTTCTGTCCCCACAGGCCTGGCCCACACACCATCCAAGCTGGGGCCCCTGGAGCCACACCTCAGGACTGTGGCTTCCCTCTCCAGGGGAATTCTGCCATTTCCATTGGCCACAACCTTATAGATTAGGAGAAACCTCCAAACTCCCCGAGGCCATCCGAATAGTGTTGGCTGCCCAGGACAAACAGGGATGATCTTTCACAAGTTAGGAAACTACCTCCACTCAGACCCAGAGACAGATATCCCCATAGGATAAGATTGAACTGGACAGGCACTTAGGCCCTAATCAGATCCATTGCTTTTGTTTCCAGGCATCTCTCCTCAGAGGCCTGGTTTCCAATACCAGCATAGGGGGATTACTGAGGCACTCATCAGAAAAATCTCGTCTCCACATAGGAAATGTACTCTTTGGAGCTCTATAAAAACCTCTGTTTAGGAGAATCTTTCAGGGCCCCGGATCAAGCGCCCCATTCCAAGGTCTCCATGGACTTAAACCCACATTATGATCTATCCTCGGGAGCGTCCATGTCAACTCAACCCCCTTGGTTTCTCCCCCAGGGCCTGCAGATCAAACCTGCCTTGTCGCTAGGAGACAACTAGAATGGGAGGTGGGCTGCCTAGGCATCAATCCTTAGAACCCTACTCTGGAGTCATTCCATATGGGACATCCTAGAGCCATACAACAGGTCTCAAGTGTCCCACAGAAGGAATCTTTGCAGTCTGGAGCATCTCAGAACTCCCATTGTGGGAAAATCTACATGGCCTCTTGAGACGCTCCACTTTATAAAGTGGCCATCATGGACAGAAACTCCAACCTGAGCAAACGTCTGATATTCGCCCTGACTTCAGGTGCATAAGATCATGATTCAGCTCTGCAGAGTGTGCCTTCTGTGCCCTCACCCCAAAAACTAAGCCTAGCTTGTGTTCTCAGACTACAGTCCTCACACCCCTGGCCCAAAAGCCCTACAGTTTGGCAATACTGGGGCCACAATGCAGCACTCTGCCTGCCCTCCCAGAGAAAAAACGTTGCCTTATGGAACTACCTAGAGACCCGAATGAGGATCAATTGAACGCCACTCGACTGCACCCCAAATATTCAGTCTACCCTGTCTAATGCCTTGTCTGACACAGCATGAGCCCACACCTCCAGACCTACGCTGAACAGCTGGCCGCACACTGAGCTCATTGGACCCAACAGGTCCTTAGGTCTTCATCTCTTCCCAACCTCGGTTTTCGGGTTTCAGAACCTAGACCTAAACTCCAATCACTGTCCAGGGGTTAACGTGATGCAGAAGTCACAACTCTTCCTTCGCCATGGCCAGAAACCTTGTGGTTGGCATACTCTCCAACGTTCAGTGTCGGAGAATCCAGCGTGGCCCATGAGGCCCTTCCCATGCTTGAGGGCCTTGTTGGCACAAATAGGCATTGTGACCCTCAGCATGAGCCCTGTCCTCAAGGAAGGCCTCTCAGTGTCTGAATCAAGAGCCCGCCTATTGGACTTGCCATGCCCATCGGCCCCCAAACTAAAACAGAGGTGGGGTTGTCCAGTTGTCCCTCCCGAGGACTCTGCTCTGGAATCCCTCCTTTATTGGGACACATGAGGTACAAAAAATAAAATAAAATAAAATAAAAACAGAAAGGACTCCTCCCATCCCACAGAACATACCCAAACTCTTGGGATTGGGTCAAATCCTCAGAGAAGGAAAGCCGTCCACAACCCATGAGGCCACGCCAGCATTCCACCCACATTGTTGACACAAATCCAGAGACAATATCTGAGCAAGCACCTCAAACTCACACTTTTTCATATCCTGAAGTGTTATCACGGTCTGTAGATTGGGCGTGCCATAACTATGTCCCCAATCCTAAGCGGAGTTTGTGTTTTCAGATTTTTGCTCCACAGGCCTGGCCCACACACCCTCAAGGTTGGGCCCCTAGAGCCAAACTCAGAACTTTGCCTGCCCTCTCCAGGGGATTTCTGCCCATTCCATTGATCACAACCCTATAGATTAGGAGAAACTCCAAAGTCCCGAGGCCATTCCAATATTATAGGACGCCCAGGACAAACAGGGGCGATCTGACACAATCTGAGCAACTACCTCACCTCAGATACTTAGACACGTATCCCCAGCAAAGAGATTGAACCGGACAGGCACCTAGGCTCTAATCATATCCATTGCTTTTGTTTCCAGTCATCTCTCCTAAGAGGCCTGTATTCCAATACCAGCATATGGGAGATTCCTTAGGCACTCATCAAAACAATTCTCTTCTCTACATAGGAAACACTCTTTAGAGCTCCATCAAAACCTCCGGTTATGAACATCCCTCAAGGACCCGAATCAAGACCCCATTCCAAGGTCTCCATGGACACAAATGCACATTATGACCCATCCTCAACTCACCCATTTCAACACACCCGATTCGGTTGCTCCACTAGATCAGGCAGATCGAACTTGCCTTGGCTCTATGAGACACCTGGAATGGGAGGCAGGCTATCCAGGCATCCATCCTTAGAACCCTGCTCTGGATAACTTCCTTATGGGATGTCCTGGAGCCATCCACCGGTCTCACCTGTCCCACAGAAGGAATCATTGCGGTTTGGAGCATCTCACAATTCAAATCGTGGGAAAACCTCCATGTCCTCGTGACACCCTCCCCTTCATGAACGGGCCGTCATGGACAGAAACTCCGACCTAAGCCAACGTCTGATCCTAGCTCTGTCTTCAGGTATACGGGATCTCGAATCATCTCTGCAGAGGGTGCCTGCCGTCCCTTCACCCCGAAATCTAAGTCTGGCTTGTGTTCTCAGAATTTTTTCCTCACACTCCTGGCCCACAAGCCTTCCAGTTTGGGAATTCTGGAGCCAGTATGTGACACTGTGTCTTCCCTCCAGAAGAAAAACGTTGCCCTCTGGGGCTACCCAGTAACCACAAATGAGTACCATCCTGCACGAAACTCGACTGCACCCCAATGATACACTCTAGCCTGGACACTAATTCGCTGTCTGCCATAGCCTGAGCCTGAAACTCCCAACCCACACTCAACAGCTGGCCGAACACTGAGCACATCAGACACACCATGGCCTTAGGGCTTCATCTCTTCCCAACCTCAGTTTTCAGGCTTCAGAACCTAGACCTTAAATCCAATCACAGTCCAGGAGTGAAAGTGTTGCAGAAATTAGAACTCCTTCTTCCCCATGGCCAGAAAACTTGTGGTTGCCATATTGTGCAACGTTCAGTGTAGGAGAAACCAGCATGGTACATTAGGCCACGACCTGACTTGAGGGGCTCCTTGGGCACAAAAACACATTGTGAAACTCAGTGTGAGACCTATCCTCAAGGAAGGCCTCTCAGTGTCTGGACCAAGAGCCCAAATATGGGGCTTGCCATGTTCTTAGGTCCCAATGTTAACCAGAGGTCTGGTTGTCCAGTCGCCACTCCCCGGGACTCTGCTCTGGAATACCTCTTTTGGTGGTCCACCTGAGGTAAAAAAAAAAATAAATAAATAAATAAATAAAAATAAACAAAAAAACAAGAAAGGCCTCCTCCCTTCCCACAGAATGACCCCAAGCTCTTGGGATCAGGTCAAATCCCCAGAAAGGGAGCCTCATCGATGGCCCATGAGGACCCCCCGACATTCCATGGCAATCGGTGACACATTTCCAGAAAAAAAAAAAAAAAAGCATGAGCATGCACATCACATTCGCCCTTTGTTCATATCCCGAAGAGGTCTCCTCACGGTCTATAGATCGGGCCGGCCATACCTGCATCCCCCAACCTAAGTGGAGTTTGTGTTTTCAGACTTTTGTCCAAATAGCCCTGGACCACACACGCTCCACACTTGGGTCCCTGGAGCCACACCTCAGGACTGTGCTTCCCTTTCAAGGGAATTCTTCCCATTCCATTGGGAACAAACGTGCAAAATAGGAAAAACCTCAAAGGCACCGAGGCCATCCCAATAGTTTAGGCAGACCAGGACAAACAGGGTTGATCTCAAACCACCTGAGCAACTACCTCCACTCAGACAACAGATGTCCCCAGAGAAAAATATTGACCGGACAGGCCCCTAGGCCCTAATCAGATCCATTGTTTGGTTTCCAGGCATCTCTCCTCAGAGGCCTCGTTTCCAATACCAGCATATGGTGGTTTCCTGAGGCACCAATAAGAACAAATCTCGTCTCCCCATGGAAAACTTGCTCAATGGAGCTTTGTCATAACCTCTGGTTAGGAGAATCCTTCAGGGCCCTGGTGCCACTGCCCCATACCAAGGTCTCCATGGACTCAAACCAACATTAAGACCATCCTCAGGAAAGTCCATTCAACTCAGCCCCCTCTGTTGCTACCCCAAGCCAGCAGATCAAACGTTTCTTGTTGCTAGGAGACAATTGGAATGTGAGGCTGCTGCCCAGGCATCCATACGTAGAATCCTGTTCTGGAAAAATACCTTATAAGACGTCCTGGAGCCATCCAACAAATCTTAATTGTCCCACAGAAGGAATCCTTGCAGTTTGGAGCATCTCACAACTCCAATAGTGGCAAAACCCCATGGCCTCATAATCCCCCCTCTTCTTGAAGGGGCCAAAATGGAAAGAAACTCAAACCTGAGCCAAAGTCTGATCCTCGACCTAACTTCAGAAGCATGAGATCTCAATTCAGCTCTGCAGAGTGTGCCTGCCATGCCCTTGCCCCGAAACCTAAGCATAGCTTGTGTTCTCAGCTTCCGTCCTCACTCTCCTGGCCCACAAGCCCTCCAGTTTGGGAATTCCGAAGCCACAATGCAGCACTCTGCCTGCCCGCCAGAAGAAAAACTTTGCCCTATGCTGCTAATAAGAAACCCCAAATTATTTTCTAATGCATGTCACTCGATGGTAAAGCAATAATACAGCCTACCCTGTATACTAATGCCCTGTCTGGCACAGCCTGAGACAAGACATCCCAAACGACACCCAGACAGCTGGCCCCAACCTGGACACATAGGACCCGCTATGGCTGTAGGTCGTCATCTCTTCCCAACCTCGGTTTTCAGGCTTCAGAACCTAGACCTTAAATCCAATCACAGTCCAGGAGTGAAAGTGTTGAAGAAATTAGAACTCCTTCTTCCCCATGGCCAGAAAACTTGTGGTTGCCATATTGTGCAATGTTCAGTGTAGGAGAAACCAGCATGGTACATTAGGCCACGCCCTGCCTTGAGGGGCTCCTTGGGCACAAAAACACATTGTGAAACTCAGTGTGAGACCTATCCTCAAGGAAGGATTCTCAGTGTCTGGACCAAGAGCCCACATATGGGGCTTGCCATGTTCTTAGGTCCCAATGTTAACCAGAGGTCTGGTTGTCCAGTTGCCCCCACCCACGACTCTGCTCTGGAATCCCTCTTTTGGTGGTCCACCTGAGGTAAAAAAAAAAAAAACAAAAAAACAAAAAAAAATAAACAAAAAAAACAGAAATGCCTCCTCCCTTCCAACAGAATGACCCCAAACCCTTGGGATCGGGTTAAATCCCCTGAAAGGGAGCCTCATCGATGGCCCATGAGGACACCCCGACATTTCATGGCAATCGGTGACACATTTCCAGAAAAAAAAAAAAAAAGCATGAGCAAGCACCTCACATTCGCCCTTTGTTCATATCCCGAAGAGTTCTCCTCACGGTCTATAGATCGGGCCGACCATACCTATATCCCCCAACCTAAGTGCAGTTTGTGTTTTCAGACTTTTGTCCAAATAGCCCTGGACCACACACGCTCCAAAATTGGGTCCCTGGAGCCACACCTCAGGACTGTGCTTCCCTTTCAAGGGAATTCTTCCCATTCCATTGGCCACAACCTTGCAAATGAGGAAAAACCTCCAAAGTCACCGAGGCCATCCCAATAGTGTATGACGCCCAGGACAAACAGGGGTGATCTCAAACCAGCTGAGCAACTACCTCCACTCAGACAACAGATGTTCCCAGAGAAAAATATTGAACCGGACAGGCCCCTAGGCCCTAATCAGATCCATTGCTTTGGTTTCCAGGCATCTCTCCTCAGAGGCCTCGTTTCCAATACCAGCATATGGTGGTTTCCTGAGGCACCAATAAGAACAAATCTCGTCTCCCCATGGAAAACTTGCTCATTGGAGCTTTGTCATAACCTCTGGTTAGGAGAATCCTTCAGGGACCTGGTGCCACTGCCCCATACCAAGGTCTCCATGGACTCAAACCAACATTAAGACCATCCTCAGGAAAGTCCATTTCAACTCAGCCCCCTCTGTTGCTACCCCAAGCCAGAAGATCAAACGTTTCTTGTTGCTAGGAGACAATTGGAATGTGAGGCTGCTGCCCAGGCATCCATACGTAGAATCCTGTACTGGAAAAATACCTTGTAAGACGTCCTGGAGCCATCCAACAAATCTTAATTGTCCCACAGAAGGAATCCTTGCGGTTTGGAGCATCTCACAACTCCAATAGTGGCAAAACCCCCATGGCCTCATAATCCCCCCTCTTCTTGAAGGGGCCAACATGGACAGAAACTCAACCCTGAGGTAAGTCTGAACCCCGACTGACTTCAGACGCATGAGATCTCAATTCAGGATCTGCAGAGTGTGCCTGCCATGTCCTTGCCCCGAAACCTAAGCCTAGCTTGTGTTCTCAGCTTCCATCCTCACTCTCCTGGCCCACAAGCCCTCCAGTTTGGGAATTCCGAAGCCACAATGCAGCACTCTGCCTGCCCTCCAGAAGAAAAACTTTGCCCTATGCTGCTAATAAGAAACCCCAAATGATTTTCTAATGCATGCCACTCGATGGTAAAGCAATTATACAGCCCACCCTGTATTCTAATGCCCTGTCTGGCACAGCCTGAGACAAGACATCCCAAACGACACCCAGACAGCTGGCCCCAACCTGGACACATAGGACCCGCTATGGCTGTAGGTCATCATCTCTTCCCAACCTCGGTTTTCAGGCTTCAGAACCTAGACCTTATCTCCAATCACTGCCCAGGGGTGAACGTGATGCAGAAATTAGAATTCCTCCTTCCCCATGGCCAGAAACCTTGTGGTTGGCATGTTGTCCAACGTTCAATTGGGAAAACCTGCATTGTCCGAAAGGCCACGCCAGTGCTTGAGGGCCGCCTAGGGCACAGACATGCATTGTGACCTGCAGCGTGAGTCCCGTATTAAAGTAACGCCTCCTAGTGGCTGGACCAAGATCCTGCATATGGGGCTTGTCATATACATAAGCCCCCAGGCTTAACCAGAGGGCGAGTATTCCAGTTGTCAGTACCCACTGCTATGCTCTAGAATCCCTCTACTGGGGGGACACATGAAGCAGAAAACAGGACACTTCCCTTCCCACAGAATGACCCCAAACTCTTGGGGGCTGGACAAACTACCAGAGAGGGAGACTTCTACGACCCATGAGGCAACTCCTACATTAAACGGCCATTGTGGACAAAACATCCAGAGACAAAAGCCTGAGCGACTGCCTCCCTCTCACCCTTCTTTCATATCCAGAGGAGCTCCCCTCATGGACTGTAGATCAGGCCTGCCGTAACCTCGGCCCCAAACCTGAGCTGAGTTAGGGTTTTTGGATGTCTGTCTGCACAGCCATGGCCCACACAGCCTCCAGGCTGGGGTCTCTGGAGCCACACCACAGAACTGTGCCTGCTCTCTCCTAAGAAACTGCCCATTCCATTGGCCACAACTCTACAAAATAGTAGAAACCTCAAGGTCCCCAAGGACATCCCACTACCGCAAGCCGCACTGGACAAATAGGGGCATTATGACACAAGCTGAGCAACTACTACCTCCATGCAGACACACAGACAGATATCCGCAGAGACAGAAGATTGAACCAGACAGGCCCCTAGGCCCTATTATGAACTCTTGCTTTGGTGTCCAGGTATCACTCCTCAGAGGCCTGGGTTCGACGACCAGCATACGGGGCTTTCCTGAGGCACCAGACAGAAGACCTCTCATCTCCACATGGGAAGCTTCCTTGTTGGAGTTGTGTCAAGCCCTTCGGGTTGGAGAATCCTGCCGAGTCCCTTAGCTACTGCCACATTCCAAGGTCTCCATGGCCACCAACCCACATTATGACTCATCCTCAGGAGAGTCCATTTAAACTCAGCCTTCTGGGTAGCTCACCCAAGAGCCCGCAGATTGAGCGTGCCTTGTCTCGACTAGGCAATGGGAAGGTGAGTTGGCGTGTCTCGGCATCCATGCTTAGGCCCCTGCTCTCGAGTCTTTCTGTATGGGGCATCCTGGAACCATCCAATAGTACTCGACTGTCCTGAAGAAGGAAACTTTGAAGTTTGGAGCAGCTCACAACTCCCAGCGTAGGGAAACTTCCCTGGCCTCATGACGCCCCCACCCCCTTCAGGAAGGGGCCGTCATGGACACAAACTACAGCTTGAGGCAACATCTGATACTCGCCCTGACCTCACCTGCAGGAGATCTCGATTCAGCCTCTGCAGAGTGGGCCTGCCATGCTCTTGGCCCCAAAACTCGTGCTAGCTTGTGTTTTCAGACTTCCTTCCTCACAATCCTCGCCACACCCCTCCAGTTTGGCAATTCTGGAGACACAATGCAGCACTCTGCCTGCCCTCCAGAAGAAAAATGTTGCCCTATAGGGCTAACCAGAAACGCCAAATGAGTAACAACCTGCATGCCACTCGACCATACCCCAATTATACAGTCTAGCCTGTGCACTAAAACACTGTCTGACACAGCCTGAGAGGAGACCTCCAGTCCAACACCCAGAAAGCTGGCCGTACACAGAGCATATCACACCCACAATAACTTTAGGCCATCATCTCTACCCAACCTCAGTTTTCACCTTCAGAACCTAGACCTTATCTCCACTCACTGCTCAGGAGTGAACGTGATGCAAGAATCAGAACTTCTCCTTCGCCTTGGCAAGTAACCTAGTGGTTGGCATGTTGTCAATGTTCATTGTAGGAGAAAGCAGCATGGACTATGAGGCCCCACCTATCCCTGAGGGCCACAATTTGCACAAACACACATTTTGACCCTCAGCGTGAGCCCTATCCTCATGTAAATCCTCTTAGTGACTGCAACAACAGCCCACATATGGGGCTTGCCAAGCCCCTAGTCCCCCAATCTCAACCAGAGTTCGAGATGACTAGTCACCCATACTCAGGGCTCTACTCTGGAATCCCTCTTTGGTGGGACACCTGAGGTAAAAAAACAAAAAAAAACATATATATATATATACCTATACATACAGAAAGGACTCTTCCAATCCACAGAATGATCCCAACCACTTGGGATCAGGCCATATCACCAGAGAAAGAATTGTCCATGGCCCTTGAGAACATCCCGACATTCCATGGCCACCGTTGACAAAAAATCCAGAGACAAAAGCCTGAGCAATCGCCACATACTCGCCCTTTGTTCATAGCCCGGAAAATTCTCACGTTCTGTAGATCGAGTCTTCATTCATACATTCCCAAACCTAAGCTGAGTTTGTGTTTTCAGACTTCTGTGCCCACAGGCCTGGCCCACACACCATCCAAGCTGGGGCCCCTGGAGCCACACCTCAGGACTGTGGCTTCCCTCTCCAGGGGAATTCTGCCATTTCCATTGTCCACAACCCTATAGATTAGGAGAATCCTCCAAACTCCCCGAGGCCATCCGAATAGTGTTTGCTGCCCAGGACACACTGGGATGATCTTTCACAAGTTAGGAAACTACCTCCACTCAGACCCAGAGACAGATATCCCCATAGAATAAGATTGAACTGGACGGGCACTTAGGCCCTAATCAGATCCATTTCTTTTGATTCCAGTCATCTCTCCTCAGAGGCCTGGTTTCCAATACCAGCATATGGGAGATTCCTTAGGCACTCATCAAAACAATTCTCCTCTCTACATAGGAAACATACTCTTTAGAGCTCCATCAAAACCTCCTGTTATGAACATCCCTCAAGGCCCCGGTTCAAGCACCCCATTCCAAGGTCTACATGGACACAAATGCACATTATGACCCATCCTCAACTCACCCATTTCAACACACCCGCCTCGGATGCTCCCGTAGATCCAGCAGATCGAACTTGCCTTGGCTCTATGAGACACCCGGAATGGGAGGCAGGTTGCCCAGGCATCCATCCTTAGAACCCTGCTCTGGATAACTTCCTTATGGGATGTCCTGGAGCCATCCAACAGGTCTCGACTGTCCCACAGAAGGAATCATTGCGGTTTGGAACATCTCACAATCCCCATCGTGGGAAAACCTCCATGTCCTCGTGACACCCTCCCCTTCATGAAGGGGCCGTCATGGACAGAAACTTCGACCTAAGCCAACGTCTGATCCTAGCTCTGTCTTCAGGTATACAGGATCTCGAATCATCTCTGCAGAGGGTGCCTGCCGTCCCCTCACCCCGAAATCTAAGTCTGGCTTGTGTTCTCAGAATTTTTTCCTCACACTCCTGGCCCACAAGCCTTCCAGTTTGGGAATTCTGGAGCCACTATGTGGCACTGTGTCTTCCCTCCAGAAGAAAAACGTTGCCCTCTGGGGCTACCAAGTAACCACAAATGAGTACCATCCTGCACGAAACTCGACTGCACCCCAATGATACAGTCTAGCCTGGGCACTAATTCCCTGTCTGCCACAGCCTGAGCCTGCACCTCCCAACCCACACTCAACAGCTGGCCGAACACTGAGCACATCAGACACACCATGGCCTTAGGACTTCATCTCTTCCCAACCTCAGTTTTCAGGCTTCAGAACCTAGACCTTAAATCCAATCACAGTCCAGGAGTGAAAGTGTTGCAGAAATTAGAACTCCATCTTCCCCATGGCCAGAAAACTTGTGGTTGCCATATTGTGCAACGTTCAGTGTAGGAGAATCCAGCATGGTTCATTAGGCCACGCCCTGACTTGAGGGGCTCCTTGGGCACAAAAACACATTGTGAAACTCAGTGTGAGACCTATCCTCAAGGAAAGCCTCTCAGTGTCTGGACCAAGAGCCCACATATGGGGCTTGCCATGTTCTTAGGTCCCAATGTTAACCAGAGGTCTGGTTGTCCAGTTGCCCCAACCCACGACTCTGCTCTGGAATCCCTCTTTTGGTGGTCCACCTGAGGTAAAAAAAACAAAAACAAAAACAAAAACAAAAAAAAATAAACAAAAAAACAGAAAGGCCTCCTCCCTTCCCACAGAATGACCCCAAACTCTTGGGATCAGGTCAAATCCCCAGAAAGGGAGCCTCATCGAAGGCCCATGAGGACACGCCGACATTCCATGGCAATCAGTGACACATTTCCAGAAAAAAAAAAAAAAAAGCATGAGCAAGCACCTCACATTCGCCCTTTGTTCATATCCCGAAGAGTTCTCCTCACGGTCTATAGATCGGGCCGGCCATACCTACATCCCCCAACCTAAGTGGAGTTTGTGTTTTCAGACTTTTGTCCAAATAGCCCTGGACCACACACGCTCCACACTTGGGTCCTTGGAGCCACACCTCAGGACTGTACTTCCCTTTCAAAGGAATTCTTCCCATTCCATTGGCCACAACCTTGCAAATGAGGAAAAACCTCCAAAGTCACCGAGGCCATCCCAATAGTGTAGGCCGCCCAGGACAAACAGGGGTGATCTCAAACCAGCTGAGCAACTACCTCCACTCAGACAACAGATGTCCCCAGAGAAGAATATTGAACCGGACAGGCCCCTAGGCCCTAATCAGATCCATTGCTTTGGTTTCCAGGCATCTCTCCTCAGAGTCCTCGTTTCCAATACCAGCATATGGTGGTTTCCTGAGGCACCATTAAAAACAAATCTCGTCTCCCCATGGAAAACTTGCTCATTGGAGCTTTGTCATAACCTCTGGTTAGGAGAATCCTTCAGGGCCCTGGTGCCACTGCCCCATACCAAGGTCTCCATGGACTCAAACCAACATTAAGACCATCCTCAGGAAAGTCCATTTCAACTCAGCCCCCTCTGTTGCTACCCCAAGCCAGCAGATCAAACGTTTATTGTTGCTAGGAGACAATTGGAATGTGAGGCTGGCTGCCCAGGCTTCCATACTTAGAACGCTGTTCTGGAAAAATACCTTATAAGACGTCCTGGAGCCATCCAACAAATCTTAATAGTCCCACAGAAGGAATCCTTGCGGTTTGGAGCATCTCACAACTCCAATAGTGGCAAAACCCCCATGGCCTCATAATCCCCCCTCTTCTTGAAGGGGCCAACATGGACAGAAACTCAACCCTGAGGTAAGTCTGAACCCCGACTGACTTCAGACGCATGAGATCTCAATTCAGCTCTGCAGAGTGTGCCTGCCATGTCCTTGCCCCGAAACCTAAGCCTAGCTTGTGTTCTCAGCTTCCATCCTCACTCTCCTGGCCCACAAGCCCTCCAGTTTGGGAATTCCGAAGCCACAATGCAGCACTCTGCCTGCCCTCCAGAAGAAAAACTTTGCCCTATGCTGCTAATAAGAAACCCCAAATGATTTTCTAATGCATGCCACTCGATGGTAAAACAATTATACAGCCCACCCTGTATTCTAATGCCCTGTCTGGCACAGCCTGAGACAAGACATCCCAAACGACACCCAGACAGCTGGCCCCAACCTGGACACATTGGACCCGCTATGGCTGTAGGTCGTCATCTCTTTCCAACCTCGGTTTTCAGGCTTCAGAACCTAGACCTTATCTCCAATCACTGTCCAGGGGTGAACGTGATGCAGAAATTAGAATTCCTCCTTCCCCATGGCCAGAAACCTTGTGGTTGGCATGTTGTCCAACGTTCAATTGGGAAAACCTGCATTGTCCGAAAGGCCACGCCAGTGCTTGAGGGCCGCCTAGGGCACAGACATGCATTGTGACCTGCAGCGTGAGTCCCGTATTAAAGTAACGCCTCCTAGTGGCTGGACCAAGATCCTGCATATGGGGCTTGTCATATACATAAGCCCCCAGGCTTAACCAGAGGGCGAGTATTCCAGTTGTCAGTACCCACTGCTATGCTCTAGAATCCCTCTACTGGGGGGACACATGAAGCAGAAAACAGGACACTTCCCTTCCCACAGAATGACCCCAAACTCTTGGGGGCTGGACAAACTACCAGAGAGGGAGACTTCTACGACCCATGAGGCAACTCCTACATTAAACGGCCATTGTGGACAAAACATCCAGAGACAAAAGCCTGAGCGACTGCCTCCCTCTCACCCTTCTTTCATATCCAGAGGAGCTCCCCTCATGGACTGTAGATCAGGCCTGCCGTAACCTCGGCCCCAAACCTGAGCTGAGTTAGGGTTTTTGGATGTCTGTCTGCACAGCCATGGCCCACACAGCCTCCAGGCTGGGGTCTCTGGAGCCACACCACAGAACTGTGCCTGCTCTCTCCTAAGAAACTGCCCATTCCATTGGCCACAACTCTACAAAATAGTAGAAACCTCAAGGTCCCCAAGGACATCCCACTACCGCAAGCCGCACTGGACAAATAGGGGCATTATGACACAAGCTGAGCAACTACTACCTCCATGCAGACACACAGACAGATATCCGCAGAGACAGAAGATTGAACCAGACAGGCCCCTAGGCCCTATTATGAACTCTTGCTTTGGTGTCCAGGTATCACTCCTCAGAGGCCTGGGTTCGAAGACCAGCATACGGGGCTTTCCTGAGGCACCAGACAGAAGACCTCTCATCTCCACATGGGAAGCTTCCTTGTTGGAGTTGTGTCAAGCCCTTCGGGTTGGAGAATCCTGCCGAGTCCCTTAGCTACTGCCACATTCCAAGGTCTTCATGGCCACCAACCCACATTATGACCCATCCTCAGGAGAGTCCATTTAAACTCAGCCTTCTGGGTAGCTCACCCAAGAGCCCGCAGATTGAGCGTGCCTTGTCTCGACTAGGCAATGGGAAGGTGAGTTGGCGTGTCTCGGCATCCATGCTTAGGCCCCTGCTCTCGAGTCTTTCTGTATGGGGCATCCTGGAACCATCCAATAGTACTCGACTGTCCTGAAGAAGGAAACTTTGAAGTTTGGAGCAGCTCACAACTCCCAGCGTAGGGAAACCTCCCTGGCCTCATGACGCCCCCACCCCCTTCAGCAAGGGGCCGTCATGGACACAAACTCCAGCTTGAGGCAACATCTGATACTCGCCCTGACCTCACCTGCAGGAGATCTCGATTCAGCCTCTGCAGAGTGGGCCTGCCATGCTCTTGGCCCCAAAACTCGTGCTAGCTTGTGTTTTCAGACTTTCTTCCTCACAATCCTGGCCACACCCCTCCAGTTTGGCAATTCTGGAGACACAATGCAGCACTCTGCCTGCCCTCCAGAAGAAAAATGTTGCCCTATAGGGCTAACCAGAAACGCCAAATGAGTAACAACCTGCATGCCACTCGACCATACCCCAATTATACAGTCTAGCCTGTGCACTAAAACCCTGTCTGACACAGCCTGAGGGCAGACCTCCAGTCCAACACCCAGAAAGCTGGCCGTACACAGAGCATATCACACCCACAATGGCTTTAGGCCATCATCTCTACCCAACCTCAGTTTTCACCTTCAGAACCTAGACCTTATCTCCACTCACTGCTCAGGAGTGAACGTGATGCAAGAATCAGAACTTCTCCTTCGCCTTGGCAAGTAACCTAGTGGTTGGCATGTTGTCAATGTTCATTGTAGGAGAAAGCAGCATGGACTATGAGGCCCCACCTATCCCTGAGGGCCACAATTTGCACAAACACACATTTTGACCCTCAGCGTGAGCCCTATCCTCATGTAAAGCCTCTTAGTGACTGGAACAACAGCCCACATATGGGGCTTGCCAAGCCCCTAGTCCCCCAATCTCAACCAGAGTTCGAGATGACTAGTCACCCATACTCAGGGCTCTACTCTGGAATCCCTCTTTGGTGGGACACCTGAGGTAAAAAAAAAAAAAATATATATATATATATATATATGTATATATATATATATATATATATATATATATATATATATATATACATATACATACTAGAAGGACTCTTCCAATCCACAGAATGATCCCAACCACTTGGGATCAGGCCATATCACCAGAGAAAGAATTGTCCATGGCCCTTGAGGAAATCCCGACATTCCACGGCCACCGTTGACAAAAAATCCAGACACAAAAGCCTGAGCAATCGCCACATACTCGCCCTTTGTTCATAGCCCGGAAAATTCTCACGTTCTGTAGATCGAGCCTTCATACATACATCCCCAAACCTAAGCTGAGTTTGTGTTTTCAGACTTCTGTGCCCACAGGCCTGGCCCACACACCATCCAAGCTGGGGCCCCTGGAGCCACACCTCAGGACTGTGGCTTCCCTCTCCAGGGGAATTCTGCCATTTCCATTGTCCACAACCCTATAGATTAGGAGAATCCTCCAAACTCCCCGAGGCCATCTGAATAGTGTTTGCTGCCCAGGACACACTGGGATGATCTTTCACAAGTTAGGAAACTACCTCCACTCAGACCCAGAGACAGATATCCCCATAGAATAAGATTGAACTGGACGGGCACTTAGGCCCTAATCAGATCCATTTCTTTTGATTCCAGTCATCTCTCCTCAGAGGCCTGGTTTCCAATACCAGCATATGGGAGATTCCTTAGGCACTCATCAAAACAATTCTCCTCTCTACATAGGAAACATACTCTTTAGAGCTCCATCAAAACCTCCTGTTATGAACATCCCTCAAGGCCCCGGTTCAAGCACCCCATTCCAAGGTCTACATGGACACAAATGCACATTATGACCCATCCTCAACTCACCCATTTCAACACACCCGCCTCGGATGCTCCCGTAGATCCAGCAGATCGAACTTGCCTTGGCTCTATGAGACACCCGGAATGGGAGGCAGGTTGCCCAGGCATCCATCCTTAGAACCCTGCTCTGGATAACTTCCTTATGGGATGTCCTGGAGCCATCCAACAGGTCTCGACTGTCCCACAGAAGGAATCATTGCGGTTTGGAACATCTCACAATCCCCATCGTGGGAAAACCTCCATGTCCTCGTGACACCCTCCCCTTCATGAAGGGGCCGTCATGGACAGAAACTTCGACCTAAGCCAACGTCTGATCCTAGCTCTGTCTTCAGGTATACAGGATCTCGAATCATCTCTGCAGAGGGTGCCTGCCGTCCCCTCACCCCGAAATCTAAGTCTGGCTTGTGTTCTCAGAATTTTTTCCTCACACTCCTGGCCCACAAGCCTTCCAGTTTGGGAATTCTGGAGCCACTATGTGGCACTGTGTCTTCCCTCCAGAAGAAAAACGTTGCCCTCTGGGGCTACCAAGTAACCACAAATGAGTACCATCCTGCACG
The DNA here is from genome assembly GCF_964662115.1 of Mustela nivalis. NCBI lineage: Eukaryota > Metazoa > Chordata > Mammalia > Carnivora > Mustelidae > Mustela > Mustela nivalis. Next base: position 147,520 of record NW_028136005.1, on the reverse strand, counting down.
AAACTCGACTGCACCCCAATGATACAGTCTAGCCTGGGCACTAATTCCCTGTCTGCCACAGCCTGAGCCTGCACCTCCCAACCCACACTCAACAGCTGGCCGAACACTGAGCACATCAGACACACCATGGCCTTAGGTCTTCATCTCTTCCCAACCTCAGTTTTCAGGCTTCAGAACCTAGACCTTAAATCCAATCACAGTCCAGGAGTGAAAGTGTTGCAGAAATTAGAACTCCATCTTCCCCATGGCCAGAAAACTTGTGGTTGCCATATTGTGCAACGTTCAGTGTAGGAGAATCCAGCATGGTTCATTAGGCCACGCCCTGACTTGAGGGGCTCCTTGGGCACAAAAACACATTGTGAAACTCAGTGTGAGACCTATCCTCAAGGAAAGCCTCTCAGTGTCTGGACCAAGAGCCCACATATGGGGCTTGCCATGTTCTTAGGTCCCAATGTTAACCAGAGGTCTGGTTGTCCAGTTGCCCCAACCCACGACTCTGCTCTGGAATCCCTCTTTTGGTGGTCCACCTGAGGTTAAAAAAAAAAAAAAAACAAAAACAAAAACAAAAAAAAATAAACAAAAAAACAGAAAGGCCTCCTCCCTTCCCACAGAATGACCCCAAACTCTTGGGATCAGGTCAAATCCCCAGAAAGGGAGCCTCATCGATGGCCCATGAGGACACGCCGACATTCCATGGCAATCGGTGACACATTTCCAGAAAAAAAAAAAAAAAAAGCATGAGCAAGCACCTCACATTCGCCCTTTGTTCATATCCCGAAGAGTTCTCCTCACGGTCTATAGATCGGGCCGGCCATACCTACATCCCCCAACCTAAGTGGAGTTTGTGTTTTCAGACTTTTGTCCAAATAGCCCTGGACCACACACGCTCCACACTTGGGTCCTTGGAGCCACACCTCAGGACTGTACTTCCCTTTCAAAGGAATTCTTCCCATTCCATTGGCCACAACCTTGCAAATGAGGAAAAACCTCCAAAGTCACCGAGGCCATCCCAATAGTGTAGGCCGCCCAGGACAAACAGGGGTGATCTCAAACCAGCTGAGCAACTACCTCCACTCAGACAACAGATGTCCCCAGAGAAGAATATTGAACCGGACAGGCCCCTAGGCTCTAATCAGATCCATTGCTTTGGTTTCCAGGCATCTCTCCTCAGAGTCCTCGTTTCCAATACCAGCATATGGTGGTTTCCTGAGGCACCATTAAAAACAAATCTCGTCTCCCCATGGAAAACTTGCTCATTGGAGCTTTGTCATAACCTCTGGTTAGGAGAATCCTTCAGGGCCCTGGTGCCACTGCCCCATACCAAGGTCTCCATGGACTCAAACCAACATTAAGACCATCTTCAGGAAAGTCCATTTCAACTCAGCCCCCTCTGTTGCTACCCCAAGCCAGCAGATCAAACGTTTCTTGTTGCTAGGAGACAATTGGAATGAGAGGCTGGCTGCCCAGGCATCCATTCTTAGAACCCAGTTCTGGAAAAATACCTTATAAGACGTCCTGGAGCCATCCAACAAATCTTAATTGTCCCACAGAAGGAATCCTTATGGATTGGAGCATCTCACAACTCCAATAGTGGGAAAACCCCCATGGCCTCATAATGCCCCCCCTTCCTGAATGGGCCCACATGGACAGAAACTCAAACCTGAGCCAAAGTCTGAACCTCGACCTGACTTCAGACGCAAGAGATCTCAATTCAGCTCTGCAGAGTGTGCCTGCCATGTCCTTGCCCCGAAACCTAAGCCTAGCTTGTGTTCTCAGCTTCCATCCTCACTCTCCTGGCCCACAAGCCCTCCAGTTTGGGAATTCCGAAGCCACAATGCAGCACTCTGCCTGCCCTCCAGAAGAAAAACTTTGCCCTATGCTGCTAATAAGAAACCCCAAATGATTTTCTAATGCATGCCACTCGATGGTAAAACAATTATACAGCCCACCCTGTATTCTAATGCCCTGTCTGGCACAGCCTGATACAAGACTTCCCAAACGACACCCAGACAGCTGGCCCCAACCTGGACACATTGGACCCGCTATGGCTGTAGGTCGTCATCTCTTTCCAACCTCGGTTTTCAGGCTTCAGAACCTAGACCTTATCTCCAATCACTGCCCAGGGGTGAACGTGATGCAGAAATTAGAATTCCTCCTTCCCCATGGCCAGAAACCTTGTGGTTGGCATGTTGTCCAACGTTCAATTGGGAAAACCTGCATTGTCCGAAAGGCCACGCCAGTGCTTGAGGGCCGCCTAGGGCACAGACATGCATTGTGACCTGCAGCGTGAGTCCCGTATTAAAGTAACGCCTCCTAGTGGCTGGACCAAGATCCTGCATATGGGGCTTGTCATATACATAAGCCCCCAGGCTTAACCAGAGGGCGAGTATTCCAGTTGTCAGTACCCACTGCTATGCTCTAGAATCCCTCTACTGGGGGGACACATGAAGCAGAAAACAGGACACTTCCCTTCCCACAGAATGACCCCAAACTCTTGGGGGCTGGACAAACTACCAGAGAGGGAGACTTCTACGACCCATGAGGCAACTCCTACATTAAACGGCCATTGTGGACAAAACATCCAGAGACAAAAGCCTGAGCGACTGCCTCCCTCTCACCCTTCTTTCATATCCAGAGGAGCTCCCCTCATGGACTGTAGATCAGGCCTGCCGTAACCTCGGCCCCAAACCTGAGCTGAGTTAGGGTTTTTGGATGTCTGTCTGCACAGCCATGGCCCACACAGCCTCCAGGCTGGGGTCTCTGGAGCCACACCACAGAACTGTGCCTGCTCTCTCCTAAGAAACTGCCCATTCCATTGGCCACAACTCTACAAAATAGTAGAAACCTCAAGGTCCCCAAGGACATCCCACTACCGCAAGCCGCACTGGACAAATAGGGGCATTATGACACAAGCTGAGCAACTACTACCTCCATGCAGACACACAGACAGATATCCGCAGAGACAGAAGATTGAACCAGACAGGCCCCTAGGCCCTATTATGAACTCTTGCTTTGGTGTCCAGGTATCACTCCTCAGAGGCCTGGGTTCGAAGACCAGCATACGGGGCTTTCCTGAGGCACCAGACAGAAGACCTCTCATCTCCACATGGGAAGCTTCCTTGTTGGAGTTGTGTCAAGCCCTTCGGGTTGGAGAATCCTGCCGAGTCCCTTAGCTACTGCCACATTCCAAGGTCTCCATGGCCACCAACCCACATTATGACCCATCCTCAGGAGAGTCCATTTAAACTCAGCCTTCTGGGTAGCTCACCCAAGAGCCCGCAGATTGAGCGTGCCTTGTCTCGACTAGGCAATGGGAAGGTGAGTTGGCGTGTCTCGGCATCCATGCTTAGGCCCCTGCTCTCGAGTCTTTCTGTATGGGGCATCCTGGAACCATCCAATAGTACTCGACTGTCCTGAAGAAGGAAACTTTGAAGTTTGGAGCAGCTCACAACTCCCAGCGTAGGGAAACCTCCCTGGCCTCATGACGCCCCCACCCCCTTCAGCAAGGGGCCGTCATGGACACAAACTCCAGCTTGAGGCAACATCTGATACTCGCCCTGACCTCACCTGCAGGAGATCTCGATTCAGCCTCTGCAGAGTGGGCCTGCCATGCTCTTGGCCCCAAAACTCGTGCTAGCTTGTGTTTTCAGACTTCCTTCCTCACAATCCTGGCCACACCCCTCCAGTTTGGCAATTCTGGAGACACAATGCAGCACTCTGCCTGCCCTCCAGAAGAAAAATGTTGCCCTATAGGGCTAACCAGAAACGCCAAATGAGTAACAACCTGCATGCCACTCGACCATACCCCAATTATACAGTCTAGCCTGTGCACTAAAGCCCTGTCTAACACAGCCTGAGGGCAGACCTCCAGTCCAACACCCAGAAAGCTGGACGTACACAGAGCATATCACACCCACAATGGCTTTAGGCCACCATCTCTACCCAACCTCAGTTTTCACCTTCAGAACCTAGACCTTATCTCCACTCACTGCTCAGGAGTGAACGTGATGCAAGAATCAGAACTTCTCCTTCTCCTTGGCAAGTAACCTAGTGGTTGGCATGTTGTCAATGTTCATTGTAGGAGAAAGCAGCATGGACTATGAGGCCCCACCTATCCCTGAGGGCCACAATTTGCACAAACACACATTTTGACCCTCAGCGTGAGCCCTATCCTCATGTAAAGCCTCTTAGTGACTTGAACAACAGCCCACATATGGGGCTTGCCAAGCCCCTAGTCCCCCAATCTCAACCAGAGTTCGAGATGACTAGTCACCCATACTCAGGGCTCTACTCTGGAATCCCTCTTTGGTGGGACACCTGAGGTAAAAAAAAAAAAAAAAAATATATATATATATATATATATATATATATATATATATATATATATATATACATATACATACTAGAAGGAATCTTCCAATCCACAGAATGATCCCAACCACTTGGGATCAGGCCATATCACCAGAGAAAGAATTGTCCATGGCCCTTGAGGAAATCCCGACATTCCACGGCCACCGTTGACAAAAAATCCAGAGACAAAAGCCTGAGCAATCGCCACATACTCGCCCTTTGTTCATAGCCCGGAAAATTCTCACGTTCTGTAGATCGAGCCTTCATACATACATCCCCAAACCTAAGCTGAGTTTGTGTTTTCAGACTTCTGTGCCCACAGGCCTGGCCCACACACCATCCAAGCTGGGGCTTCTGGAGCCACACCTCAGGACTATGGCTTCCCTCTCCAGGGGAATTCTGCCATTTCCATTGTCCACAACACTATAGATTAGGAGAATCCTCCAAACTCCCCGAGGCCATCCGAATAGTGTTTGCTGCCCAGGACACACTGGGATGATCTTTCACAAGTTAGGAAACTACCTCCACTCAGACCCAGAGACAGATATCCCCATAGAATAAGATTGAACTGGACGGGCACTTAGGCCCTAATCAGATCCATTTCTTTTGATTCCAGTCATCTCTCCTCAGAGGCCTGGTTTCCAATACCAGCATATGGGAGATTCCTTAGGCACTCATCAAAACAATTCTCCTCTCTACATAGGAAACATACTCTTTAGAGCTCCATCAAAACCTCCTGTTATGAACATCCCTCAAGGCCCCGGTTCAAGCACCCCATTCCAAGGTCTACATGGACACAAATGCACATTATGACCCATCCTCAACTCACCCATTTCAACACACCCGCCTCGGATGCTCCCGTAGATCCAGCAGATCGAACTTGCCTTGGCTCTATGAGACACCCGGAATGGGAGGCAGGTTGCCCAGGCATCCATCCTTAGAACCCTGCTCTGGATAACTTCCTTATGGGATGTCCTGGAGCCATCCAACAGGTCTCGACTGTCCCACAGAAGGAATCATTGCGGTTTGGAACATCTCACAATTCCCATCGTGGGAAAACCTCCATGTCCTCGTGACACCCTCCCCTTCATGAAGGGGCCGTCATGGACAGAAACTTCGACCTAAGCCAACGTCTGATCCTAGCTCTGTCTTCAGGTATACAGGATCTCGAATCATCTCTGCAGAGGGTGCCTGCCGTCCCCTCACCCCGAAATCTAAGTCTGGCTTGTGTTCTCAGAATTTTTTCCTCACACTCCTGGCCCACAAGCCTTCCAGTTTGGGAATTCTGGAGCCACTATGTGGCACTGTGTCTTCCCTCCAGAAGAAAAACGTTGCCCTCTGGGGCTACCAAGTAACCACAAATGAGTACCATCCTGCACGAAACTCGACTGCACCCCAATGATACAGTCTAGCCTGGGCACTAATTCCCTGTCTGCCACAGCCTGAGCCTGCACCTCCCAACCCACACTCAACAGCTGGCCGAACACTGAGCACATCAGACACACCATGGCCTTAGGTCTTCATCTCTTCCCAACCTCAGTTTTCAGGCTTCAGAACCTAGACCTTAAATCCAATCACAGTCCAGGAGTGAAAGTGTTGCAGAAATTAGAACTCCATCTTCCCCATGGCCAGAAAACTTGTGGTTGCCATATTGTGCAACGTTCAGTGTAGGAGAATCCAGCATGGTTCATTAGGCCACGCCCTGACTTGAGGGGCTCCTTGGGCACAAAAACACATTGTGAAACTCAGTGTGAGACCTATCCTCAAGGAAAGCCTCTCAGTGTCTGGACCAAGAGCCCACATATGGGGCTTGCCATGTTCTTAGGTCCCAATGTTAACCAGAGGTCTGGTTGTCCAGTTGCCCCAACCCACGACTCTGCTCTGGAATCCCTCTTTTGGTGGTCCACCTGAGGTAAAAAAAAACAAAAACAAAAACAAAAACAAAAACAAATAAACAAAAAAACAGAAAGGCCTCCTCCCTTCCCACAGAATGACCCCAAACTCTTGGGATCAGGTCAAATCCCCAGAAAGGGAGCCTCATCGATGGCCCATGAGGACACCCCGACATTCCATGGCAATCGGTGACACATTTCCAGAAAAAAAAAAAAAAAAAGCATGAGCAAGCACCTCACATTCGCCCTTTGTTCATATCCCGAAGAGTTCTCCTCACGGTCTATAGATCGGGCCGGCCATACCTACATCCTCCAACCTAAGTGGAGTTTGTGTTTTCAGACTTTTGTCCAAATAGCCCTGGACCACACACGCTCCACACTTGGGTCCCTGGAGCCACACCTCAGGACTGTACTTCCCTTTCAAGGGAATTCTTCCCATTCCATTGGCCACAACCTTGCAAATGAGGAAAAACCTCCAAAGTCACCGAGGCCATCCCAATAGTGTAGGCCGCCCAGGACAAACAGGGGTGATCTCAAACCAGCTGAGCAACTACCTCCACTCAGACAACAGATGTCCCCAGAGAAGAATATTGAACCGGACAGGCCCCTAGGCCCTAATCAGATCCATTGCTTTGGTTTCCAGGCATCTCTCCTCAGAGGCCTCGTTTCCAATACCAGCATATGGTGGTTTCCTGAGGCACCAATAAGAACAAATCTCGTCTCCCCATGGAAAACTTGCTCATTGGAGCTTTGTCATAACCTCCGGTTAGGAGAATCCTTCAGGGCCCTGGTGCCACTGCCCCATACCAAGGTCTCCATGGACTCAAACCAACATTAAGACCATCCTCAGGAAAGTCCATTTCAACTCAGCCCCCTCTGTTGCTACCCCAAGCCAGCAGATCAAACGTTTCTTGTTGCTAGGAGACAATTGGAATGTGAGGCTGGCTGCCCAGGCATTCATACTTAGAACCCTGTTCTGGAAAAATACCTTATAAGACGTCCTGGAGCCATCCAACAAATCTTAATTGTCCCACAGAAGGAATCCTTGCGGTTTGGATCATCTCACCACTCCAATAGTGGGAAAACCCCCATGGGCTCATAATGTCCCTCCTTCATGAAGGGGCCAACATGGACAGAAACTCAAACCTGAGCCAAAGTCTGATCCTCGACCTGACTTCAGACGCATGAGATGTCAATTCAGCTCTGCAGAGTGTGCCTGCCATGTCCTTGCCCCGAAACCTAAGCCTAGCTTGTGTTCTCAGACTTCCATCCTCACTCTCCTGGCCCACAAGTCCTCCAGTTTGGGAATTCCGATGCCACAATGCAGCACTCTGCCTGCCCTCCAGAAGAAAAACTTTGCCCTATGCTGCTAATAAGAAACCCCAAATGATTTTCTAATGCATGCCACTCGATTGTAAAGCAATTATACAGCCTACCCTGTATACTAATGCCCTGTCTGGCACAGCCTGAAACAAGACATCCCAAACGATACCCAGATAGCTGGCCCCAACATGGACATATAGGACCCGCTATGGCTGTAGGTCGTCATCTCTTCCCAACCTCGGTTTTCAGGCTTCAGAACCTAGACCTTATCTCCAATCACTGCCCAGGGGTGAACGTGATGCAGAAATTAGAATTCCTCCTTCCCCATGGCCAGAAACCTTGTGGTTGGCATGTTGTCCAACGTTCAATGTGGGAAAACCTGCATTGTCCGAAGGGCCACGCCAGTGCTTGAGGGCCGCCTAGGGCACAGACATACATTGTGACCTGCAGCGTGAGTCCCGTATTAAAGTAACGCCTCTCAGTGGCTGGACCAAGATCCTGCATATGGGGCTTGTCATATCCATAGGCCCCCAGGCTTAACCAGAGGGCGAGTATTCCAGTTGTCAGTACCCACTGCTATGCTCTAGAATCCCTCTACTGGGGGGACACATGAAGCAGAAACAGGACACTTCCCTTCCCACAGAATGACCCCAAACTCTTGGGGGCTGGACAAACTACCAGAGAGGGAGACTTCTACGACCCTTGAGGCAACTCCTACATTAAACGGCCATTGTGGACAAAACATCCAGAGACAAAAGCCTGAGCGACTGCCTCCCTCTCACCCTTCTTTCATATCCAGAGGAGCTCCCCTCATGGACTGTAGATCAGGCCTGCCGTAACCTCGGCCCCAAACCTGAGCTGAGTTAGGGTTTTTGGATGTCTGTCTGCACAGCCATGGCCCACACAGCCTCCAGGCTGGGGTCTCTGGAGCCACACCACAGAACTGTGCCTGCTCTCTCCTAAGAAACTGCCCATTCCATTGGCCACAACTCTACAAAATAGTAGAAACCTCAAGGTCCCCAAGGACATCCCACTACCGCAAGCCGCACTGGACAAATAGGGGCATTATGACACAAGCTGAGCAACTACTACCTCCATGCAGACACACAGACAGATATCCGCAGAGACAGAAGATTGAACCAGACAGGCCCCTAGGCCCTATTATGAACTCTTGCTTTGGTGTCCAGGTATCACTCCTCAGAGGCCTGGGTTCGAAGACCAGCATACGGGGCTTTCCTGAGGCACCAGACAGAAGACCTCTCATCTCCACATGGGAAGCTTCCCTGTTGGAGTTGTGTCAAGCCCTTCGGGTTGAGAATCCTGCCGAGTCCTTAGATACTGCCACATTCCAAGGTCTCCATGGCCACCAACCCACATTATGACTCATCCTCAGGAGAGTCCATTTAAACTCAGCCTTCTGGGTAGCTCACCCAAGAGCTCGCAGATTGAGCGTGCCTTGTCTCCACCAGGCAATGGGAAGGTGAGTTGGCGTTTCTCGGCATCTATGCTTAGGGCCCTGCTCTCGAGTCTTTCTGTATGGGGCATCCTGGAACCATCCAATAGTACTCGACTGTCCTGAAGAAGGAAACTTTGAAGTTTGGAGCAGCTCACAACTCCCAGCGTAGGGAAACCTCCCTGGCCTCATGACGCCCCCACCCCCTTCAGGAAGGGGCCGTCATGGACACAAACTCCAGCTTGAGGCAACATCTGATACTCGCCCTGACCTCACCTGCCGGAGATCTCGATTCAGCCTCTGCAGAGTGGGCCTGCCATGCTCTTGGCCCCAAAACTCATGCTAGCTTGTGTTTTCAGACTTCCTTACTCACAATTCTGGCCACACCCCTCCAGTTTGGCAATTCTGGAGACACAATGCAGCACTCTGCCTGCCCTCCAGAAGAAAAATGTTGCCCTATAGGCCTAACCAGAAACGCCAAATGAGTAACAACCTGCATGCCACTCGACCATACCCCAATTATACACTCTAGCCTGTGCACTAAAGCCCTGTCTGAAACAGCCTGAGGGCAGACCTCCAGTCCAACACCCAGACAGCTGGCCATAAACAGAGCTTATCACACCCACAATGGCTTTAGGCCATCAACTCTACACAACCTCAGTTTTCACCTTCAGAACCTAGACCTTATCTCCACTCACTGCTCAGGAGTGAACGTGATACAAGAATCAGAACTTCTCCTTCGCCTTGGCAAGAAACCTAGTGGTTGTCATGTTTTTCCAACGTTCAGTGTAGTTGAAACCAGTGTGGCCCATGATGCCCCGCCCATGTTTATGGGCCACATTGGTCACAAACACATATTGTGTCCCTCAGCCTGATCCCAGGCCTCAGGTAAGACCTCTCAGTGGCTGGATGAAGAGTCAGCATATTCGGCTTGCCATGCCCCTAGGCCCCAAATTTTACCCATAGTTCGGGTTCTCCCTTCACTTTTCCCCAGGGCTCTTCTTTGGAATTCCTCTTTTGGCGGGACACCTGAGGTAACAAACCTGAAAGGAGTCCTCCCATTCCACAGATTGACGAAAAACAATTGGGATCGGACCAAATCCCCAGAGAGAAAGATTCGTCCATGGCCCATGAGGCTTCCCCGACATTCCACGTCCATCTCTGATACAAAATCCAGAGACAAAAGCCTGAGCAAGTGCCTCAGACTCGCTCTTTCTTTATATCCGGAAGAGTTCTTCTCATGGTTTATAGATCGGGCCTGCCATACCTACCTCCCCAAAGCTAAGCTGAGTTTGTGTTTTCAGACTTCTGTCCCCAAAGTCCTGGGCCACACACCTTCCAGGCTGGGGCCCCAGGTGTCACACATTAGGACTGTGTCTACCCAATCCATGGGAATTCTGCCCATTCCATTGTCCAAAACCGTAAAATTAGGAGAACCCTCCAAATCCCTGAGGCTATCCCTATAGTGCAGGTCGCCCGTGACAAACAAGGGCGGTCTGATACCAGCTGAGCATCTACCTCCACTCATACCATAGATGGATGTCCCCTGAGAAGCAGATTGAACCAGACAGGACCCTAGGCCATAATCGGATACATTGCTTTGGTTTACAGGCATGTCTCCTCAAAAGCCTGGATTCCAATACCAGCATAGGGGTTTTTCTGAGGCACCCATCAGAACAAATCTCGTCTCCACAAGGAAACTTGTGCATCGAGCTATGTCAAAAGCTTAGGAGAATACTTCAGGGTCCCGGTGCCACCGCCCCATTTTAAGGCCCTCATGGACACAAACACACATTAGGACCCATCCTCAGGGAAGTCCATTTCAAGTCAGTCACTCCTGTTGCTCACGCAGAGCCATCAGATCTAAACTCTCTTGTTGCTAGAAAATTGGAATGCGAGGCCTGCTTCCCAGTCATCCATCCTCGAATGGTGCCCTGGAGTCATTCCATATGGGATGTCCTGAAGCTGCCCAACAGGTCTCAATTGTCCCGCAGAAGGTATCCTTGAAGGGGGCATCCCACAACACCCAACGTGGGAAAACCTACATGGCCTCGAGATTTCGCTCCCTTCATGAAGGGGCCGTAATGCACATAAACTCCAATGTGAGGCAACGTCTGATCCTCGCCCTGACTTCAGATGCATGAGATATTGGTTCAGATCTACAGTGGTCCCTGCCGTGTCCTCGCCCTGATACACAAGTCTAGCTTGTGTTCTCAGACTTCCGTCCTCACACTCCTGGACACGAAGCCCTCAAGTTTGGCAATTCCGGACCGACAATGAAGCACTCTGCCGGCCCTCTAGAAAACAAATTTTGCCTAATGAGCTGCCCAGACAACTTATATGAGGATAAATCTACATGGCACTCGAATTTACCCAAATTATATAGTCTACGGAGGCACTAATGCACTGTCTGACACAACCTGAGCCCGGACCTCCTGACCAACACCCAGACAGCTGACCGCACACTGACACATCAGACCCGCCATGGCCTTAGGTTATCATCTCTTCCCTACCTCCGTTTTCAGGCTTCAGAATCTAGACCTTATCTCCAATCACTGCCCAAGGGTGACTGTGATGCAGAAATCAGAACTCTTCCTTACCCATGGCAAGAAATCTTGTCGTTGGCAGGTTGTCCAACGTTCAGTGTAGGAGAAACCAGGATTCACCATGAGGCCCCGCCCATTCTTGTTTGCGAAGTGGGCATAAACACGCATTGTGACCCTCAGTGTGAGTCCTGTCCTCTAGTAAGTCCTCTCAGTCGCTCGACCATTAGATGTCATAATGGGCTTGACATGTCCCTAGGCCCAAATTTGTAACCAGATTTCTGGTTGTCCAGTCGGCCCTCCCCAGGGCTCTACTCTGGAATACCTCATTTGGTGGGACACCTGAGGTTAAAAAACAAAACAAGGCAAATCACAACAACAACAAAACGGACTTCTTCCATCCCACAGAATGACCCCAAAATCTTGCGATGGGGACAAACCCCCAGAGAGTAAGACTCGTCCATTTCCCATGAAGTCAACCGGAAATTTCATGACCATGACTGACAAGATATCCAGAGACAAAAACTTGAGCAAGAGCCTGACACTCGCCCTTTTTTCATATCCCGAAGCGTTCTCCTCATGGCCTGTAGATCAATACTGCAATACCTGTTACCCGAAACATAAGCTGCGTTTGTGTTTTCAGACAACTGTCCAAACAGCTCTGCCTACACACCCTACAGGCTCAGGCCCCTGGAGCCAAACCTGAGGACTGTACTTGCCCTCTCCAAGGGAATTGTATGTGCCCATTCCAATGGCCACAACCTACTAATAGGATAAACCTCCAAACTCCCTGAGGCCATCCCAATAGTGGTGGCTCTCCAGGACAAACAGGAGCAATCTGAGCCCATCTGACACCTACATGTACTCAGATGCATAGACTGATGTCCCCAGAGGTAAAAAGGTACGAACAGGCCCCTAGGCACTATTTGGATTCATTGTTGTGCTATCCAGTCATCTCTCCTCAGAGGCCTGGATTTCAATACCAGCTTATTGCTGTTTCCTGACTCATCTCTCAGAACAAATCTCATCTACGTATGGGAAACTTGCACGTTGGAGCTTTGTCAAAGCCTCTGTTTGAAAAAACCCTTCAGGGCCCCAGTGCCACCGCTTCATTCCAAGGTCTCCGTAGACACAAAAACATATTAGGATCCATCCACAGGAGAGTGCATTTCAACTCAGCCTCCTGGGTTGCTCCCCCAGATCCAGCAGATCTAACCTGTCTTGTTGCTAGGACACAATTGGAATGCGAGGTGGGCTACCCAGCCATCCATCCTTAGAACCCTGCTCAGAATCGTTGCCCTGGAGCCAACCAACAGGTCTCAATTGTCCTGCAGAAGAATCTTTGCAGTTTTGAGCTTCTCACAACTAACATCGTGGGAAAACCCCCATGGCCTCATGACCCCCCCGCCCCTTCATGAAGGGCCATCAGGGACAGAAACACCAACCTGAGCGATCTTCTGATCCTCGCCCTGACATCATAAGCACGAGATCTCGATTCAGGTCTGTAGATTATTCCTGCCTTGTCCTCACCCAGAAACCTAAGCCTAGCTTGTTCTCAGATTTCCTTCCTCAGACTACTGGCCCACAAGCCTCCAGTTTGAAAACCAGAACTATAATGCAGCACTCTTCCTGCCCTCAGGAAGAAACACATTGCCCTCTGGGGCTACCCAGAAACTCCAAAAGAGGATCAACCTGCACGCCATTCGACTGTACCCCAAATATATAGGCTGACCTGGGCACTTTGCCCTTTTTGACACAGCCTGAGCCTGGATTACCTGGCCCCACACAGAAAGCTGGCCGCTCACTGAGCACATCGGACCCGCCATGGTCTTAGGTCGTCATCTCTTCCCAACCTCGGTTGTCAAGTTTCAGAACCTAGACCTTATCTCCAATCACTGCCCAGGCTTGAAAGTGATGCAGAAAACACAACTCCTTCCCCGTGGCAAGAAACCATGTGGTTGGCATATTGTCTAACTTTCAGTGTAGTTGAAACCAGTGTGGCCCATGAGGCCCCGCTCATGTTTGCGGGCCACATTGGTCAAAACCACACATTGTGACCCTCACCCTGATCCCAGTCCTCAATAAGGCCTCTCAGTGGCTGGATGAAGAGATAGCATATTGGGCTTGCCATGCCCCTAGGCCCCAAATTTTACCCATAGTTCGGGTTCTCCCTTCACTTTTCCCCAGGGCTCTTCTATGGAATTCCTCTTTTGGCGGGACACCTGAGGTAACAAACCTGAAAGGAGTCCTCCCATTCCACAGATTGACGAAAAACAATTGGGATCGGGCCAAATCCACAGAGAGGAAGATTCGTCCATGACCCATGAGGCCTCCCCGACATTCCACGGCCATCTCTGATACAAAATCCAGAGGCAAAAGCCTGAGCAAGCGCCTCAGACTCGCTCTTTTTTCATATCCGGAAGAGTTCTTCTCATGGTTTATAGATCGGGCCTGCCATACCTACGTCCCCAAACCTAAGCTGAGTTTGTGTTTTCAGACTTCTGTCCTCAAAGTCCTGGGCCACACACCCTCCAGGCTGGGGCCCCTGGAGTCACACATTAGGACTGTGTCTACCAATCCATGGGAATTCTGCCGATGCCATTGTCCAAAACAGTAAATTTGGAGAACCCTACAAATCCCTGAGGCCATCCCAATAGTGCAGGTCGCCTGGGACATACAAGCACGGTCTGATAGCAGCTGAGCATCAACCTCCACTCATACCATAGATGGATGTCCCCAGAGAAGAAGATTGAACCAGACAGGACCCTGGCCAATCGGATCCATTGCTTTGGTGAGAGGCATGTCTCCTCAAAAGCCTGGATTCCAATACCAGCATAGGGGTTTTCCTGAGGTAGCAATCAGAACAAATCTCGTCTCCACAAGTAAACATATGCATTGAGCTCTGTCAAAAGTTTAGGAGAATACTTCAGGGTCCCGGTGCCACGGCCCCATTCCAAGGCCCCATGGACACAAACACACATTAGGACCCATCCTGAGGAAAGTCCATTTCAAGTCAGCCACCCCGGTTGCTCCCGCAGAGCCATCAGATCTAAACTGGCTTGTTGCTAGGAGACAATTGGAATGCGAGGCTGGCTTCCCAGGCATCCTCCCTCGAACGGTGCTATGGAGTCATTCCATATGGGATGTCCTGGAGCTGCCCAAAGGTCTCAATTGTCCCGCAGAAGGAATTCTTGAAGGGGGCAACCCACAACTCCCACGTGGGAAAAACTCCATGGACACGAGATTCCGCTCCCTTCATGAAGGAGCCGTCAGGCACAGAAACTCCAACCTAAGCCAAAGTCTAATTCTCTCCCTGACTTGAAATGGATGAGATATTGGTTCAGATCTGCAGGGGGTACCTGCCGTGCCCTTGCCCTTAGCCCAAGTATAACTTTTGTTCTCAGAATTCCGACTTCACTCTCCTGGCCTCAAAGCCCTCATGATTGGTAAATCCGGTCCCACAATTAAGCACATGGCCTGCTTTCTGGAAAAAAAAATATTGCCTAAAGAGCTGCCAAGGCACCTTATATGAAGATAAACCTACACGGTACTCGACTTTGCCCGAATTATATAGTCTAACCTGGGCACTAATGCACTGTCTGACACAACCTGAGCCCGGACTTCCTGACCAAACCCAGACAGCTGACCGCACACTGAGCACATCAGACCCGCCATGGCCTTAGGTCATCATCTCTTCCCTACCTCAGTTTTCAGGCCTCAGAAACTAGACTTTATCTCTGCCTGGGGGTGAGTGTGATGCAGAAATCAGAACTTCTCCTTACACATGGCAAGAAACCTTGTGGTTGGCATGTTGTCCAACGTTCATTGTAGGAGAAACTAGCATTCACCCTGAGGCCCGCCTATTCTTGAGTGCGACGAGGGCATAAATATGCATTTTGACCCTCAGGGTGAGTCCTGTCCTCTAGTAAGTCCTCTCAGAGCCTGGATCACTAGATGTCATAATGGGCTTGACATAGCCCTAGGCCCCAATTTTTAACCAGATTTCTGGTTGTTCAGTCACCCCTCCCCAGAGCTCTACTCTAGAATTCCTCATGTGGTGGGACAACGGAGGTTAAAAAATGAAACAAAACAAAGCAACAACAACAAAAAAAAACGACTTCTTCCATCCCACAGAATGACCCCAACCTCTTTGGAAGGGGCCAAATCCCCAGAGAGTAAGACTCGTCCATTTCCCATGAAGTCACCCGGAAATTTCACGACCATGAGTGACATGATATGCAGAGACAAAAACATGAGCAATAGCCTCACACTCGCCCTTTTTTCATATACCGAAATGTTCTCCTTATGGTCTGTAGATCAGTCCTGCCCTACCTATGACCCGAAACAGAAGTCGAGTTTGTGTTTTCAGACAACTGTCCAAACAGCCCTGGCCTACACACCCTATAGGCTCAGGCCCCTGAAGCCAAATCTGAGGACTGTTCTTGCCCTCACAAGGGAATTGTGTGAGCCCATTCCAATGGCGACAACGCAACTAAAAGTATAAACCTTTAAATTCCCTGAGGCCATCCCATAGTGTTGGCTTCCAAGGACAAACACGGGCAATCTGAGTTCATCTGAGCACCTACCTGCACTCTGACCCATAGATAGATGTCGCCCGAGGTAAAAAGAAACCAACAGGCCCCTAGGCACTAATCGGATCCATTGCTTTGGTTTCCAGGCATCTCTCCTCAGAGGCCTGGATTTCAATACCAGAATATGGCTGTTTCTTGACTCACCCATCAGAACAAATCTCCTCTACACATGGGAAACTTGCATGGTGGACCTGTGTCAAACCTCTGTTTAGGAGAAGCCTTCAGGGCCCTAGTGCCACCGCTTAATGCCACAGTCTCCATAGACACAAAAACATATTAGGACCCATCCACAGGAGAGTCCATTTAAACTCAGCCTCCTCGGTTGCTCCCCGAGATCCAACAGATCTAGCCTGTCTTGTAGCTAGGAGAATATTGGAATGCGAGGTGGGCTACCCAGCCATCCATCCTTAGAACCCTGCTCAGAATCGTTGGCCTGGAGCCAACCAACTGGTCTCAATTGTCCCACTGTAGAATCTTTGCAGTTTGGAGCTTCTCACAACTCCCATGGTGGGAAAACCCCCACGGCCTCGTGATTCCCCCCCTTTATGAAGGGGCCATCAGGGACAGAAAGTCAAACCTGAGGCATCGTCTGATGCTCAACCTGACTTCAGGTGCAAGAGATCTCGATTCAGGTCTGTAGATTGTGCCTGCCATGTCCTCACACATAAAACCTAAGCCTAGCTTGTGTTCTCGGAGTTCCGTCCTCAGACTACCGGCCCATAAGCCTTCCAGTTTGGCAATCCAGAAGTACAATGCGGCACTCTGCCTGCTCCCTGGAAGAAGAACATTGCCCTCTGGGGCTACCCAGAAACCCCAAATGAGGATCAACCTGCACGCCATTTGGCTGTACACCAAATATATAGGCTGAAGTGGGCACAATTGCCCATTCTGACACAGCCTGAGCCTGGAACTCCTGGCCCCACCCAGACAGCTGGCCACACACTGAGCACATCGGACCCGCCATGGCCATAGGTCGTCATCTCTTTCCAACCTCGGTTTTCAGGCTTCAGAACCTAAACCTTATCTCCAGTCACCACCCAGGGTTTAACATGATGCAGGAATCAGAACTCCTTCCCCATGGCAAGAAACCTTGTGGTTGGCATGTTGTCCAACGTAAAGTGTAGTTGAAACCAGTGTGGCCCATGAGGCCCTGCAGATGCTTGAGGACCAAGTCGGTCACAAACATGCATTGTGACCCTCAACGTGAGCCCAGTTCTCAAGTAAGGCCTCTCAGTGGCTGGACCAAAAGACAGCATATTGGGCTTGCCATGCCCCTAGGCCCCAATTTTTAACCAGATTTCTGGTTGTCCAGTCTCCCCTCCCCAGGGCTCTGCTTTGGAATCCCTCTTTTGGTGGGACACCTGAGGTAACAAAACTGAAAGGACTCCTCCCATCCCACAGTTTGACCCAAAACAATTGGAATCGGGCCAAATCCACAGAGCGGAAGACTCGTCCATGGCCCATGAGGCCTCCCCGACATTCCACGCCCATCGTTGACACAAAATCCAGAAACAAAAGCCTGAACAAGTGCCTCACAATCTCTCTTTCTTCATATCCGGAAGAATTCTCCTCACGGTCTGTAGATCGGGCCTGCAATACCTACGTCCCTAAACCTAAACTGAGTTTGTGTTTTAGACTTCTGTCTCCACAGTCCTGGTGCACACACCCTGCAGGCTGGGGCCCCTGGAGCCACATCAAAACTGTGCCTTCCCTCTCCACGGGAATTCTGCCCATTCCATTGTCCATAATCATAAAATTAGGAGAAACCTCCAAAGTCCCCAAGGCCTTCACAATAGTGTAGGCCGCCTGGGACAAACAAGGGCCATCTGACACCAGCTGAGCATCTAACTCCACTAATACCTTAGATGGATGTACACAGAGAAGAAGATTCAACCGGACTTGCCCCTCGGCTCTAAACGGAGCCATTGCTTTGGTTTCCAGTTATCTCTCTTCAGAGGCCTATATTCCAATAACAGTATATGGGGGTTTCCTGAGGCACCAATTAGAACAAATCTCGTCTCCACATGGGAAACTTGTCCTTTGGAGATGTCTCAAAACCTCCGGTTATGAGAATCCTTCAGGGCCCATGCACCAACGCCCCATTCCAAGGTCTCCATGGACACAAACCCACATTAGCATCCATCCTCAGGAGAGTCCATTTCAACTCAGCCCCCTTGGTTGCTCTGACAGAGCCAGCATATCAAACCTGTCTATTTGCTAGGAGACAACTGCAATGTGAGGCGGGCTTCCCATGCATCCATCCTTAGATCCCTGCTCTGGTGTCATTCTGTATGGTATGTACTGGAGTGATACAAAAGGTCTCAATTGTTGATCAGAAGGAATCTTTGTTGTTTGGAGCATCTCACAACTTCCATTGTGGGTAAACCTCCATGGACTGGAGATGCTGTCCCCTTCATAAAGTGGCCAGAATGGACAGAAATTCAAACCTAAGCCTAGGTTTGAACCTCGCCCTGACTTCAGATTCATGATATCCCGATTCAGATCTGCAGAGGGTGCCTGCCGTGCCCTCGCCCAGAACCTACGCCTAACATGTGTTCTCAGACTTCCGTCCTCACACTCCCCGTCCACAAGGCATCCACTTTGGAAATTCCGGAGCCACAATGCAGCACTCTGCCTGTTCTCCAGAAGAAAAACATTGCCCTTGGGGTTACCCAGAAATGCCAAATAAAGATCAACCTGCACGGCACTCAGTTGTACACCAATTATACAATCTACCCTGGGCACTAATGCCCTGTTTGACACAGCCCAAGCTTGGACCTCCCGACCAACACCCAGACAGCTGGCTCCACGCTGAGCATATCGGACCCAACATGGTCTTAGGTCGTCATCTCTTCCCAACCTCGGTTTTCAGACTTCACAACCTAGACCTTATCTCCAATCACTGCCCAGGGGTGAATGACATGCAGAAATCAGAATTAATACTTCCCCATGGCAAGAACTCATGTGGTTGACATGTTGACTATCATTCAGTGTAGGAGAAACAAGCATGCACCATGAGTCCCCACCCATGCTTGAGTACCACGAGGGCATAAACACGCATTGTGACCCTCAGCATGAGTTCTGTCCTCAATGAAGGCCTCTCAGTGGCTGGACCATTAGAAGGCATATTGGGCTTGCCATGCCCCTAGGCCCGTATTTTTAGTTAGATTTCTTGTTGTCCAGGGCTCTGCTCTGGAATCCCTCTTTTGGTGGGACACCTTAGTTAACAAAACTGAATCCCACAGATTAACCCAAAACAATTGGGATTTGGCCAAATCCACAGAGAGAAACACTCTTCCATGGCCCATGAGGACTCCTTGACATTCCACAGCCATCATTGACACAAAATCCAGGGGCAAAAGCCTGACAAGTGTCACACTTTCACCCTTTATTCATATCCCAAAAAGTTCTCCTCATAGTCTGTAAATCGGACCTGCCATACCTACGTCCCCAAAGCTAAGCTGAGTTTGTGTTTTCAGACATCTGTCCCCACAGTCCTTGCCCACACACCCTCAAGGCTGGGCCCTTGGAGCCACACATCAGGTCTGTGCCTGCCCACTCCACAGGAATTCTGCCCATGCCATTGTCCATAATCATACAATTTAGGAGAAACCTCCAAAGTCCCCGAGGCCATCCCTATAGTGTAGGCCGCCCGGACAAACAGGAGCGGTCTGACACCAGCTGAGCAACTACCTCCATTTCATAAAATAGACAGATGTCGACAGAGAAGAAGATTGAACCAGAGAGGCTCCTAGGACCTAATTGGATGCATTGCTGTGGTTTCTATGTATCTCTCCTCAGAGGCCTGGTTCTAATACCAGCATATGTGGGTTTCCTGAGGCACCAATTAGAACAAATCTTGTCTCCACATGGAAAACTTGCTCTTTCGAGTTGTTTCAAAATCTCCGGTTAGAATCCTTTAGAGCCCTGGGGCCACCACCCCATTCCAACGTCCTCATGGACACAAACACACATTAAGACCCATCTTCAGGAGAGTCCATTTCAACTCAGCTCCCACGATTGCTCCTGCATAGCCATCAGATCGTACCTGTCTTGTGGCAGGGAGACAATTGGTGTAAGAGGCAGTCTGCTCAGGCATCCATCCTTAGAACCCGGCTCTGGAGTCATTCCATATGGGATGTCCTGGAGCCATCCAACAGTTCTCAATTTTCCCGCAGAAGGAATCCTTGCAGTTTGGAGCATCCCACAACTCCCAACGTGGGAAAACCTCCATGGCCTCGAGATTCCACCCCTTTGATGAAGGGGCCATCATGGACAGAAACTCCAACCTGCGCCTAAGTCTGATCCTCGTCCTGACTTCAGATGAATGAGATTTTGATTCGGATCTGCAGAGGGTGCCTGCCGTGCCCTCGCCCTGAAACTTAAGTTTAGCTTATGATCTCAGACTTACGTGCTCACACTCCTGGTCCCGACGCCCTCAAGTTTGGCAATTCTGGACCCACAATGCTGCACTCTGCCTGCCCACCAGAAGAAAAATGTTGCCCCAGTGAGCTTCCCTGACACAATAAATGAGGATGAACCTACATGGAACTCAACTGTACCCAAATTATACATTCTAACCTGGGCACTAATGCACTGTCTGACACAGCCTGAATCCATACCTCCTGAACAACACCCAGAAAGCTGACCGCACACTGAGCACATCGGACCCTCCATGACCTTACCTTATCATCTCATCCCAACCTCTATTTTCTGGATTCAGAACTTAGATCTTATCTCCAGTCACTGCCCAGGGGTGAACATGATGCAGAAATCAGAATTCCTCCTTCCCCATGGAAAGAAACCTTGTGGTTCGTATGTTGTCCAAAGTTCAGTGTAGGAGAATCAAGCATGGCCCATGAGTCCCCGCCCATGCTTGATGCCTACATTGGGCACAAACATGCATTGTGACCCTCAGTGTGAGCACTGTACTCAAGTAAGACCTCTCAGTGGCTGGACCAAGGTACCCCATATGGGGATTGCCATGCCCTTAGGCCCCCAATCTTATACAGAGTTCAGGTTGTCCAGTCGCCCCTTCCCAGGGTTCTGCTCTGGAATCCCTCTTTAGTGGCACACCTGAGGTAAAAAAAAAAAAAAACAGAATGGACTCCTCCCATCCCACGGAATGACCCCAAAATATTGGGATCATCCAAATCCCCATAGAGGAAGTCTCACCCATGGTCCATGAGGACGCCCCTACATTCCACGGCCATCAGTGACACAAAATCCAGAGTCAAAAGCCTGAGCAAGTGCCTCACACTCACTCTTTGTTCATATCCTGAAGAGTTCTCCTCAAGGTCTGTAGATCGGGCCTCCCATACCTATGTCCCCAAACCTAAGACGAGTTTCTGTTTTCAGACTTCTGTCCCCACAGCTCTGACCCACACACCCTCCATGCTTGAGCCCCTAGAGCCACACCTCAGGATTGTGCCTTCCCTCCCCAAAGGAATTCTGCCCATTTCATTGGCCACAAACTTGCAAATTAGGAGAAACCTCCAAAGTCAAAGTGGCCATCCCAATAGTGTAGACTGCCCAGGACAAATAGGGGCAATCTGACACCAGCTGAGGAACTACCTCCACTCAATCCCATAGACAGATGAACCGAGAGAAGAAGATTAAACCAGACAGGCCCCAGGCCCTAATCAGATCCATTGCCTTGGTTTCCAGGCATCTCTCCTCAGAGTTCTGGTTTCCAATACCAGCATATTGGGGGTTACTGAAGCACCAATGAGAACAAATCTTGTTTCCCCATGGGAAAAATGCTTCTTGGAGCTGTGTCAAAACCTCTGGTTAGGAGCATCCTTCAGAGCCCTGGTGCCACTGCCCCATTCCAAGGTCTCCATGGACACAATCCCACATTATGACCAATCCTCAGGAGAATGCATTTCAACTCAGCCCCCTCGGCTGCTACATCATAGGCAGCAATCAAACGTGCCGTTTCGCTAGGAGACAATTGGAATGCAAGGCCGGATGCCCAGGCATCCATCCTTAGAACCCTGCTCTGCAATTGTTCCATATGGGATGTCCTGGAGCCATCCAACAGGTTTCAACTGACCCGCAGAAAATCCTTGTGGTTTGGAGCATCTCACTACTGCCATCATGGGAAAACACCAATGGCGGTGTGATGACCCCCCTTCATGAAGGGGCCATCATGGACAGAAACTCCAACCTGAGCCAATATATGAACCTCACCCTGACCTCAGATGCATGAAATCTAAATTCAGCTCTGCAGAGTGTGCCTGCCATTTCCTCGCCCTGAAACCAAAGCAAAGCTTTAGTTCTCAGACTTACATCCTTGCATTCCTGGCCGCAAGGCCTCCAGTTTGGCAGTTCCGGAGCCAGAATGCAGCACTCTGCCTGCCCTCCAGAAGAAAGACTTTGCCTTATGGGGCTACGGAGAAACCCCAAATAATTATCTTCTGCATGCCACTCAACTGTACCCCAATTATACAGCGTATCTGGGCACGAATGCCCTGTCTGGCACAGCCTGAGTGCAGACCTCCTGAAAGACACCTAGAAAGCTGGCCCCAAACTGAACACATCGGACCCGCCATGGCCTTAGGTCGTCATCTCTTCCAAACCTCGGTTTTCAGGCTTCAGAACCTAGACCTTATCTCCAATTAGTGCCCAGAGGTGAACGTGATGCAGAAATCAAAACTCCTCCTTCCCCATGGCAAGAAACCCTGAGGTTGGCATGTCCAAGGTTCACTGTAGGAGAAACCTGCAAGCTCAATGAGGTCCCGCCCAATATTGAGGACCACCTTGGGCACAAACACACATTGTGACCCTCAGCATGAGTCCACTATTCAAGTAACGTCTCTCAGTGGCTGGACCAAGAATCTGCATATGGGCTTGCCATGCCCATAGGACCCCAGGCCTAACCAGAGGGTGGGTATTCCAGTTGTATGTACCCAGTGCTCTGCTCTAGAATCCCTCTATTGTGGGGACACATGAGGCAGAAAACAGGACTCCTCCCTTCCCACAAAATGACCCCAATCTCTTGAGAGCCGGACAAATCACCAGAGAGGGAGACTTCCATGGCCCATGAGACCATGCTTACATTAAATGACCATCATGAATACAACATCCAGAGACATAAGCCTGAACGACCGCCTCTCACTCGCCTTACTTTCTAATCACAATGAACTCCCCTCACTGACTGTAGATCACTCCTGCCATAACCTCAGCCCCAAACCTCAGCCGAGTTTGTGTTTTTGGATGTCTGTCCCCACAGCCCTGGCCCACACAGCCGCCAGGCTGGGGCCTCTGGAGCCACACCACAGGACTGTCCTGCTCTCTCCAAGGAGACTATGCCCATTCCATTGCCCATAACCCCACAGAATAGGAGAAACCTCAAGGCCCCCGAGGACATCCCACTACTATAAGCCTCTCTGGACAAAGGCATCGTGACACTAGCTGAGCAACTACCTCCATGCAGAAACACAGACAGATGTCGGCAGAGACAGTAGATTGAACCAGACAGGCCCCTGGGCCCTAATCTGAACTCTTGCTTTGGTTTCCAGGTGTCACTCCTCAGAGGCCTGGGTTTGAAGACCAGCATCTGGGGCTTTCCTGAGACACCAAACAGAACAACTATCGTCTCCACATGGGAAGCTTCATTGTTGGAGCTGTGTCAAACCCTTCGGTTTGGAGAAACCTGCAGAGTCCCTGAGCCACCGCCACATTCCAAGGTCTCCATGGCCACCAACCCACAGTATGACTCATCCTCAGGAGAGTCCATTTCAACTCAGCCCTCTGAGAAACCCGCCCAAGAGCATGCAGATTGAGCCTGCCTTGCCCCAAGCAGCCAGTGGGAATGTGAGGTGGCATTTGCAGACATTCATGCTTAGACCCCTTCTCTCGAGTCTTTCTGTAGGGGTCATCCTAGAACCATCTCATAGTACTCGACTGTCCTACAGAGGAAACCTTGATGTTTGGGGCAGCTCATAACTCCCAGCGTTGGGAAACCTCCCTGGCCTCATGACGCCCCCACCCCCTTCAGGAAGGGGCCATAATGGACACAAACTCCAACCTGAGGCAACGTCTGATACTCGCCCTGACCTCAGATGCAGGAGATCTTGATTCAGTCTCTGCAGAGTGGGCCTGCCATGCCCTCGGCCCCAAACCTAACGCTAGCTTGTGTTTTCAGACTTCCCTCTTCACACTCCTGGCAAACAAGCCCTCCAGACTGGGAATTCCAGAACCACAACACAGTTTTCTGCCTGCCCACCAGAAGAAAAACGTTGCCCTATGGGGCTCTCCAGAAACCACAAATGAGAACCAACCTGCTCTGGCCTCGACCGCACCCTAACTGGAAAGGCTACCCTGGTCAGTAATGCTCTGTCTGACACAGCCTGACGTCCCGACAGACAAGGAAACAGCTGGCTGCACACTAAGCACATCAGACAGGCCATGGCCTTATGCCGTCATCTCTTCCCAACCTGGGTTTTCAGACATCTGACCCTAGATATTATATCAAATCCTGGCAAACGTGGGTAACTGAAGCACAAATCAGATCTTCTCCTTCCCCATGGCTGGAAAGCTTGCTGTTGGCATGGAGTCATACCTTCAGTGTAGGAGAAACCTTCATGGACCCTGAGGCCAAGCCTAAACTTGAGTGCCTCCTTGGGTACAAACTCGCATTGGGACCATCAGCATGGGCCCCATGTCGAAGTAAGGTCTCTCAGGGCCTGGACCAAGAGCCCGCATATGGGGCTTGCCAAGCCCTTATGATCCCAATCTTCACAAGAGCTCGCGTATTCCATTTGCTCGAACCCAGGACTGTGATCTGGAGTCCCTCTCCGGGAAGAACACCTGAGCCAGACAGCAGGACTCCACCCTTCCCACAAAATGTCCCCAAAATCTTAAGAGCTGGACCAACTCCTCAGATAGGGAGACTCTTCCATAGCCCCTGAGGTCACCCCTACATTCCACGGCTATGGGAGACAAAACATCCAAAGACAAAAGCTTGCGTGACTGCCTCCCATTTGCCCTTCTTTCATAAGCTGAGGATCTCCTCTCACGGTCTGTGGGTCCACCTGCCATGCTCTCGGCTCCACACCCAAGCCGAGTTTGTGTTTTCAGACTTCTGTGCCCACAGCCCAGACCCACACACCCTCCAGGCTAGGGCCTATGGAGACACACTGAAGGACTGTGCCAGTCCTCTCCAAGAAAACTGTACCCAATCCATTGGCCACAACCCTAGAGATTAGGAGAATCCAATAAGGTCTCCAAGGCCATGCCTCGGCCATGGACTAAGAGGGGCACTCTGACACCAGCTGAGCAACTATCTCCACTTAGATACTCAGACAGTGTCCCCAGAGACAGAATATTGAAACGGACAGGCATCTAGGCTCTAATCTGAACCCTAGCTTTGGTTTCCAGGTGTCTCTACTCAGAGAACTGGTTTGAAGACCAGTATCTGGGGCTTTTCTGAGGCACCAAAGAGAACCTGTCTTATCTCCACATAGGGATCTCTTTTTAATTGGAGCAATATTACACCCTTCGGTTAGGCGAATACTTCATGGCCCCTGAGCTGCCAACATATTCCAAGGTCTCCATGCACCCAAACCCACATTATGACCCATCCGCAGGAGAGTCCATTTCAATTCAGCCCCCTAGTTAGCTCGCCCCAGAGCCAGTAGTTCAAACATGTCTTGTCACAAAGAGCCAATGGGAATGTGAGGTATGCTGTACAGGCATCCATCCTTCGAATCCTGCTCTCCAGTCTTTCCGTATGGGACATCCTGGAGCCATTCAACAGGACTCGACTGTCCAGCAGATGGAAAGCTTGTGGTATGGGTCAACGCACAAACTAGAGTTTGTGCTGGTGTCTAAGGTGCTGTGCAGGATTCTCCAATCTTGAGGGTTTGGCACAGGTCGAAGGGCATGGTTTCCTACTGGGGACAGGAGATATTCTATTGTGTGGCTCAGGGACCACATGTTGTATCCTAAGTTGGTATTTCAGAACAGGACCCTGAGGACAGATGCCTGAAAACCTAATCTAGTGTTCCAATGACGTCCTAGGAACATGTCAGGTACAATCTTCTGACCCAGGAACATTGAAATGGCTGTCTGCTTGGATGTAGGTGATCAGGGCGTTTCAGACTGGCATTTGTGTCCAGTGCTGCCGACAATATTGGGTCGGGCTCAGGGCTCTTGCGTGTTTCTCCTAAACTGGAAGGTTTGGGCAGGTTTGACGGGCACAGTTTCCTTGGGGATGGCAGGCCCAGTCATGTGTTGTGGATCCAGAGACCCTGTCCTAGAGGGCATATGAGCCATGGTTTTGGGAGAGAAGTCTGCAAACACAAATGTGGGTTATGGTTAGTGGAAAGGTGATCACAGGCCCAATGAGTAGACCTGGAGTGCAGCTTGTCAGGAGTAATTAGGGTGACTGGAAGGCAGTAGCACAGGCTTTTCTCTCTATATTGTGTGTCCAGGATGGCCTCGGAATGCAGGTATAGTCTCATGGGTCCATGGGAAACTTTTCCTCTCTATGGATCTGTGCAGCTCATAGTTTGGTGGCTTTTTTGGGGAAGGGAAGAGTGTTGTTTTCCATCTTATGGGTGCCCCAAAACAGGGATTCCAGATACAGGCTCTTTTTCTGGGCATCTGGGACTTCCCACCAAGGGTTAGGATTTGCACCTAGGGGTGTATGAGGCCTGCAATGCGGGATCATGATGGTGCAACTGAGAGGGATTGTTTGAAAGCTTGCTCAGGCTGAGTCTCACAATGCCTGTTTGCTCCCATGGCGGCCCTCAGGAGTGGGAGTGGTCTCATTGGTCATATATCTGGCTCCCTCTTAGAGAGTTGGACACCCAACCCAACAGCCAAATGTCCTGCCATGAGGAAGGATGAGTTCTCTTCCGTCAGGTTCCTCTGTGCTTCAGGTTGCCCCATTGGCAGGGTTTCCAGCAAGGTCTCGAGATAGGTGCCTGAATACCAAGGACGGGTGGAGATGACATACTTGGGCCATAGCAATCCCAAATGCTAGATATGAGGCCTAAAACTCGGTCGGGGCTCAGGCTCTGTCAGACACAGCGCTAGTGGCCATGGCAGCCTTTATATCAGAGTAGATTCGAGGGTGGAGCAGATTGATCCTCATGTGGAGTTTCTTGGGAAGATTCCCAGGCATTTGTTCATTCAATAGTGAAGGCAGAATGCTGTGTTGTGGCTCCAGGTTTCCCAATCACGAAAGCTTGGGAACCAGTCAGTTTTGGGTGGAATTGTAAACAAAAGCTATGGTTCAATTCAGTGCCAAGCAATGGCAGTTCCAATTTGTAGCAGTTTACTCGAGACATCCAGCACTGGAATAAGGGTGGATGTCAGATGCTTGCTCACACTAGAGTTTTTGTCTATGATGACCGACAAGTGGAGGGGTGGTATAAAGAGGCCATGGAGGAGTTCACATGCTGAGGCCTGTGAACTGCTGCAAAAAGTAACATTTCTTTGTACAGTGTAGGTGAAGTCTGGTTTGTTTACTCTAGGTTTCCCCATGTGGAAAGTTTGTGAAGAAGAGCTCTCCGGCATGGATGCCAGGAAAGCACACCTCCATTGACAATTGCAGCTGAGGAACATGGCAGATTCGTTCTGTTGGCTCTGGGACAAAGTGCCAAGGCCTTGAGTTGACATGGGATCTCTTTCAGATGGGTCACAATGCTTGTTTGTTACCAGGGAGAACTTAGAATGTGCTGGTTGCTAAGGTGCCATGCAGGATTCCCCTACCCTGAGGGTTTGGCACAGGTCGAAGAGCATGGTATTCTTCTGGGGACAGGGGATGTTCTGTCGTGTGGCTCAGAGACCACATGATGTGTCATAGATTGGTATTTCAGAACAGGCCCCTGAGGACAGATGCCTAAAAACCTAATGGGGTTCCATTGAGAGCCTAGGGGCATTTTAGGTTCAATCGTCTATCTCACGATCATTGACTTGGCTATTTCCCTGGATGTAGGTGATAAGGGTGTTTCAGACTGCACATTTCCATCCCGAGTGGCCGGCAATATTGGTGTGGGCTCAGGGGCCACACAGGTTTCTCCTAATCTGGAAGGTTTGGGCAAATCTGATATGCACAGTGTCCTTGGGGTTGGCAGCCAGAGTTCTGTGGTGTGGCTCCAGAGATAACATTCTGGTGGGCATGTGAGCCATGGTTTTGGGAGAGAAGTCTGCAAACACAAATACAAATTAGGGTGAGTGGCGAGGTGATCACAGGCCCAATGCGTAGACCTGGAGGGAAGCTCCTCATGAACTATAATGAGGGAGACTGGAAGGCAGTAGCACAGGCTTTTCTCTTTGGATTGTGTGTCCAGCATGGCCTTGGAATGCAGGTGTGGTCTCATGGGTCCATGGGAGTCTTTTCCTCTCTATGGATACTGGTGGCTCTCCATAGTTTGGTGGCTTTTTCGGGGAAGGGGAGAGTGATGTTTTCCACCTTATGGGTGCCCCAAAACAGGGATTCCAGAGACGGGCTCTGGTTCATGGCATCTGGGACATCACAACATGTGCTATGATTTGGGCTTAGGGGCATATTAGGCCTGCAATGCGGGTTCATGGTGGTGCAACAGAGAAGGATTGTTTGAAAGCATGCTCAGGCTGAGGGTCACAAGGCCTGTTTGCCTCCAGGGCATCCCTGAGAAGTTTGTGTGGTCTCACTGGACTTGTAAATGACTCCCCCTTTCAGGGTTGAACACCCATCCTAACAGCCAAGTTTCCTGATATGAAGAAGGAGGAGTTCTCTATTGTGCTTCAGGACGCCCCATTGTCAGGGATTCCAGCAAAGGTCTGGGGACAGGTGCCTGAATACCAAGGATGGGTAGAGATGAAATAGTTGAGCCATGGCAATCCCAAATGCTAGATGTGGGGCTCAAACTCTGGTGACTGACACTAGGTCTGGGCTCAGGCTCTGTCAGACACAGCACTAGTGGCCAGGGCAACCTATAAATCAGGGTCCCTCCG
Organism: Mustela nivalis; assembly: GCF_964662115.1. Lineage (NCBI taxonomy): Eukaryota > Metazoa > Chordata > Mammalia > Carnivora > Mustelidae > Mustela > Mustela nivalis. Next base: position 118,416 of record NW_028136005.1, on the reverse strand, counting down.
ATATAGGGCCGAGCAGATTGATCCTCATGTGGGGTTTCTGGCCAGACTCACCAGGCACTTGTTTCTATCGGGAAGGCAGAATGCTGTGTTGTGTCTCCATAATTCGCTATCAAGAAGGCTTGGGGACCAGTCGGGTGAGGAAGGAATTGTAAACACAAGCTACAGTTCAATTCACTGCCAAGCGGAAGGCAGTTCCTGTGTCCAGCAGCTTTTTCGAGATATCCAGCACCTTAGTAAGGGAGGACGTTGGATATTTGCTCACACTGGAGTTTGTGTCTATGATGACTGACAAATGGAGGGGTGGCGTCAAGAAGCCATGGAGGGATTTTCACGTTGAGACTCATGAGCTGCTCCAAATAGCAAGGTTTCGTTCTACTGGACAGGTGGAGTGTGGTTTATTTGCTCCAGGGTGGCCCATGTAGAAAGTTTGGGTAGCAGAGCTCTACCGCATGGATGCCTGGAATGTTCAACTTCATTGACCATTGCAACTGAAGAACATGGCAGCTTTATTCTGGTGTCTCTGTAGCAAAGTACCAAGTCCTTGATTTGACATGGAATCTCTTGCAGATGGGCCACACAGCTGGTTTGTTACCAGGTAGATCTTAGAATGTGCTGGTGGCTTAGTAGTTGTGCAGGAATCTACTACTCTGGGATTTTGCACAGATTGTAGGGCACGGTTTCCTTCTGGGGACAGGAGATGTTCTGTTGTGTGGCCCAGGCACCACATGTTGTATCATAAGTTCGCATTCTAGAACAGGCCTCTGAGGACACATGTCTGAAAACCGAATCAATGGTTCCAATGACGTCCTAGGGGCATGTTAGGTTCATTATTCTGACTCAGGACCATTGACTTGGCTGTGTTCCTGGATGTAGGGGATCAGGGAATTTCAGACTGTGCATTTGTGTTCAGAGCGGCCGCCGAAATTGGGGTAGGCCCAGAGGCCTTGTAGGTTTCTCCTAATCTAGACAGTTTGGGCAACTGTGATGGAAACAGTTTCCTTGTGGATGGCAGGGACAGTCCTGCAGTGTGGATCCAGAGACCCCATCCTGGAGGGCATGTGTGCCATGGTTTTGGTAGATAAGTCTACAAACACAAATTCGAATTAGGGTGAGTGGCGAGGTGATCACAGGCCCAATGCATATACCTTGAGAGCAGCTCATCTGGAACAGTAATTAGGGTGAATGGAAGGCAGTAGCACAGGCTTTTCTCTCCGGATTGTGTGTCCAGGATGGCCTCGGAATGCAGGTGTGTTCTCATGGGTCCATGGGAGACATTGCCTCTCTATGGATCCTGGTGGCTCCTCATAATTTGGTGACATTTTTGGGGAAGGGATGAGTGCTGTTTTCCATCTGAAGGGTGCACCAAAACAAAAATTCCAGAGATGGTCTCTGGGTCTGGGCACCTCGAAAATCCCACCAAGTTTTATGATTTGAACCTACAGGCATACCAGGCCTGAAATGAGGGATCATTGTGGTGAATCTGAGAGGGATTTTTTGAAAGCATGCTCAGGGTGAGGGTCACAATGCCTGTTTGTGCCAAGGGTAGTCCTCAGGAGTGTGTGTGGTGTCATTGATGTTGTAACTGGCTCCCCCTTTGAGGGTAGAACACCCATCCCAAAAGCCAGGTTTATTGCCATGGGGAAAGAAGAGTTCTCTATTGTGCTTCAAGTTCCCTAATTGGCAGGGATCCCTGCCAAGGTCTGGGGACAGGTGCCTGAATATCAAGGATGGGTAGAGATGACATACTTGGGCCATGGCAATCCCAAATGCTAGATATGGGGCCTGCTCTCTAGTGGCTGAAACTCAGTCGAGCTCAGGCTCTGTCAGACACGGCACTAGTGGCCATGGCAGCCTATAAATCGGTGTTGACTCGAGGGCCGACCTGATTGATCCTCATGTGGGTTTTCAGGGCAGACTCACCAGGCATTTCTTCATTCGATGGGGAAGGCAGAATGCTGCGTTGTGGCCCCAGATTTCCCTATCAAGAGGGCTTAGGGACCAGTCAGGTGAGGATGGAATTGTAAACACAAGCTATGGTTCAATTCAGTGCCAAGTGGAAGGCAGTTCCAATGTGCAGTGGTTTATTCAAAACATCCAGCACCGGGATAAGGGTGCATGTCAGATGTTTGCTTAGACTGGAGTTTGTGTCTATGATGACCGACCAATGGAGTGGTGGCATCAAGAGGCCATGGAGCAGTTTGCACGCTGAGGCCTGTGAGTTGATCCAAACATAAGGTTTCCTTCTACTGGACAGGGGAGGTCTGGTTTGTTTACACCAGGTTCCCCCATGTGAAAAGTTTGGGTAGCATAGTACTCGCACGTGGATACTGGAAAGCACACCTACATTGACCATTGCACCTAAGGAACATGGCAGGTTCTTTCTGGTTGCTCTAGGGCAAAGTACCAAGGCCTCGTTTCTAATGAAGTTGGGTCACAATGCAGTTTTGTTACCACGGAAATCTTACTATGTGCTGGTGGCTAAGGGGCCATGTATGATTAGTCTATCCTGATGGTTTGACACCGCTCGAAGAACACGGTTTTTTTCTGGGTATCGGAGATGTTCTGTTGTGGGGCTCACGGACCAAATGTTGTATCATAAGTTGGAATTCCAGAACAGGCCTCTGAGGACAGATGCCTAAAAACTTCATCTAGGGTTCCAATGAAGTCCAAGGGGAATTTCAGGTTGAATCATCAGACTCAGGACCATTGACTTTGGTGTCTGCCTATATGTAGGCAATCAGGGTGTTTCTGACTGTGCCTTTGTGTACAGAGTGGCCTCCAATATTGGGGTGGGCTCTGGGGCCTTGCAGGTTTCTCCTAATCTTGAAGGTTTAGGCAAATTTGTGGGCACGGTTTCCTTGGGGGTGGCAGGCACAGTCCTGTGGTGTGGCTCCAGAGACTCCATCGTGGAGGGCATGTAAGCCATGGTTTTGGGAGTGAAGTCTGCAATCACAAACTCGGATTAGGTTGAGTTGCGAGGTGATCGTAGGCCCAATGCATAGACCTGGAGGGCAGATCGTCAGGAACTGTAAATCACGTACCTCGAAGGCACTAGCACTGGCTTTTGTATCTGGATTGTGTGTCCATGATAGCCTTGGAATGCAGGTGTGTTCTAATGTTTCCATGAGAGTATTTTCCTCTCTACGGATCCTGGAAGCTCCCAATAGTATGGTGGCTTTCTCGTTTGAATGGAAGAGTGCTGTTTTCAATCTTAGATGTTCCCCAAAAAGGGATTCCAGAGAAGGGCTGTGAGTCTGGGTGCTTGGAAAATCCCACCAGGATTAGGATTTGGGCCTAGGGGAGTACCAGGCCTACAATGTGTGACTTGGAGGTACAACTGAGAGCGTTTGTTTGAAAGCATGCTAGTCTGAGTGTCACAATGCCTGATGTGATTAGGGCAGCCCTTATGAGTGGGAGTTGTCTCCTTGGCCATGCAGCTGGCTACCACTTTAATGTAGGACACCCATCCCAACTTCCAGGATTCCTGCCATGGAAAAGGAAGAATTCTCTATTGTGCCTCAGGTTCCCCCATTAGCAGGTATTCTAGCAAATGTCTGGGGACAGATGCCTGAATACCAAGGATGGGTAGAGATGAGGGACCTGATCATGGCCAGTCTCACATGCCTGACTCTCTGAGTAGCTGACATGAATTGAGCACTCAGGCTCTGTCAGAAACAGAACTAGTGGTCAGGGCTGAGTATGAATCAGGGATCCCTCAAGGGCTGAGCAGATTGATCCTCATGCAGAGTTTCTGGGCAGAATCACCATGCCCTTCTTCTTTCTAAGGGGAAGGCAAAAAGCTCCGTTGTGGCCCCAGAATTCCCTATCAAGCGGGCTTGGGGACCAGTAGGGTGAGGATGGAATTGTAAACTCAAGCTAAGGTTCAATTCAGTGCCAAGCAAAAGGCAGTTCCATTGTGCAGTGCCTGATTCCAGATATCCAGCACCTGAGTAAAGGTGAAAGTCAGACATTTCCTCATGCTGGAGTTTATGTCTATGATGACCGATGAATGGAGGGGTGGCGTCAAGAGGCCATGGAGGATTTCACATGCTGGGGCTTGTGAGATGCTTCAAACAGCAAAGTTTCCTTCTACCACACAGGGGGAGTCTGGTTTATTTGCTCCAGGGTCCCCCATGTGGAAAGTTTGGGTAGCAGAGCACTCCCACATGGATGCCTGAAAAGCACACCTCCATTAAAATTGCAGCTGAGAAACATGGCCAATTCGTTCTGGTGGCTCTTGGGCGAATTACCAAGGCCTGGAGTTGACATGAACTCTCATGAAGATGGGTCATAATGCAGGTTTGTTACCATGGAGACCTTACAGTGTGCTGGTGGCTAAGGGACCATGTAGGATTCATCTACCCTGAGGGTTTGACACTGGTCAAAGGGCACGGTTTCCTTCTCGGACCAGAGATGTTCTGATGTGGGGCTAACGGACCAAATGTATCATAATTTGGTATTGCAGAACAGGCCTCTGAGGATAGATGCCTGAAAATTTAATCTAGGTTTCCAATAAAATCCTAACGGAATGTCAGGTTCAATCCTCTGACTCAGTATCATTGACTTCAATGTCTGCCTAGATGTAGGTGATCAGGGTGGTCCAGACTGTGCATTTGTGTACAGAGTGGCAACCAGTATTGGGGTGGGCTCAGGGGCCTTGCAGGTTTCTCCTAATCTGGAAAGATAGGGCAATTTGATGGGCACAGTTTCCTTGGCAATGGTGGGCACAGTCCTGTGGTGTGGCTCCAGAGACCCCATGCTGGAGGGCATGAGAGCCATGGTTTTGGGAGGGAAGTCTGCAAACACAAATGCGGGTTAGGTTTAGTGGCGAAGTGATTGTAGGCCCAATGCATACTCCTGGAGGGAAGCTCCGTGTGAAATGTAAATCGCATGCCTCAAAGGAGGTAGCACAGGCTTTTTTATCTGGATTGTGTATCCACGATGGACTAAGAATGTAGGTGTGGTCTCAGGTGTCCATGGGTGATATTTCCTCTCAAGTATCCTGGCGGCTCCTTATAATGTGGTGGCTTTCTCAGAGAGGAAAGAGTTCTGTTTTCCATATTAAGGGTGTCCCATAACAGGGATTGCAGAGAAGTGCTCTGGCTCTGGGCACCTGGAAATACCCACCAAGGGTTATGATTTGGGCATAGGGGCTTTCCAGGCCTCCAATGCAAGTCCTGGAGATACAACTGAGAGCGTTTGTTTGAAAGCATGCTCAGGCTGAGGGTCACTATGCAAGCTTTTGCATAGGGTGGCCCTCAGGAATGGGGGTGGTCTCAATGGCCATTCAGTAGGCTAACACTCTGAGTGTTGGACACCCTTCCGAACTTACAGGAATCCTGCCATGGGGAATGAGGATTTCTCTATTGTGATTCAGGTTCCCTCATTGGTAGGGATTCCAGGAAAGGTCTGGGGACACATGCCTGAATACCAAGGATGGGTAAAGATGACGGCTCTGTTCCGTGGCCAGTCTAACATGCGGGATATGGGCCCCGCCTTCTAGATGGCTGACACGAGGTCGGGGCTTAGGCTCTGTCAGACACAACACTAGGGGCCAGGGCTGTCTATAATTCAGGGTTCCCTCAAGGGACAAGTAGATTGATCATAATGAGGAGTTTCTGGGCAGACTCACCAGGTCCTTCTTCTTTCTATTGGGAAGGCAGAATGCTGTGTTGTGGCTGCAGAATTCCCTATCATGAGGGCTTGTGGACCAGTAGGGTGAGGATGGAATTGTAAACCCAAGCTATGAATAAATTCAGTGACAAGCGAATGGCATTTCCAGTGTGCAGCGGCTGATTCGAATATCCAGCACCTGAGTAAGCGCAGACGTCAGATGTTTGCTCAAGCTGGAGTTTGTGTCTATAATGACCGACAAATGGAGAGGAGTTGAAAAGAGGTCATAGAGGATTTCCCACACTTGAGCTTGTGAGATGCTCCAAACAGCCAGGTTTCCTTCTACAGGACAGGGCAGTCAGATTTGTTTGCTCGAGAGTCCCCCATGTGGAAAGTTTGGGTAGCAGAGCACTCCCACATGGATGCCTGGAAAGCACACTTCCACTGAACATTGCAGCTGAGGAACATGGCAGGTTCTTTCTGAAGGCTCTGGGGTGAAGTACCAAGGCCTGTAGTTGACATGGAATCTCATGAAGATGGCTCACAATGCTGGCTTGTTACCAGTGAGATCTTAGAATCTGCTGGTGGCTACGGGCCAAGTAGGATTCATCTACCCTGAGGGTTTGACACAGTTCCAAGAGCACGGCTTCCATCTAGAGAAAGGAGATGTTCTGTTGTGGGGATCAGGGACCATATGTTGTATCTTAAGTTGGTACTCCAGAACAGGTCTCTGATTACAAATGCCTGAAAACCTAATCAGGGGTTACAATGAGGTCATAGGAGCATGTCAGGTTCAATCTTCTGACTGAGAAACACTGACTTGGGTATCTGCCTGGATTCAGGTGATCAGCGTATTTCAGAATGCACATTTGTGTCCAGAGGGGCCTCCAGTATTGGGGTGGGCTCAGGGGCCTTGCAGGTTTCTCCTTATCTCGAAGTTTTAGGCAAATGTGATGGACACATTTTCCTTGGGGATGGCAGGCACAGTCCTTTGGTGTGGCTCCAGAGACCCCATCCTGGAGGAAATATGAGCCATGGTTTCGGGATAGAAGTCTGTAAGCACAAACTCGGGTTAAGGTTAGCGGTGAGGTGATCGCAGGCCCAATGCATAGACCTGGAGGGCAGCTCGTCTGGAACTATAAATTAGTTGCCTTGAAGGTGGTAGCACAGGCTTGTGTATCTGGCTTTTGTGTCCAGGATGGCCTCGGAATGCAGGTGTGGTCTCATGGATCCATGGGAGATTTTTCCTCTGAAGGATCCTAGCGGCTCCCTATACTATGGTGGCTTTCTTGGCTAAGGGGAGAGTGCTATTTTACATCTTAGTGGTGTCCCAAAACAGGGATTCCAGAGACAGGCTGTGTTTCTGGTCCCCTGAAAAATCCCACCAGGTGTTAGGATTTGTGCTTAGGGGCATATCAGGCCTGCAAATTTGGATTCTGGAATGCAACTGAGAGTGTTTGTTTGAAAGCATGCTCATGTTGGGGGTCACAATGCCTGCTTGTGTCCAGGGCGGCCCTCATGAGGGGGCGGGTTATCATTGGCCATTCAGCTGGCTACCACTCTGAGGTCTGGAAACCCATCCCAAGAGCCATCATTCCTGCCATGGGGAAGGAGGATTTCCCTATTGTGCTTCTGGTTCCCCCATTGGCAGGGATTTCAGCAAATGTCTGGGGACAGATGCCTGAATCAAGAATGGGTAGAGATGACAGCCCTGGGACATGGCTGGTCTCACATTCTGGAGTTGGAGCCCAGTCTCTGGGTCCTGACACGAGGTCAGAGACGAGGTTCTGTCAGACTCAGCGCTAGTGGCCAGGTAAACCTATAAATGGGGTTCACTCGAGGGTCGAGTAGATTTATCCTCATGTAGGGTTTCTGGGCAGTCTCTCCAGGCTGTTTTTTCTTGCTATGGGGAAGGCAGAATGCTGTGTTGTGGCGTCAGAATTCCCTATCAAGAGAGCTTACTGAAAACCAGGGTGAGGATGGAATTGCAAACCCAAGCTACTTTTTTTTTTCAAGATTTTATTTATTTGTCAGAGAGCGAGCGAGAGCAAGCACAGGCAGACAGAGTGGAAGGCAGAGTCAGACGGAGAAGCAGGCTCCCTGCGGAGCAAGGAGCCTGATGTGGGACTCGATCCCAGGACGCTGGGATCATGACCTGAGCCGAAGGCAGCTGTTTAACCAACTGAGCCACCCAGGCGTCCCGCCAAGCTACTTTTAAATTCAGTGCCAAGCATAAGGCAATTCCAGTGTGTAGCAGCTGATTCAAATATCCAGCACTTGAGTAAGTGCAGATGTCAGTTGATTGCTCACGCTGGAGTTAGTGTCTATGATGACCAACAAATGGATGGGTGGCCTCAAGAGGCCATGGAGGATTACCCACCCTCAGGCTTGAGATACTCCATACAGAAAAGATTCCTTTTACCGTACAGGGGAGTCTGGTTTGTTTCCTCCAGGGTTCCCCATGTGGAAAGTTGGTATCAGAGCACTCCCGCTGGATGCCTGGAAAGTACACCTACATTGACCATGGCAGCAGAGGAACATGGCAGTTTCATTCTGGTGGCTCTGGGCCGAAGTACCAAGGGCTGGAGTTGTCATGGAGTCTCATGAAGATGGGTCACAATGCTGGTATGTTGTCAGGGAGATCATAGAATGTGCTGGTTGCCAGGGGGCCTTGAAGGATTCATCTACCGAGAGTGTTTGACACAGGTCCAGAGCACAGCTTTCTTCTAAGGACAGGAGATGTTCTTTTGTGTGGCTCAGTGACCATATTGTATCATACATTGATATTCAGAACAGCCTTCTGAGTACAGATACCTGAAAACCTATTCTAGTGTTCCAGTGAATCCTATTAGCATGTCAGGTTCAATCTTCTGTCTGAGGACCATTGACTTGGATATCAGCCTGGATGTAGATGATATGGTGTGTCAGACTGTGCATTTGCGTCCAGAGTGGCCTCCAATATTGGGCTGGGCTTAGGGGACTTGCAGGTTTCTCCTAATCTAGAGTGTTTGTTTAATAGTGACAATCACAGTTTCCTTTGGGAAGACAGGTACAATCCCGTGGTGTGGCTCCAGTTATCACAAACTGGAGGGCATGTGAGCCATGGTTTTGGGAGGGAAGTCTGAAAACACAAACTTGGGTTAGGGTTAGTGGCAAGGTTATCACAGGCCCAATGCATAGACATGGATGGCAGCTCTTCAGGAACTGTTAATCGGGTGACTCAAAGGTAGAATCACAGGCTTTTTTCTCTGTATTGTGTGCAGGATGGCCTCAGAATGCAGTTGTGGCCTCATGGGTCCATGGGAGATTTTTCCTCTCTAAGGATCCTGGTGGCTCCCAATAGTTGGTGGCTTTTTCGGGGAAGGGAAGAGTGCTTTTTTTCATGTTAGGGGTGCCCCAAAATATGGATTCCAGAGACGGACTCTGGGTTTGGTCCCCTGGAAAATCCCACCAAGTGTTAGGATTTGGGCCTAGTGGCTTACCAGGCCTGCATGCAGGATCCTGGAGGTGCAACTGAGAGGTCTTGTTTGAAATCATTCTCAGGCTGAGGGTCACAATACTTGCTTATGCCCAGGTGGCCCTCATGAGTGGGCGTGGTCACATTGGCCATGCAGCTGGCTCCCACTTTGAGGGTTGGACAACCATCCCAACAGCCAGAATCCTGCCATGGGGAAAGAGGAGTTCTCTGTAGTGCTTCAGGTTCCCCCATTAGCGGGGATTCCAGCAAAGGTCTGGGGACAGAGGCCTGAATACCAAGGATGGGTAAAGATGATGGACATGGGCCATGGCCAGTATCAAATCGTGGATATGGGCCCCGATCACTGGGTGGCTGACACTAGGTCTTGGCTCAGGCTCTGTCAGACACAGCACTAGTGCCCAGGGCAGCCTATAAATTGGGGTTCCCTCGAGTGCCGAGCAGATTGATCCTCATGTATGGTTTCTGGGCAGACTCACCAGGCCCTTCTTGTTTGTAAGGGGAAGGCAGAATGCTGTTTTGTGGCTCTAGAATTCACTATCAAGAGGGCTTGTGGACCAGGAGGCTGAGGATGGAATTGTAAACCTAAGCTATGGTTACATTCTGTATCAAGCGAAAGAAATTTCCAGTGTGCAATGATTGAATCCAATATTCAGCACTTGAGTGAGGGTGGATGTCAGATATTTGCTCATGCTGGAGTTTGTGTCTATGATGACACAAAAATGGAGGGGTGGCGTCAAGAGGTTATGGAGGATTTCCCAATCTGGTGTTTTTGAGATGCTCCAAACAGCAAGGTTTCCTTCTACCAGACAGGGGCAGTCTGATTTGTTTCCTCCATGGTTCCCCATGTCGAAAGATCGGATAACATAGATCTCCCACATGGGTGACTGGAAAGCACACCTTCATTGACCATGACAGCGAAGGAACATGGCATCTGGTGGCTTTGAGGCGAAGAAATAAAGACTGGATTGGACATGGAACCTCATGAAGATGGGTCAAAATGTTGGTTTGTTACCAGGGAGATCTTAGAATGTGCTGGTGGTTAATGGGCCATGCAGGATTCATCTAGCCTGAGGATTTGACACAGGCCCAAGAGCCCGGATTGCTTCTGGGGGCAGGAGATATTCTGTTGTGGGGCTCAGCGGCCATATGTTGTATCATAAATTGGTAATCCAGAACAGGTCTCTGAGTACAGAAGCCTGAAAACCTAATAAAGGGTTTGAATGAGGCCCTAGGGGAATGTCATTCAATCTTCTGACTCAGGATCATTGACTCTGGTGTCTGACTGGATGCAGGTGATGAGGGTGTTTCAGACTGTGCATTTGTGTCCAGAGTGGCATCCAATACTGGGGTTGGCTCAGGTTCCTTGCAGGTTTCTCCTTATATGGGGTTTTTGGACAACTGTGATGGGCAGTTTCCTTGGGGATTGCAGGAACTGTCCTGTGGTGTGACTCCAGAGACCCCATCCTGGAGGACATGTGCGCCATGATTTTGAGAGAGAAGTCTGCAAACACAAACTTAGGTTAGGGTTAGTGGCAAGGTGATCATAGTCCCAATCCATAGACCAGGAGGGCAGCAAGTCTGGAACTGTAAATCACGTAACTCAAAGGTGGTAGCACAGGTAATTGTATCTGGATTTAATTTCCAGAATGGCCTTTATTGCAGGTGTTGTCTCAAGGGTCCATGGGAGATTTCTCCTCTCAAGGATCCTGGCGGTTCTCAATAGTTTGTTGGATTTCTCCGGGAAGGGATGAGTACTGTTTTCCAGCTTAGGCGTGCCCCAAAACAGGCATTCCAGAGATGAGCTCTGGGTCTAAGTGCTTGGAAAATCCCACCAAGGGTTAATATTTAGGCCTAGGGCCATACCAGGCCTGCAATGCGGGATCCTGGAGGTGCAACTGAGAGCGTTTGTTTGAAAGTATGGTCAAGCTGAGGGTCCCAATGCCTGCTTGTGCCCCGGAGGCCATCAGGATTGGGCGATGTCTACTCAGCCATGCAGCCAGTTCCCATTCCTAGGGTTGGACACCCATCCAAAAGCCAGGATTCCTGCCATGGCGAAGGATGAATTCTCTATTGTGCTTCAGGTCCCCCCATTGGTAGGTATTCCAGCTAAGATCTAGGGGACAGATGCCTGAATACCAAGGATGGGTAGTAATGACAGCCCTGGGCCATGGCCGGTCTCACATGGTTAATGTGGGCCCCACCCTCTGGGTTGCTGACACGAGGTAGGGGCTCAGGCTCTGTCAGACACAGCACTAGTGGCTAGGGCAAACTATAAATAGGGGTTCCCTCCTGGGCTGAGTATATTGATCTTCATGTGCAGTTTATGGGCAGACTCACCAGGTCCTTCTATCTATGAAGAAGGCAGAATGTTGCGTTGTGGCTCCAGAATTCCCTACCAAGAGACATGGCAGACCAGTAGGGTGAGGATGAAATTGTAGTCTGAAGCTATGCTTAAATTCATTGCAAAGCGAAAGGCAGTTCCAGTGTGCAGCAGCTGATTCCAATATCAGCGCCTGAATATGGGCGGATGTCAGATGTTTGCTCAGGCTGGAGTTTGTGTCTATGATGACCAACAAATGGAGAGGTGGCGTCAAGAGGCCATGGAGGATTTCCCACCCTGGGGCTCAGGGGCCATAATTTGTATCATAAGTTGGTATTCCAGAAGAGGCCTCTGAGGACAGGTGCCTGAAAAGTTAATCCCTCTTCCAATGAGGTCCTAGGGCCATGTCAGGTTCAATTATCTGACTCAGGACCATTGATTTGGGTGTCTGCCTGGATGGAGGTGATCAGGGTGTTTCAGACTGTGCATTTGCATCCAGAGCAGCCTCCAATATTGGGATGTGCTCAGGAGCCTTCCGGGTTTCTCCTAATCAGGAGGGTTTGGGCAACTGTGATGGGCCCAGTTTCCTTGGGGATGGCAAGCACAGTCTTGTGGTGTGACTCTAGGGGCCCCATCCTGGAGGACATGTGAGCTATGGTTTTTAGAGAGAGATCTGCAAGCACAAACTCGGGATAAGGTTAATGGAGAGGTGTTCACAGTCCCAATCCAAAGATCTGGAGGGCAGCACGTCAGGAACTGTAAATCAGGTGACTCGAAGCCAGTAGCACAGTCTCTTGTATCTGGATAGCATATCCACGCTGGCCTCGGAATACAGGTGTGGACTCATGGAACCATGGGAGATTCTTCTTCTCAAGGATCCTGGGGGATCCCATTAGTTTGGTGGCTTTCTCAGGGAAGTGAAGAGTGCTGTTTTCCATCTTAGGGGTGCCTCAAAACAGGGATTCCAGTGACGGGCTCTGTGTATGTGCACATGGAACATCCCACGATGTGTTAGGATTTGGGCTTAAGGGCATATCAGGCCTGCAATGCAGGATCCTGGAGGTGCAACTAAGAGCATTTTTTTGAAGGCTTGATCAAGCTGAGGGTTACAATGGCTACTTGTGCCCAGGGCAGCCCTCATGAGTGGGCATTGTCTCCTTGGCCATGCAGCTGGCTCCCACTTTGAGGTTTGGACACCCATATCAACAGCCAGGATTCCTACCATGGGGAAGGAGGAGTTCTCTATTGTGCTTTAGGTTACCCCATTGGTAGGGATTACATAAAAGGTCTGGGGACAGGTGCCTGAATACCAAGGATGGGTAGAGATGATGGACTTGGGCCCTGGCCAATCTCACATGCTGGATATGGGCTCATATCTCTGGGTGCCTGAAACTTGGTCTTGGCTCAGGCTCTGTCAGACACAGTACTAGTACTAGTACTAGTGTCCAGGACAGCCTATAAATCAAGGTTCCATCGAGTGCCAAGTAGATTGAACCTCATGTGGAGTTTCTGGGAAGATTCACCAGGCCCTATTTCTTTCTAGTGGGAATGGAGAATGTTGCCTTGTGGCTCCAAATTCCCTCTCTAGAGGGCTTGCATACCAGGAGGCTGAGGATGGAATTCTAAACCCAAGCTATGGATAAATTCAGTGTCAAGTGAAACGCAGTTCTAGTGTGCAGTGGTGGAAAAGAAAATGCAGAATCTAAATAATGGCAGATTTCAGATGTTTTCTCATGCTGGAGTTTTTGTCTATGATGACTGACAAATGGAGGGGTTGTGTCAAGGGCCATGGAGGATTTCTCCTGCTGGTGCTTCTGAGATGCTCCAAACAGAGGGTTCCCTTCTACTGGTCAGTGGCAGTCTGGTTTGTTTGCTCCAGGGTCCCACATGTGGAAAGAATAAGTAGAAGAGCACTCCCACATGGATGCCTGGAAAGCACACCTCCACTGACCATATCAGGTGAGGAACATGGCAGGTTCATTCTGGTGGCTCTGGGGCGAATTACCAAGGACTTGAAGTGACATGGAATCTCATGAAGATGGATCACAATGCTGTTTGTTTGTTACTAGAGAGATCTTAGAATGTGCTGGGGGCTAAGGGGCTGTGCATAATTCATATACCCCGACCCTTGACACAAGTTGAAGAGCACGAATTCCATCTGGGGACAGGAGATATTCTATTGTGGGGTTCAGGGACCAATCTTCTGACTCAGGACCATTGACTTGGGTGTCTTCCTGGATGGAGGTGATCAGGGTGAGGCACACTGTGCATTTGTGTCCAGAGTGGCCTCCAATATTGGACTGGGCTCAGGGGACTTGCAGGTCTCTCCTAATCTGGAGGGTTTGGGCAACTGTGATGGACACAGTTTCATTGGGGATAGCAGGATCTTTCCTGTGGTGTGGCTACAGAGACCCATCATAGAGGGCATGTGAGCCATGGTTTTGGGAAAGAAGTCTGCAAACACAAACTTGGGGTAGGGTTAATGGCGAGGTGATCACAGGCCCAATGCGTAGATCTGTAGGGCAGCTCGTCTGGAACTGTAAACCAGGTGATTCGAAGGTGGTAGCACAGTCCCTTGTATCTGGATTGTGTGTCCCGGATGGCCTCGGAATGAAGGTGTGGTCTTATGGAGCCCTGGGAGATTTTTCCTCTCTACGCATCCTGGCAGCTCCTAATAGTTTTCTCAGGGGAAGGAAGAGTGCTGTTTTCCATCATAGGGGTGCTTCAAAACAGAGATTCCAGAGACGGGCTCTGGTTATGTTGGCATGGAAAATCCCACGAAGTGTTAGGATTTGGTCCTAAGGGCATACCAGGCCTGCGATGCGGGACCCTGCAGAAACAACTGAGAGCATTTGTTTGAATGCATGCTAAGGTTGAGGGACACAATGCCTGCTTTGGCCCAGGCGGCCCTTATGATTGGGCGTTGTCTCATTGGCCATGAACCTGGTTCTAATTCTGAGGGTTGGGCACCCATAGCAACAGCCAGGCTTCCTGCCATGGGGAAGGAGGAGTTCTCAATTGTGCTTCAGGTTCCCCCACTGGTAGGGATTCCAGCAAAGGTCTGGGATAGTTGCTGGAATACCAAGGATGGGTAGAGATGACTGGGCCATGGCCAGTCCCACATGCTGGATAAGGGCCCCACACTCTGGGTGGCTGACACGAGGTTGGGGCTCAGGCTCTCTCAGACACAGCGCTAGTGGCCAGCGCAAAGTATAAATCGGGGTTCCCTCGAGGGCCAAGTAGATTGATCTTCATGGGGAGTTTCTGGGCAGACTCACCAGGCCCTTCTTCTTTCTATGGGGAAGGCAGAATGTTGCGTTTTGTCTCCCTAATTCCCTCTCAAGAGGACTTGCAGTCCAGTAGGGTGAGGATGGAATTGTAAACCCAAACTATGCAAGAATACAGTGTCAAGTGAAAGGTATTTCCAGTGTGCGTGACTGATTCGAATATCCAGCACCTGAGTAAGAGCAGATGTCAGATGTTTGCTCATGCTGGAATTTGTGTCTATGATGACTAACAAATGGAGGGTTGGCATCAAGAGAATGTGGAGGACTTCCCAGGCTGGGGCTTGTGAGATGCTCCAAACAACCAAGGTTTCCTTCAACCTGACAGGAGCAGTCTTATTTGTTTGCTCTAGGGTTCCCTATGTGGAATTTTTGTGTAGCAGAGAACTACCTCTTGGATGCCTAGAAAGCACACGTCCATTGACCTTTGTACCTGAGGAACATGGCAGATTCGTTTCATGGCTCTTGGGCAAAGTACCAACACCTTGAGTTGGCATCAAGTCTCAGGAAGTTGGGTCACAATGCTGGTTTGTTACCAGGGAGATCATAGAAGCTGCTGGGGCTAATGGGTCATGCAGGATCCATCTACCCTGAAAGTTGGACATAGATCCAAGAGCACATTTTCCTTCTGGAGACAGGAGATGTTCTGTTGTGGGAATCAGGGACCACATGTTGTATCATAACTTGGTATTCCAGAACAGGACTCTGAGAACAGATGTCTGAAGACCCAATCTAGGGTTCCAGTGAAGTCCTAGGGGCATGTCAGGTTCAATCATCTGACTCAGAACCATTGACTTGGCTTTCTGCCTCGATGGAGGTGCTCAGGGTGTTTCAGACTGCACGTTTGCATCCAGAGCAACTGCCAATATTGGGGTGGGTTCAGGGGCCTGGCAGGTTTCTCCTAATCTGGAGGGTTTGGACAACCTGATGGGCACAGTTTTCTTGGGGATGGCATGAACTTTCCTGTGATGTGGCTTGAGGGACCACATCTTGGTGGGCATGTAAGCCATGGTTTTGGGAGAGAAGTCGGCAAACACAAACTGGGGTTAGGGTTAGTGTCGAGATGATCACAGGCCCAATGCATAGACATGGAGGGCAGCTCGTCAGGAAATGTAAATAGGATGACTCGAAGGCGATAGCAAAGACTTTTCTCTCTGGATTGTGTGGACAGGATGGCCTCGGAATGCAGGTTTGTTTTCATGGGTCCATGGGAGATTTTTTCTCTCTAAGGATCCTGGCGGCTCCCAATAGTTTGGTGCCTTTCTCAGGGAAGGGAAGAGTGCTGTTTTCCATCTTAATGGTGCCCCAAACAGGGATTCTGAGACGGACTCTGGGTCTGGGCACCTGGAAAATCCCACCAAGGGTTAGGATTTGGGCCTAGGGGCATACCAGGCCTGCAATGCTGGTACTGGAGGAGCAACTGAGGGTGTTTGTTTGAAAACATGCTCAGGCTGAGGATCACCATGCCTGCCTGTGCCCATGTCGGCCCTCAGGAGTGGGCATGGTCTCCTTGGCCATGCAGCTGGCTCCCACGCTGAGGGTTGGACAACCAATATTCCTGCCATGGGGAAGGAGGTGTTCTCTATTGTGTTTCAGGTTCGCCATTGGCAGGAATTCCAGCAAAGTTTGGGGGACAGATGACTGGATACCAAGGATGGGTACAGATGATGGCCCAGGGCCATGGCCGATCTCTCATGCTACATATGGGCCCTCAACTCTGGGTGGCTGACACGAGGTCGGGGCTTAGACTCTGTCAGACACAGCACTAGTGGTCAGGGAAATCTATTAATCAGGGTTGCCTCGTGGTCTGAGTAGATTGATCCTCATGTGAGGTTTCTGGGCAGAACAACAGGTCCTTCTTCTTTCTATGTGGAAGGCAGAATACTGCGTTGTGGCTCCAGAATTCCCTATCAAGAGATATTGTGGACCAGTGTGGTGAGGATAGAATTGTAATACAAAGCTATGGTTAAGTTCAGTGAAAAGCAAAAGGCAGTTCCAGTGTGCAGCTGCCGTTTCGAATATCCAGCACCTGAGTAAAGGTGGATGTCAGATGTTTGCTCACACTGGAGTTTGTGTCTGTGATTACCCACAAATGGAAGGGTGGCATCAAGAGGCCATGGAGGATTTCCCATGCTGGGGCTTGTGAGATGCTCCAAATAGCAAAGTTTCTTTCTACCGGCAGGAGAAGTCTGGTTTGTTTTCTCTGGTTTCTCCATGTGGAAAGTTTTGTAGCAGAGAACCCCACAGGGATGCCTGGAAATCACCCCTCAATTGACCATTCCACCTGAGGAACATGGCAGGTGCATTCTGGTGGCTCTGGGGCAATATATCGAGACCTTGAGTTGACATGGAGTCTCATGAAGATGGGGCACAATGATGGTTTGTTACCAGGAATATCATAGAATGTGCTGGTTGCTAAGGGGCCATTCAGGATCCAAATACCCTAAGGGTATGACACAATTCCAGGAGCATGGCTTCCTTTTTGGGGAGGACATATTCTGTTCTGTGGCTCAGGGACTATATATTTTATCATAAGTTGATATTCCAGAGCAGGCCTCTGATGACAGATACCTGTAAAGCTAATCTAGTGTGCCAATGAAGTCCTCGGGGCATGTCAGGTTCAATCTTCTGACTCAGGAGCATTGACCTGGGTGTCTGCCTGTATGGAGGGGATCAGGGTGTCTCAGACTGTGCATTTGTGCCCAGAGTGGCCTCCATTATTTGGCTGCGCTCAGGGGCCTTGCAGGTTTCTCCTAATCTAAAGGTATCGGGCAAAAGTGATGGGCACAGTTTCCTTGAGGATCTCATGCACAGTCTTGTGGTGTGGCTTCAGATGCCAGAACCTGGAGGTCATGTGAGCCATGGTTTTAGGAAGGAAGTCTGCAAACACAAACTCAGTTTAGGTTAATGGCAAGGTGATTGCAGGCCCAATGCATAGACCTGGAAGGCAGCTCGTCAGGAACTGTAAATCCGATGACTCAAAGGTGATAGCACATGATATGTATCTGGATTGTATGTCCAGGATGGCCTCGGAATGCAGGTGTGTTCTCATGGGTCTATGGCAGATTTTTCCACTCAAGGATCCTGGTGGCTACCAAGAGTTTGGTGACTATCTCGGGGAAGGGAAGAGTGCTGTTTTCCATCTTAAGGGTCCCCCAAAATAGGGATTCTAGAGATGGGCTCTGTGTCTGGGCCCCTGTAAAATCGCACCAGGGTTAGGATTTGGGCCTAGGTGTGTACTAGGCCTGCAATTCGGGGTCCCAGAGATGCAATTGAGAGCGTTTGGTTGAAAGCATGCTCAGGCTGAGGTCACAATGCCTGCTTGTGCCCGGGGAAGCCATCATGAGTGCACATAGTCTCCTTGGCCATGGAGCTGCCTTCCACTTTGAGGGTTGAGCAACTATCCCAACTGTCAGAATACCTTCCATGGGGAAGGAGGAGTTCTCTGTTGTGCTTCATGTTCCCCCAATGGCAAGGATTTCAGCAAAGGTGTGGGTACAGATGCCTGAATACCAAGAATAGAAGAGAAGACAGACTTGGGCCATAGCTGGTCTCACATGCTGGATATGGGCCCTGATCTCTCCGTGGCTGACACTAGGTCCTGGCTCCGGCTATGTCAGACACAGCACTAGTGCCCAGGGCAGCCTATGAATCAGGGTTCCGTCTAGCACCGAGAAGATTGACCATCATATGGAGTTTCTGGGCAGACTCTCCAGGCCCTTTTTCTTTCTATGGGGAAGGCAGAATATTGTGTTGTAGCTCCAGAATTCCCTCACAATAGGGCTTGTGGACCAGTAGGCTGAGGATGGAATTGTAAACCCAAGCTATGGCTTAATTCAGTCAAACTAAAGGCAGTTCCAGTGTGCAGCGATCGAATTGAAATCCAGCACCTGAGTAAGGGCGGATGTCAGATGTTTGCTCATGCTGGAGTTTGTGTCTATGATGACTGACAAATGGAGTGGTGGCTTCAAGAGGAAATGGAGGGTTTCCCACGCTGGGGCTTGTGAGATGCTCCAAACAGAAGGTTTCCTTCTACCGGACAGGGGCATTCTGTTTTTTTGTCTCAAGGGTCCCAGCCAATTGCAAAGTTTGTTTAGCAGAGCACCCCCGTATGGTTGCCTGGAAACCACACCTCCACTGACCATTGCAGCTTAGGAACATGGCAAGTTCATTCTGGTGGCTCTGGGGCGAAGTACTAAGGGCTTATTTTTACATGGAATGTCATGAACATGGGTAACAATGCTGTTTTGTTACCTGGGAATTCTTAGCCTGTCATCTGTACACATCCTTGGTATTAAGGCAACTTTCCACAGACCTTTCCTGTAACCCTGCCAATGGGGGAACCTGAAGCACAATAGAGAACTCCTCTTTCCATTGCAGGAAGCCTGGCTGTTGCAATGGTTGTCCAACCCTCAAAGTGGGATCCAGCTATATGGCCAATGAGACTACGCCCTCTCCTGAGGGCCCCCCTGGGCACAAAGAGGCATGATGACCCTCAGCCTGAGCATGCTTTCAAACAAGCCCTCTCTGTTACACCATTAGGATCCTGCATTGCAGGCCTGGAATGCCCCTAGGCCCAAATCCTAACACTTGGTGGGATATCCGGGCACCCAGACCCAGAGCCCGTCTCTGGAATCCCTGTTTTGGCATAAGCCTAAGTTGGAAAATAGCATTCTTCCCTGTTTTGGAGCACCCCTAAGATGGAAAAGAGCACTCTTTTCTTCTCTGAAAAACCACCAATCTATGGAGATCCACCAGGATCCTTAGAGAGGAAAAGTCTCCCATTGAACCATGAGACCACGTCTACATTCAGAGCCCATCCTGGACACACAATCCAGATAGAAAAGCCTGTGCTACCAGCTTTCAGTCACCCTAATTACAGTTCCTGACGTGATGCCTTCTAGGTCTATGCATTGGACCTGCGATCACCTTGCCACTATCCCTGACCCAAATTTGTGTTTGCAGACTTCCCTCCCAAAACCATGGCTCTCATATCCTCAAGGAGGTGGTCTCTGAAGCCTTACCACAGTACTGGGCCTGCCATCCCCAAGGAAACTGTGCCCATCACAGTTCCCCAAAGCCTCCAAGTTAGGAGAAACCTGCAAGGCCCCTGAGTCCACCCCAATATTGGAAGTGGCTCTGGATGCAAATGCACAGTCTGAAACACCCTGATCACCTACATCCAGTCAGACAACCATATCAATGGTCCTTAGTAAGAAAATTGAACCTAATGGGCACCAAGGACATCATTGGATCTCTAGATTAGGTTGCAAGCATCAATCCTCAGAGGCCTGTTCTTGAATACCAAGTCAGGATACAACATATGTACCCTGAGCCACAAAACAGAACATCTCCTCTCCCAAGATGGAAACTGTGCACATCGACCTGTGCCAAACCCTCAGCGTGGCCCATAGCCACCAATACATTCTAAGAACTCCCTTGTAACAAACCAGTTTTGGGACACATCTGTAAGAGATTCCAAGTCAACTCAAGGCCTTGGTACTTGGCACCAGAACCACCAAAACGAACCTGTCATGTTCCTCAGCTGCAATGGTCATTGGACGTGTGCTTTCCAGTCATCCATGCGGGAGGGCTCTGCTACGCAAACTTCCACTTGAGGGACCCTGGAGGAAAAAAAAAACAGACTCCTCCTGTCCATTAGAAGGAAACCTTGTTGTTTGGAGCATCTCACAATCTTAAGTGTGGGTAATCCTCCATTGCCTCCTGAAGCCACCCCTCCATTAGTCGTCATCCTAGACACAAACTCCAGTGTGAGCAAATATCTGACATCTGCCCTTACTCAGGTGCTGGATATCTCGTATAAGCTGCTGCACATTGAAACTGACTTCCGCTTGGCACTCAATTTAAGCATAGCTGGTGTTTACAATTGCATTCTCACCCTATTTGTCCCCAAACCCTCTTGATAGGGAATTCTGGATCCATAAGGCAGCATTCTGCCTGCCCCACAGAAAGAAGTGCTTCGTGAGTCTGGCCAGAAACCCTACATGAGGATCAATTTACTCGGCCCTGGAGAGAACCCCAATATATAGACTTCTCTGGCCACTAGTGCTGTGTCTGACACAGCCTGAGCCCAGACCTCGTGTCAGCCACCCAGAGAGCGGGGCCCATATCCAGCATGTGAGAACGGCCATGGCCCAAATCTGTCATCTCTATGCATCCTTGGTATTCAGGCATCTGTCCCCAGACATTTGCTGTAATCCCTGCCTATGGGGGAACATGAAGCACAATAGATATTTCCTCCTTCCCCATGGCTGGAAACCTGGCCATTGGAATGTGTGTCCATCCCTCAGTGTGGGAGCCAGAAAATGGACAATGGGACCACGCCCACTCCTGAGGGCCACCCTGGGCACAAACAGGCATTGTAATGCTCAGCCTGAGCATGCTTCCAAACAAGCCCTCTCAGTTGCACCACCAAGATCCTGCATTGCAGGCCTGGTCTGCCCATAAGCCCAAATCCCAACCCTTGGTGGGATTTTCCAGGCGCCTAGACCCAGAGCCCATCTCTGGAATCCCTGTTTTGGGGCACACCTAAGATCGAAAATAGCAGTCTTCCCATCTCAAAAAGTCATCAAAATATTGGGAGCCTCCAGTATCCTTAGAGGAAAAATCTCCCATGGACCCATGAGGCCACAGCTACATTCTGAGGTCACCCTAGACACACAGTCCAGATATAAAAGCCTGTGCTTCCACCTTCGGGTCATTCCAGTTACTGTTACTGACGAGTAGCCTTCCAGGTCTACACATTGCCCTGCGATAACCTAGCCACTAAACCTAACCCGAGTTTGTGTTTGCAGACTTCCCTCCCAGAACCATGGCTCACATGCCCTCCAGGGTGGAGTCTCTGGAGCCACACCACAGGACTGTGCTTGCCATCCCCATGGAAATTGTGCATGTCAGTTAACCAAACCCTCCAGAGTTGGTTGAAACATTCAAGGCCCCTGTGGCCACCCCAATATTGGAGGTTACTCTGGACATAAGTGCACAGTCTGAAACTCCCTGATCACCTACATCCTGGCAGACACCCAAGTCAACTTTCCTAAGTCTGAAGATTGAACCTCTCATGCCCCTGGGACTCATTGGAACCCTAGATTAGGTTGTCGGGCAAAGGCCTGTTCTTGAATAGAAACTTATGATATGGCATGTGGTCCCTGAGCCACAAAACACTACATCTCCTGTCCCCAGAAGGTAACCGTGCTCTTCGACCTGTGTTAAACCCTCAGGGTAGGAGAATCTTGCAGGCACCTTAGCCACCAACACATTCTAAGATCTACCTGGTAAAAAAAAAAACCAGCATTGTAACCCATCTTCAAGAGATTCCATGTCAACTCAAGACCTTGGTGCTTCGCCCCAGAAGCACCGTAAAGAACCTGCATGTTCCTCAGCTGCATTGGTCAATGGAGGTGTGCTTTCCAGGCATCCATGTGGAAGGGCTCTGCTACCCATACTTTTCACATGGGGGGCCCTGCAGAAAACATACCAGACTCTAACTGTCCAGTAGAAAAAACAACCTTGCTGTTTGGAGCATCTCACATGCATCAGCCTCTTGATGCCACTCCTCCATTCGGTCATCAGAGACACAAACTCCAGTGTGCGTAAACATCTGAAATCCACCTTTACTCAGGTGCTGGATATTTCATTTGTTGGCCACGATAGATACAAACTCTATCATGAGCAGACATCTGACCCTCGCCTGTACTCAGATGCTGGAGATCTCGAAAAAACCACTGCACATTGGAACGGCCATGTTCTCGGCACTGAGATTAAGCATAGATTGTGTTTTCTGCCTTCTGTTCTCACACTCCTCGCCTTCAAGTCCCCCATATTGGGAATTTGGGAGCCACAATGCCTTCTGCCTGCCCACGAGAAAAAAGAGGTGCCCTATGTGTCTGCGTGAAACTCCATATAAGGTTCCACCAGCACAGCCCTCTATAGCACCACAATATCATAGGCCACCTTGTGAACTAATGCTTTGTCTGACACAGCTCGAGCCCCGACCTCCTGGTAGCCACCTAGATAGCGGGACCCATATCTGGCAGGTGTGACCTGCCTTGACCTGAGTCCTTCATCTCAAACCAACCTGGTTATTCACGTACCAGTCCCAGAACATAGCTCAAATTACTGTGCATGGGGGAATCTGAAGCACAAAAGAGTACTCCTCCTTCCTCATAGAAGGAAAATTAAATGTTGATATGGTGGTCCAACCCTCATATTGGGATCCAGGTGCATGGAACAAGAGCCAATGCCCACTCAGGATGGGCATCTGGGCAAAAACAGGCATTGTGACCCTTACCCTGAGACCCATTTCCAACAAGTCTCCATGGGAGCTGAACCAAAGCCCCACAGAGCCAGGCAGTCAAGCCTCTAGGCCCAAATACTAAGCCTTTGTAGGGTTATCCAGGCACAGGGACCTATAACCCATCTCTGGAATCCCTGTGTTGACGGAAACCCTGAAATAGTAAACCACGCTCTCTCCTTCCCAGTGAGACACCAAACTCTTGGGTGCTGGGCAGAATCCCCAGAGAGGTAGAATATTCCATGGACACATGAGGACACCCCACCATTCCAAGGCCATCCTAGACACAATCCAGACAGAAAAGCCTTTGCTCCTGCCTCCCAGCCACACGAATTTCAAATCCTGAGGAGCTGCCCTCAGCGTCTGCAGATCGGGGCTGCCATCACCTCCCTCCTAATTGATACACAATTTTGTGTCTGAAGACTTTGGTCCCAGAGCCCTTAACCACATTCCCTGCAGGATGGGGCTGACAGAACCACACTACATCACTGGGCCTGATCTCTGGATGAAATTCTGCCGTCTCAGTTGCACAAACCCTCCAGATTAGGAAAAGCCTGCAAGGCCCCTGAGCCCACCCAAATTTCATAGGCCACTCTGGAAAAAATGCACAGTCTGACACAGCCTGAGCATCTACCTCCAGGAAGACTCACAGGTCAAAGTCCCTAAGTCCGAAGGTTGAGGATGACATGCCCCTACAACCTCATAAGAACCCTAGCCTAGATATTCAGGCCTCTGTGCCCAGAGGCCTGGTCTTGAAATCCAACATATGATCCGACATGTGGTCCCTGAGCCATACAAGAGAACCCCTCCTGTCCCGAGAAGGGAATCTGGCTCCTGGGAACTGGGTCTAACCCTCAGGTAGGAAAATCCTGCATGGCCACAGACCCACAACCACATTCTTTTTTTTTATATAGATTTTATTTATTTATTTGACAGACAGAGATCACAAGTAGGCATAGAGGAAGGCAGAGAGAGAGAGAGGAAGAAGCAGGCTCCCTGCTGAGCAGAGAGCCCGATGCGGGACTCAATCGCAGAACCCTGAGATCATGACCTGAGCCGAAGGCAGCGGCTTAGCCCATTGAGCCACCCAGGCACCCTCACCACCACATTCTAAGTTCTCCCTGGACACCAAGCAGCATTGTGACTCATTAGACTGAGAACATCCGTCAACTTAGATCACTTGGAAATTTGAACAAAAACCAGCAGATCAAGCCTGCAATGTTCCTCAGCTGCAATGGTCATGCAAGGAAGACTTCCCAGGCCCCCATTCAGAGACCTCTGCTGTCGAATCTTTCTATATGGGGGACCCTGGAGCCTTGTAAGCGGACTTCCCCTGTCCCACAGTAGGACACCTTGCTGTTTGGAGCAGCTCACAAGGTCCTGCTTGGGAAAATCTCCAAGAATTCTTGAGGCCACCCCACAATTCGTTGACCATCATGGATGCAAACCCAGCGTGAGCAGACATCTGACCCTCGCCCATACTCAGGTGCTGGAAATCTCGAAACAACCACTGCACAATGGAATGGTCCTGTGGTCGGCACTGAGCTTATCCGTGGCTTGTGTTTTCAGACTTCTGTCTTCACACTCCTCGCCTACAAGCCCTTCATATTGGGAATTCTGAAGCCACAGTGCAGCTTTCTGCCTGCCCACCAGAAAGAAGTGCCCTATGGGTCTTCGCAGAAACCCACATGAGGATCCTCCTGCACGGCCCTCAATGGCACCCCAATATAATAGACCGACCTCTGCATAAATTGTCTATCTTACACCGCCTGATCCCCGACCTCCTGTCAGCCACCCAGATAGTGGGCCCCATATCCTCCAGGTGGGTCCAAACTTGGCCCGAGGCCATCATCTTGAAGCATCCTGGATATTCAGGTACCTGTCCCAGACTTAGCTCAAATTCCTGCCCATAGGGGACTCGGAAGCAAAAAAGAGTGCTCCTCCTTCCCCATGGCCAGAAAACTGAATGTTGAGATGGCTGTACAACACTGAGTGGGAACCAGGTGCATGGCCCATGAGACCATGCCTACACAGGATGGGCAGCTGGGCACAAACAGGCATTGTGACCCTCACAATGAGACCCCTTTCCAAAGATCCCCCTTGGGATCTGGACCAGGAACCCAAATCGAAGCTTTGGTTAAGTTTTCCCAGTGTCTGGACCCAGAACCCATCTCTGGAATCCCTGTTTGGACAGGATCCCAGAGATGGAATACAGTCTTTTCTTCTTCCCCAGAAATAAATCAAACTCTTGGGTGCCAAGCAGAATCACCAGAGTGGAAGAATATCCCATGGACACATGAGGTCACCCCTCCATTTAGTGGCCATCCTAGACACAAAATCCAGACAGAAAAGCCTGTGCTCCTCCCTCCCAGCCACCTGAATTTCAAATCCCGAGGAGCTTCCCTCAGGGTCTCCAGATTCGGACTGCCATCACCTCACTCCTATCTCTTATCCGAGGTTGTGTCTAAAGTCTTTGGTCCCAAAGTCCTGACACACATGACCTCCAGGATGGGGCCTCGAGAAACACATGACATCACTGGCCCTGCTCTCCTGAGGAAACCCTGCCCATCTCAGTTTCCCAAAATGTCCAGATTAGGAGAAAACTGCAAGGCCCCTGACTGCACCCCAATATCATAGGCCACTCTGGAAAAAGTGCACAGCCTGACACAGCCTCAGCACCTACCTCCAGGATGACATGCAGGCCAATGGCACTTAGTCCGAAGATTGAAACTTCCATGGCCCTAAAACCTCATCAGAACCCTAGCTTATGTTTTGAGGTCTCTCTCCCTAGAGGTCTGTTCTGGAAATTCAAGCATATGATCCAACCTGTGGTCCGTGAGCCATACAAGAGCACACCTCCTGTCCCAAGAAGGAAACCTGGCTCCTGGGTACTGGGTCTAATCCTAAGGATAGAGAATCCTCAATGGTCAGAGAGCCGCCACCACATTCTAAGGTCTCCCTGGACACCAAGCAGCATTGGGACCTGTTAGACTGAGAACTTCCATCAACGCAAATCACTTGGAACTTGGAATCAGTGTCATTGGTTCAAGCTTACCCTGTTCCTCAGCTGCAATGGTAACACGAGATTGGCTTCCCAGGCCTCCATTCAGAGAGCATTGCTATCGAATCTTCCATATGGGGGACCCTGGAGCCCTGTAAGAAGACTTCTGCTGCCCCTTAGTAGGACACCTTGATGTTTGGAGCAGCTCACAAGCTCCAGCTTGGAAAAACCTCCAAGAATTCTTGAGGCCTCCCCACCATTTGTTGGCCATCATGGATACAAACTCCAGCGTGAGCAGACATCTTCCCCTCGCCCAGGTGCTGAAGATCTCGAAACAACTGCTGTACATTGGAATAGACATGTGCTCGGCACTGAGCGTAACCGTAGCTTATGTTTTCATACTTCTGTCCTCACACTCCTCGCCTGCAAACCCTCCAACTTGGATATTCTGGAGCCGTAAGGCAGCCATCTGCCTGCTCACCAGATAGAAGAAGTGAAGAAAGGGTCTGTGCAAAAATCCCCCATGAACATCCAGTTGCACAGCTCTCAAAAGCACCCCAATATCATAGGCCGTACTCTCCACGAATGTTCTGTCTGACACAGCTCGAGCCCGAGCTCCTGACAGCCACCCAGAAAGCAGGCCTCATTTTCTGCAGGTGGGTCCTGCCTTGGCCCGAGGACCTCATCTCAAAGTGAACTGGGTATTCAGGCACCTGTCCCAGAAATTAGCTCAAGTTCCTGCCCATGGGGGAACCTGAAGCATAAAAAAGTACACCTCCTTCCCCATGGCAGGAAAACTGAATGTTGAGATGGCAGTCCAACCCTCAGAGTGGGAGCCAAGTGCATAGCCCATGAGGTCACACCCACTCAGCATGGGCATCTGGGCAAAAACAGGCATTGTGACCCTCAGAATGATACCCATTTCCAACAAGAACACTCGGGAGCTGTACCAGGAAAACATAGAGCAGGACCCTAGGCCCAAATCCTAAGCCTTGTTGCGGTGATCCAGGCTCCAGAACCCAGGACCCATCTCTGGAATGGCTGTTTGGACTCAGAAAACTGCGCTCCTCCCATCCCCCAGAAATACACCAAACTCTTGGGTGCCGAGCAGAATTCCCAGAGAGGTAGAATCTCACATGGACCCATGAGGCCACCCCTCCATTTCGTGGCCATCATAGACAAACAAGTCAGACAGAAAAGACTGTGCTCCTGCCTCACAGCCGTCCGAATTTCATATCTGGAGATGCTTCGCTCAGGGTCTGCAGATTGGGTCTGCCATCACCTCGAGCTTAACTCTTACCCGAGTTTGTGTCTGAAGACTTTGGACCCAGAGTCCTGACCCATATGCCCTCCAGGATGGGGCCTCCAGGAACACACAACAGCACTGGGCCAGCTCTCCCAAGGAATGTCAGCCTGTCTCAGTTTCCCAACCCACCAGATTAAGAGAAAATTGCAAGGCCCCTAATACCACCCCAATTCCATAGGAAGCTCCAGAAAAAATGCATAGTCTGACACAGCCTCAGAATATACCTCCAGGAAGACACCCAGGTCAATGGGAAGGGATGAAATGGCCTAACCCATGGCAGGTTCGATGTGCTGGGTGTGAAGCCAACTGTCTCAATGTCTCTCACAAGGTCTGGGCTCAGGCTATGTAAGACAGAGCATAGTGTTTAGGGTAGCCTATGCAATTGGGGTGTTGCCGAGGGCTGAGCAGGTTGATTTTCATTTGGGGTTTCTGAGCAATGCCATAGACAATGTTTTTCTTTGGGGGGCAGGCAGAGTGCTTCGTTCTGGAACCAGAATTCCCAATCATGAGGGCTTTTGGGCCAGGAGTGCTAGGGTAGAGTCTGAAAACAAAAGATAGGGTGAGGTTGGGAGCAGGCACACTCTGCAAAGGCTGAAAGGATATCTCATGCATCTGAAGTCAGGCTGAGGATCAGACATTGGCTGAGGTTGGATTGTGCCCTTGATAGCACCTTCATGAAGCAGGTGCCTCATGAGGCCAACGAAATTTTCCCACGCTGAGTTTGGAGGTTGCCACAAACCACAAGGATTCCTTCTGCGAGACAGTCGAGTCCTGTTGAGTGGCTCCAGTACATACCATACGGAAGGACTGAAGAGGAGGGTTCAAAGGATGGATCCCTGAACAGCATGCCTCGCATTCCCTTTGGCCATTAACGACAAGATATGTTTGATCTGCTGGCTCTGGGGCAAGCTAACCAGCGGGCTGAGTTGAAATGGCCTCTCCTGAGGATGCGTCATAATGTGTGTTTCTGTCCATGGAGACCTTGGAATGTGATGGTTGTACTGTGGCCCTGCGGAATTCTCCGACCAGAAGGGTTTGATACAGATCCAGTAAGAAAGCACTCCATGTGGAGACAAGAGAGGTTTGGTTTGGAGCCTCAGAAAAACCTAATATGCTGGTATACGAAACCATTCCTCTGAGGACAGACACATGAAAACTAAAGCTAAGGTTCAAATTAGGGCCTAAGGGCCTGTCCATTTCAATCTTCTGTCTCTGGGGACACTGTCTGAGAGTCTAAGTGGTGATAATGGCTCAGCTGGTGTCAGAGTGCCCCTTTTAGTCCAGGGCAGCCTACACTATCAGGATGGCCTCAGAGGCCTTGGAGCTTTTCCCTAACCTGTAGGGTTGTGGTCAATGGATTGGGCACACTTTCCTTGGAGAGGGCAGGCACAATCTTTCGCTGTGGCTCCAGATGCCCTAGCCTGGAGGGTGTGTGTGTCCAGGCTGTGGGCACAGAAGACTGAAAACACAAACTCAGCTTATGAGTGGCGCCGAGGGTATGGCAGGCCGGATGTACAGATAGAGAGTGAGCTCCTTGGCTTGTGAATCAAGGGCGAGATTCCTTCAGGCTTTTGTCTCTGGATGCGTCCAGGATAGCCGTAGATTGTAGGGGGTGGCCTCAGTGACTGTGGACAAGTATCCCTCTCTGGGGATTTGTCCCAGCTAACAGGAGTTTTGGGTCATTTTGTGGGAAGGGTGGAGTCCTGTTGTCTGGCTCATGTGTCTCTCCAAGAAAGTGATTCCAGAGCAGAGCCCCAGGAACGGGGGGGAGACTGGAAAACTCAAACACTAGTGAGGATTGGGTGTATAGGGTCTTGGCACGCCCCATATGCGGGCTCTTGGTCAAGGCCCTGACAGGCCTTTCTTTGATATTGGGCTCATGCTGAGGGTCACAGATTGAATTTGTGTCCAAGGCAGCACTCAAGTTTGGGCGTGGTTTCAGAAGAAATGAAGTTTTCTCCCACCCTGAAGGTGTGACTCCATGTCAAGAGCAAGCCTTACAGCCATGGGGAAGAAGGAGTTCTGATTTGTGATTCAGATGCCCAACTGTGTGGGGAATTGATATAATATCTGGGTTTAGATATCTGAAAACCAAGGTTAGCAAGAGATAACGGCATAAGACCATGGCGTGTCAGAAGTGCTAGGTGTGTGGCCAGCTGTCTCCTTGCCTGTCTGGACGTCTGGCATCAGGCGGTGAAAGGCAGAGCATTAGTGCCCAGAGCAGCCTATCAAATCTGAGTGCCGTCGAGGCAAGAGCAGGTTGATCCTCATCTGGGTTTTATGGAG
This sequence comes from Mustela nivalis, assembly GCF_964662115.1. NCBI lineage: Eukaryota > Metazoa > Chordata > Mammalia > Carnivora > Mustelidae > Mustela > Mustela nivalis. The sequence goes on along the minus strand of NW_028136005.1, from coordinate 88,814 downwards.
AGCCCCACAAGGAAACGTTTTCACCGGTGGGCAGTCACTGGGCTGGCTTGTGGTTCTGCAATTCCTACTCTGGAGGGATTGTTTGCCAGGAGTGTGAGGAAGGAAGTCTGAAAACACAAGCTAGAGTGAGGTTTGGGACCGAGGGCACGGCAGGCCATTCTGCAGAGGCTGAATCAAGATCTCCTGCATTGCGGTCATGTCTACTATGAGACGTGCTTCAAGCTAGAGTTTTTGTCCATGATGGCCTCTCCCTGAAGGATATGGGGGGCTTCATGAGGCCCGGCAGGTTTGCCGTTTTCTCCTACACTGAAGGTTTGACTCACGGCCAGCAGCAAGGTTTCTTGCCATGTGAAAGGAGGGGTTCTGACTTGTGCATCAGATTCCCCCTGTGCAGGGATTGGAGATAAGGTCTAGGTTCCGATGACTGAAAACCCAGGTTGGGAATGGATGGTGGCCTAAGCAGTGGCGGGTTGAATGTGCTGGGTGTGCAGCCAGCTGTGTCGGTGTCTGTTGGAAGGTCTGGGCTCAGGCTATTTGCGACAGAGCATCAGTGTTTAAGGTAGCCTATGCAATTGGGGTGTTGCCGAGGGCCAAGCAGTTTGATCCTCATTTGGGGTTTCTGGGCAGCACCATAGACAATGATTTTCTCCTGGGAGGCAGGCAGAGTGCTTCATTGTGGCCCCAGAATTCCCAGTAGGGAGGGCTTGTGGGCCAGGAGTGAGAGGACGGAAGTCTGAAAACACAAGCTAGGGTGAGGATTGGAGCCAAGGGCAGAGCAGGCCCATTCTGCAGAGGCTGAATCAAAATCTCCTGCATCTGAAGTCAGGCTGAGGATCAGACGTTGGCTGAGCCTGGAGTATGTGTCCATGATGGCACCTTCATGAAGCGGGGGCCTCATGAGGCCAAGGAAGTTTTCCCACGCTGAGTTTGGAGGTTGCCCCAAACCACAAGGTTTCCTTCTGCGGGACATTCGAGTCCTGTTGCTTGGCTCCAGGACATACCATACGGAAGGACTGGAGAGCAGGGTTCGAAGGATGGATCCCTGTACAGCATGCCTCGCATTCCAATTGGCCATTAGCGATAAGATATGTTTGATAAGGGGCCTCTGGAACACGCGACCCAGGGGGCTGAGTTGAAATGGCCTCTCCTGAGGATGCGTCATAATGTGCGTTTGGGTCCATGGAGACCTTGGAATGTGCTGGTTGTTCAGTGGCCCTGCGGAACTCTCCTACCTGAAGGGTTTGATACATCCCCAGTAAGAAAGCTGCCCATGTGGGTACGAGAGATCCTTGGTTTGGTGCCTCAGAAAAGCCCCATGTGCTGGTCTATGAAAACAGTCCTCTGAGAACAGACACATGGAATAAAGCTAAGGTTCATATTAGGGCCTGGGGGCCTGTCCATTTCAACCTTCTGTCTCTTGGGACACTTTCTGAGAGTCTAAGTGGAGATAGTTGCTCCGCTGGTGTCAGAGAGCCCCTCTTAGTCCAGGGTGGCCTACACTATTGATGTCCTCAGGGGCCTTGGAGCTTTTCCCTAACCTGTAGGGTTGTGGTCAATGGATTGGGCACACTTTCCTTGAAGAGGGCAGGCACAAACTTTCGCTGTGGCTCCAGAGGCACTAGCCTGGAGGTGTGTGGGTCCACCTGTGGGCACAGAAGTGTGAAAACACAAACTCAGCTTATGAGTGGTGCCTAGGGTATGGCAGGCTGGAGGTACAGCCCGAGAGGGAACTCCTGGGCCTCTGAAACAAGGGCGAGTGGGAGGCGTTCCTTCAGGCTTTTGTCTCTGGATGCTGTGTCCGGGATAGCCGTGGATTTGAGGGGTGGCCTCAGGGACTCTGGACGAGTATCCCTCTCTGGGGATTTGTGCCAGCTTCCAAGAATGGGGTCATTTTGTGGGAAGGGTGGAGTCGTGTTGTCTGGCTTATGTGTCTCTCTAAGAAAGGGATTCCAGATCAGAGCCCCAGGTACGGGCGGGGCGACTGGAAAACTCAAACCCTGGTGAGGATTGGGTGCATAGGGGCTTGGCAAGCCCCATATGCGTGCTCTTTGTCCAGGCCCTGACAGGCCTTTCTTTGACATGGGGCTCATGCTAGGGTCACAGTGTGAATTTGTTCCCAATCAGCACTCAAGTGCTGCTTGGGCACTACCTGAAGGGTTTGATACATCCCCAGTAAGAAAGCTCCCCATGTGGAGACGAGAGGAGTTCTGTTCAGTGCCTCAGGAAAGCCCCATATCCTGTTCTTCGAACCAAAGACTCTGAGAATTAACACCTATAACCCAAAGCAAGAGTTGAGATTATGGCCTAAGGGCCTGTCCGGCTCAACCTTCTATCTCTGTTGACATCTGTGTGCATGCCTTCGTGGAGGTAGCTGCTCAGCTTGTGTCCGAATGCCCCTGTGTGTCCAGGGAGGCTCCCAGTAGTGGGATGTCCTCGGGGGCCTTGAGGTTTCTCATATTCTAGAGGTGTGTGTCCAAAGGAATGGACACAGTTTCCCAGGAGAGAGCAGGCACGGTCCCATTGTATGGCTCCAGAGGACCCAGCGTAGAGGCTGTGTTTGCCAGGGCTGTGGGGACTGATGTCTGAAAAAGCAAACTTGGCTCAGGAAAGGGCCAATGTAATGGCAGGCCTGATCTCCAGTCCGTGAGGGGAGATTCTCTGGATATCAAAGGAGGGCAAGTGGGAGGCAGTTGCTCAGGCTTTTGTCTCTGGGTGTTGCGTTCACAGTGTCCGGTCACGGTAGGGGTTGCCTCAGGGGCCGAGGAAGAACCTTCCTCTCGGGGGATTGTCCAAGCTCCCATGTGTTTGGGTTCATTCTGTGGGAAGTGAAGAGTACTGTTTTCTGCCAGAAAGAACCCCCCAGAAGAGGGACTCTAGAGCACAGCAGTGGGTTCCTTCAACTGGAATACACACCATCTAGTTAGTCCTGGGTGCCTATGGGCATGGCAGGGACTATATGCAGGATCTTCGTCCCAAATCTGACAGGCCTTTCTTTGACATGGGGCTCATGCTAGGGTCACAGTGTGAATTTGTGCCCAAGCAGCACTCATGTTTTGGCGTGGCATCAGGGGCCATGAACGGTTCCCCACGTGAAGGTGTGACTCCATGTGAAGAACAAGCATTACAGCCATGTGGAAGGCATAGTTCTGATTGTGATTCCGATACACAAACTCAGCTTTTTTTGGGGACGTCGGTATGGCACGCCCAATATACAAACCATGAGAAGAACTCATGAAGATTTGAATATAGAGCGAGTCTGAGGAGCTTGCTCAGGCATTTGTCTCTGGAATTTGTATCAGCAATGGCCTTAGAATGTCGGGGATGCTTCATGGGCCATGGACGAATCTACCTCTATGAGGATTTCGCCCGATTCCCAATTATTTTTCGTCAAACTGTGGGATGGGAGGACTCCTTTCAGTTTTGTTACCTCAGGTGTCCCACGAAAAGAGGAATTCCAAAGCAAAGCCGTGGGGAAGACTGAAGGGACCACCAGAACTATGGTTCAAAATTGGGGACTAGGGGCATGGCAAGCCCAATATGCTATCTCTTCATCCAGCCACTGAGAGGCCTTACTTGAGGACTTTGGTCAGGCTGAGGGTCACAATGTGTGTTTGTGACCAATGTAGCCTGCGAGCATGGCGGGGCCTCATGGGCAACACTGGATTCAACTACACTGAACGTTGGAAAACATGCCAACCACAAGGTATCTTGCCATGGGGAAGGAGTTCTGATTTCTGCATCCCGTTCAACCCTGGGCAGTGATTGGAGGTAAGGTCTAGAAACTAAAGCCTGAAAACCGAGGTTGGGAAGAGATGACGACCTAAGGCCATGGCGGATCGATGTGCTCAGTGTGCGGCCAACTGTCTGGTTGGGGCCAGGAAGTCCAGTCTCAGGCTGTGTCAGAAAGGGCATTAGTGCCCTGGTCAGCCTATGTATTTGGGGTACAGCCAAGGTCGGTGCAGGTTGATCCTCATTTGGGATTACTGGGTAGCACCAGAGGACAATGTTTTTCTTCTGGAGGGCCGGCAGAGTACTGCATTGTAGTTCTGGATTGCCAAAGTGGAGGGCTTGTGGGCCAGTAGTCTGACGACAAAAGTCTGAGAACACAAGCTAGGCTTAGGTTTCTGGGTGAGGCCATGGCAGGCACAATCTACAGACCTGAATCGAGATCTCGTGCATCTGAAGTCAGGGCGAGGATCAGACGATCGCTCAGGTTGGAGTTTCTGTCCCTTATGGCCCCTTCATGAAGGGGGAGCATCACGAGGCCATGGGGGTTTTCCCACGATGGGATTTGTGAGAAGCTCCAAACTCCAAAGTGTCTTCTGCAGGACAATTGAGACCTGTTGTTTGGCTCCAGGCCAATGTATCTGAGCAGGTTTCTAAGGATGGATCGCTGGGTAGCCCACCTCGCATTCCAATTGTCTCCTAGCAACAAGACAGGTTAGTTCTGCTGGATCTGGGGGAGCAACCGAGGAGGCTGAGTTGAAATGGACTCTCCTGGGGATGTGTCCTAGCGTGCTTTTGTGTGTATCGAGACCTTGGAATGAAGCGGTGGCACTGGAGCCCTGACGGGTTCTCCAAAACAGAGGCTTTGACAGAGCTCCAACGTGCAAGTTTCCCATGTGTAGATGAGATGTTTTCTGATGGGTGGGTCAAGAAAACGCCATTGCTGGTTTTGAAATCCAGGCGTCTGAGGAGAGATGCCTGGAAACCAAAACAATGGATCTGATTAGCGCCTAGGGGCCTGTTCTTTCCTTTTTACCTCTGGGGACAACTGTCTATGAGTCTGAGTGCAGGTAGGTGCACAGATGGGCTCTGATTGCCCTGTTTTTCCTGGGAAGCCTGCCCTTGTGAGATGGATCAGGGATTTGGGTGTTTATCCTATTAGAAGAGTTGTGGCCATTGGAAATGTCAAACACATTTCCCTTGCAGAGGGCAAGTACAGTCCTCAGGCTTGGCTCCAGGGTCCTGATCCTGTAGGTTGTGCAGGCCAGGGCTGTTTGGACAGTTGTCTGAAAACACAACCTCGGCTTGTGTTTCCGGTCATAGGTATGGTAGGACTGATCTACAGATCATGAGGAGAACTCTTCGGGATTTGAAAAAAGAGCGAGTGTGAGGCTCTTGCTCAAATTTTTGTCTCTCGATATCCTGTCACTCACGGTGGTGAAATTTCTGGGTGTCTTCATGGGAAATGGACGAGTCGTACTCTCTGGTGGTTTGGCCCGGTCCAAAGAGTTTGCGGTCATTCTGTGAGATGGAAGACGTCCGTTTTTTTGTTGTTGTTGTTTTCTTTTTTAACCTCAAGTGTCCCACCAAATGAGGGATTCCAGAGTAGAGCCCTGGGGAGGGGCGACTGGACAATCAGAAATCTGGTTAAAAATTGGGGCGTAGGGACATGTCAAGACCATTATGACATCTAATGGTCCAGCCACTGAGAGGACTTACTAGACGACAGGACTCATGCTGAGGGTCACAATGCGTGTGTATGCTCTCGTCCCACTCAAGAATGGGCGCGGCCTCAGGGTGAATGTTGGTTTCTCCTACACTGAACGTTGGACAACGTGCCAACCACAAGGGTTCTTGCCATGGGTAAGGAGGAGTTCTTATTTCTGCATGACGCTCACCCCTGGGCAGAGATTGGAGATAAGGTCTCGGCTCTGAAGCCTGAAAACTGAGGTAGGGAAGAGATGATGACCTAAGGCCATGGCGGGTTTTATGTGCTCAGTGTGCGGTCAGCTTTCTGGGTGTTGGTCAGAAGGTCCGGGATCAGGTTGTGTTAGACAGTGCATGAGTGCCCAGGTTAGAGTATATAATTTGGGTAAAGTCGAGTGCTGTGTAGGTTTACCCTCATTTAAGGTGCCTGGGCAGGTCATGAGGCAATAATTTTTTTTCTAGAGGGCAGGCAGAGTGCTGCATTGTGGGTCCGGAATTGCCAAATTTTAGGACTTCGGGGTCAGGAGTGTGAGGACGGACGTCTGAGAAGACAAGCTAGACTTGGGTTTCAGGGCGAGGGCACGGCAGGTACCCCCTGCAGATCTGAACCAATATCTCATGCATCTGAAGTCAGGGCGAGGATCAGACGTTGGCTCAGGTTGGAGTTTCTGTGCATGACGGCCGCTTCATGAAGGGAGCGGAGTCTCGAGGCCATTGAGGTTTTCCCATGTTGGGAGTTGTGGGATGCCCCCTTCAAGGATTAATTCTGTGGGACAATTGAGACCTGTTGGACAGCTCCAGGACATCCCATATGGAATGACTGCAGAGCACTGTTCTCGGATGGATGCCTGGGAAGCCCGCCTCGCATTCCAATTGTCTCCTAGCAACAAGACAGTTTAGATCTGATGGCTCTGCGGGAGCAACCGGGGTGGCTGAGTTGAAATAGACTTTCCTGAGGATGGGTCCTAATGTGTTTTTGTGTCCATGAGGGCCTTGGAATGGGGCGGTGGCACCGGGACCCTGAAGTAATGTCCTAAGCTTTGGACATGGCTCCCATGCACAGGTTTCCTTCTGGAGAAGAGATGAGTTCTGATGGGTGCCTCAGGAAAACCCCTATGCTCGTATTGGAATCAGGCTTTTGAGGACACATGCCTGTAACCCAAAGCAATGGATCCTATTATGGCCTAGGGTCCTGTCTGGTTCAATCTTCTTCTCTCGGGACATCCATCTATGGTATGAGTGTAGGTCGATTATCAGCTGGTGTCAGACAGCCCTTGTTTGTTCCGGGCGACCTACACTATTGGGATGGCCTCAGGGACTTTGGAGGTTTCTACTAATTTGTACGATTTTTTACCATGGAATGGGCAGAATTCCCACGGATTGGTAGGCACAGTCCAAATGGTGGCTCCAGGGGCCCAGCCTGGAGGGTGTGTGGCCCAAGACTTTGAGGACAGAAGTCTGAAAACACAAACTCAGCTTAGGTTTGGGGACGTAGGTATGGCAGGCCCGATCTACAAACCATGAGAAGAACTCTTCAGGATATGAAGAAAGTGCGAGTCTGAGGCGCTTGCTCAGGCTTTTGTCTCTGGATTTTGTATCAACGATGGCCGTGAAATGTCGGGGAGGACTCATGGGCCATGGACAAATCTTCCTCTCTGAAGATTTGGCCCGATTCCCAATTGCTTTTCGTCAATCTGTGGGATGGGAGGTTTCCTTTCAGGTTTGTTACCTCAGGTGTCCCACCAAAAGAGGAATTCCAAAGCCAAGCTGTGGGGAAGACTGAAGGGACAACCCGAACTATGGATAAAAATTGGGGCCTAGGGGCATGGCAAGCCCAATATGCTATCTCTTCATCCAGCCACTGAATGGCCTTACTTGAGGACCGGGCTCAGCCTGAGGGTCACAATGTGTGTTTGTGACCAATGTGGCCCGCGACATGGGCGGGTTCTCATGAGCCACACTGGTTTCAACGACACTGAACGTTGGAAAACATGCCAACCACAAGATTTCTTGCCATGGGGAAGGAGTTCTGATTTCTGCATCACCTTCACCTTTGGCAGTGATTGGAGGTAAGGTCTAGGTTCTGAAACCTGAAAACCGAGGTTGGGAAGAGATGAGGACCTAAGGCCAATATGGCTCGATGTGCTCAGTGTGCGGCCAGCTGTCTGGGAGGGTCCAGGGGGTCCAGGCTCAGGCTGTGTCAGAAAGGGCATTAGTGCCCTGGTCAGCCTATGTATTTGGGGTACAGCCAAGGTCGGTGCAGGTTGATCCTCATTTGGGGTTACTGGGTAGCCCCAGAGGACAATGTTTTTCTTCTGGAGGGCAGGCAGAGTGCTGCATTGTAGTTCTAGATTGCCAAACTGGAGGGCTTGTGGGCCAGTAGTCTGACGACAAAAGTCTGAGAACACAAGCTAGGCTTAGGTTTCTGGGTGAGGCCATGGCAGGCACAATCTACAGACCTGAATCGAGATCTCGTGAATCTGATGTCAGGGCGAGGATCAGACGATCGCTCAGGTTGGAGTTTCTGTCCCTGATGGCCCCTTCATGAATGGGGGGGCATCACGAGTCCATGGGGGTTTTCCCACGATGGGAGTTGTGAGAAGCTCCAAACTGCAGAGAGTCTTCTGCAGGACAATTGAGACCTGTTGTTTGGCTCAAGGCCAATGATTCTGAGTAGGGTTCTAAGGATGGATGGCTGGGTAGCCCACCTCGCATTTCAATTGTCTCCTAGCAACAGGACAGGTTAGATCTCCTGGATCTGTGGGGAGCAACCGAGGACGCTGCATTGAAATGGACACCCCTGGGGATGGGTCCTAATGTGCTTTTGTGTCTATGGAGACCTTGGAATGAAGCGCTGGCACTGGGGCCCTATAGGGTTCTCCTAAACAGAGGCCTTGACACAGCTCCAACGTGCAAGTTTCCCATGTGTAGATGAGATGTTTTCTGATGAGTGAGTCAAGAAACAGCTATTTGCTGCTTTTGAAATCCAGGCCTCTGAGGAGAGATGCCTGGATACCAAAGCAATGGATCTGATTAGTGCCTAGGGGCCTGTTCTTTCCTTTTTACCTCTGGGGACATCTGTCTATGGGTCTGAGTGCAGGTAGGTGCTCAGTTGGGCTCAGATTGCACTTGTTTTTTCCTGGGAAGCCACCACTATTGAGATGGATCAGGGACTTTGGAGGTTTATCCTATGAGAAGGGTTGTGGCCATTGGAATGGGCACACACAATTCCCTTGGATAGGGCAAGTACAGTCCTCAGGGTTGGCTCCAGGGGCCTTAGCCTGTAGGTTGTGTAGTCCAGGGCTGTTTGGACAGTTGTCTAAAAACACAAACTCGGCTTATGTTTCGGGTCATAGGTATGGCAGGACTGATCTACAGACCATGAGGAGAACTCTTCGGGATTTGAAAGAAGGGCGAGTGTGAGGCTCCTGCTCAAGTTTTTGTCTTTGGATATCGTGTCACTCATGGTCGTGGAATATCTGGGTGACTTCATGGGAAATGGACGAGTCTTACTCTCTGGTGGTTTGGCCCAGTAGAAAGAGATTTGTGTCATTCTGTGGGCTGGATGAAGTCCGTTTTTTTTTTTTTGTTGTTGTTGTTGTTTTCTTTTTTAAGCTCAGGTGTCCCACCAAATGAGCGATTCCATAGTAGAGCCCTGGGGAGGGGCGACTGGACAATCAGAAATCTGGTTAAAAATTGGGGCCTAGGGACATGTCAATGGTCCAGCCACTGAGAGGACTTACTAGACGACAGGACTCATGCTGAGGGTCACAATGCGTGTGTATGCCCTCATCGTACCCAAGAATTGGCGGGGCCTCAGGGTGAATGCTGATTTCTCCTACACTGAATGTTGTACAACGTGCAAACCACAAGGGTTCTTGCCATGGGTAAGAGGAGTTCTTATTTCTGCATGACGCTCACCCCTGGGCAGTGATCGGAGATAAGGTCTCGGTTCTGAAGCCTGAAAACTGAGGTAGCGAAGAGATCATGACCTAAGGCCATGGCGGGTTTTATGTGCTCAGTGTGCGGTCAGCTTTCTGGGTGTTGGTCAGGAGGTCCGGGCTCAGGTTGTGTTCGACAGTGCATTAGTGCCCAGGTTAGACTATATAATTTGGGTAAAGTCGTGTGCTGTGTAGGTTTACCCTCATTTAAGGTGCCTGGGCAGCTCATGAGGCAATAATTTATTTTCTAGAGGGCAGGCAGAGCGCTGCATTGTGGGTCCGGAATTGCCAAACTTGAGGGCTTCGGGGCCAGGAGTGTGAGGACGGACGTCTGAGAAGACAAGCTAGACTTGGGTTTCATGGCGAGGGTACGGCAGGTACCCCCTGCAGATCTGAACCAATATCTCATGAATCTGAAGTCAGGGCGAGGATCAGACGTTGGCTCAGGTTGGAGTTTCTGAGCATGACGGCCGTTTCATGAAGGGAGCGGAATCTCGAGGCCATTGAGGTTTTCCCACGTTGGGAGTTGTGGGATGCACCCTTCAAGGATTCCTTCTGCGGGACAATTGAGACCTGTTGGACAGCTCCAGGACATCCCATATGGAATGACTCCAGAGCACCGTTCGCGGATGGATGCCTGGGAAGCCCGCCTCGCATTCCAATTGTCTCCTAGCAACAAGACAATTTACATCTGATGGCTCTGCGGTAGCAACCGGGGCGGCTGAGTTGAAATGGACTTTCGTGTGGATGGGTCCTAATGTGTTTTTGTGTCCATGAGGACCTTGGAATGGGGCGGTGGAACCGGGACCTCTGGACATGGCTCCCATGCACAGGTTTCCTTGTGGAGACGAGATGAGTTCTGATGGGTGGCTCAGGAAAACCCTATGCTCGTATTGGAATCAGGCTTTTGAGGACACATGCCTGTAACCCAAAGCAATGGATCCTATTATGGCCTAGCGTCCTGTCTGGTTCAATCTTCTTCTCTGTGTACATCTATCTATGGTATGAGTGGAGGTCGATTATCAGATGTTGTCAGACAGCCCTTGTTTGTTCCGGGCGACCTACACTATTGGGATGGCCTCAGGGACTTTGGAGGTTTCTCCTAATTTGTACGATTTTGGACCATGGAATGGGCAGAATTCCCATGGATTGGTAGGCACAGTCCTAATGTGTGGCTCAGGGGCCCAGCCTGGAGGGTGTGGGGCCCAAGACTTTGAGGAAAGAAGTCTGAAAACACAAACTCAGCTTAGGTTTGGGGACGTAGGTATGGCAGGCCCGATCTACAAACCATGAGAAGAACTCTTCAGGATATGAAGAAAGTGCGAGTCTGAGGCGCTTGCTCAGGCTTTTGTCTCTGGATTTTGTATCAGCGATGGCCGTGGAATGTCAGGGAGGCCTCATGGGCCATGGACGAATCTTCCTCTCTGAGGATTTGGCACGATTCCCAATTGCTTTTCGTCAATCTGTGGGATGGGAGGTTTCCTTCAGTTTTGTTACGTCAGGTGTCCCACCAAAAGAGGAATTCCAAAGCCAATCCTTGGGGAAGACTGAAGGGACAACCCGAACTATGGTTAAAAATTGGGGCCTAGGGGCATGGCAAGCCCAATATTCTATCTCGTCATCCAGCCACTGAGTGGCCTTACTTGAGGACTGGGCTCAGCCTGAGCGTCACAATGTGTGTTTGTGACCAATGTGGCCCGCGAGCATGGGCGGGGCCTCATGGGCCACACTGGTTTCAACTACACTGAACGTTGGACAACATGCCAACCACAAGGTTTCTTGCCATGGGGAAGGAGTTCTGATTTCTGCTTCACCTTCAACCTGGGCAGTGATTGGAGATAAGGTCTAGTTTCTAAAACCTGAAAACCGAGGTTGGGAAGAGATTACGACCTAAGGCCATGGCGGCTCGATGTGCTCAGTGTGCGGCCAGCTTTCTGGGAGGGTCCAGGGGGTCCAGGCTCAGGCTGTGTCAGAAAGGGCATTAGTGCCCTGGTCAGCCTATGTATTTGGGGTACAGCCAAGGTCGGTGCAGGTTGATCCTCATTTGGGGTTACTGGGTAGCCCCAGAGGACAATGTTTTTCTTCTGGAGGGCCGGCAGAGTGCTGCATTGTAGTTCTGGATTGCCAAACTGGAGGGCTTGTGGGCCAGTAGTCTGACGACAAAAGTCTGAGAACACAAGCTAGGCTTAGGTTTCTGGGTGAGGCCATGGCAGGCACAATCTACAGACCTGAATCGAGATCTCGTGCATCTGAAGTCAGGGCGAGGATCAGAGGATCGCTCAGGTTGGAGTTTCTGTCCCTGATGGCCCCTTCATGAATGGGGGGGGGCATCACGAGTCCATGGGTGTTTTCCCACGATGGGAGTTGTGAGAAGCTCCAAACTGCAGAGAGTCTTCTGCAGGACAATTGAGACCTGTTGTTTGGGTCCAGGCCAATGATTCTGAGCAGGGTTCTAAGGATGGATGGCTGGGTAGCCCACCTCGCATTCCAATTGTCTCCTAGCAACCAGACAGGTTAGATCTCCTGGATCTGTGGGGAGCAACCGAGGACGCTGAGTTGAAATGGACACCCCTGGAGATGGGTCCTAACGTGCTTTTGTGTCTATGGAGACCTTGGAATGAAGCGCTGCCACTGGGGCCCTAAAGGGTTCTCCTAAACAGAGTCTTTGACACAGCTCCAACGTGCAAGTTTCCCATGTGTAGATGAGATGTTTTCTGATGGGTGAGTCAAGAAACAGCTATATGCTGCTTTTGAAATCCAGGCCTCTGAGGAGAGATGCCTGGAAACCAAAGCAATGGATCTGATTAGTGCCTAGGGGCCTGTTCTTTCCTTTTTAACTCTGGGGACATCTGTCTATGGGTCTGAGTGCAGGTAGGTGCTCAGTTGGGCTCAGATTGCCCCTGTCTTTCCTGGGAAGCCACCACTATTGAGATGGATCAGGGACTTTGGAGGTTTATCCTATTAGAAGGGTTGTGGCCATTGGAATGGGCACACACAATTCCCTTGGAGAGGGCAAGTACAGTCCTCAGGTTTGGCTCCAGGGGCCTGAGCCTGTAGGTTGTGTAGTCCAGGGCTGTTTGGACAGTTGTCTGAAAACACAAACTCGCCTTATGTTTCGGGTCATAGGTATGCCAGGACTGATCTACAGACCCTGAGGAGAACTCTTCGGGATTTGAAAGAAGGGCGAGTGTGAGGCTCCTGCTCAAGTTTTTGTCTCTGGATATCGTGTCACTCATGGTCCTGCAATTTCTGGGTGACTTCATGGGAAATGGACGAGTCTTACTCTCTGGTGGTTTGGCCCCGTACAAAGAGTTTTGGGTCATTCTGTGGGCTGGAAGAAGTCCGTTTGTTGTTGTTGTTGTTGTTGTTGTTGTGGTTTTCTTTTTTAACCTCAGGTGTCCCACCAAATGAGGAATTCCAGAGTAGAGCCCTGGGGAGGGGCGACTGGACAATCAGAAATCTGGTTAAAAATTGGGGCCTAGGGACATGTCAAGCCCATTGTGACATCTAATGGTCCAGCCACTGAGAGGACTTACTAGAGGACAGGACTCACGCTGAGGGTCACAATGCGTGTGTATGCCCTCGTCGCACTCAAGAATGGGCGGGGCCTCAGGGTGAAAGCTGGTTTCTCCTACACTGAACGTTGGACAACATGCCAACCACAAGGGTTCTTGCCATGGGTAAGGAGGAGTTCTGATTTCTGCATCACACTCACCCCTGGGCAGTGATTGGAGATAAGGTCTCGGTTCTAAAGCCTGAAAACTGAGGTAGGGAAGAGATGATGACCTAAGGCCATGGCGGGTTTTATGTGCTCAGTGTGCGGTCAGCTTTCTGGGTGTTGGTCAGGAGGTCCGGGCTCAGGTTGTGTTCGACAGTGCATTAGTGCCCAGGTTAGACTATATAATTTGGGTAAAGTCGAGTGCTGTGTAGGTTTACCCTCATTTAAGGTGCCTGGGCAGCTCATGAGGCAATAATTTTTTTTCTAGAGGGCAGGCAGAGTGCTGCATTGTGGGTCCGGAATTGCCAAACTTGAGTGCTTCGGGGCCAGGAGTGTGAGGACGGAAGTCTGAGAAGACAAGCTAGACTTGGGTTTCAGGGCGAGGGCACGGCAGGTACCCCCTGCAGATCTGAACCAATATCTCATGCATCTGAAGTCAGGGCGAGGATCAGACGTTGGCTCAGGTGGGAGTTTCTGAGCATGACGGCCGCTTCATGAAGGGAGCGGAATCTCGAGGCCATTGAGTTTTTCCCACGTTCGGAGTTGTGGGATGCCCCCTTCAAGGATTCCTTCTGCGGGACAATTGAGACCTGTTGGACAGCTCCAGGACATCCCATATGGAATGACTCCAGAGCACCGTTCGCGGATGGATGCCTGGGAAGCCGTCGTACATTCCAATTGTCTCCTAGCAACAAGACAGTTTAGATCTGATGGCTCTGCGGGAGCAACCGGGGTGGCTGAGTTGAAATGGACTTTCCTGAGGATGGGTCCTAATGTGTTTTTGTGTCCATGAGGACCTTGGAATGGGGCGGTGGCACCGGGACCCTGAAGTACTCTCCTAAGCTTTGGACATGGCTCCCATGCACAGGTTTCCTTGTGGAGACGAGATGAGTTCTGATGGGTGTCTCAGGAAAACCCCTATGCTCGTATTGGAATCAGGCTTTTGAGGACACATGCCTGTAACCCAAAGCAATGGATCCTATTATGGCCTAGGGTCCTGTCTGGTTCAATCTTCTTCTCTGTGGACATCCATCTATGGTATGAGTAGAGGTCGATTATCAGCTGGTGTCAGACAGCCCTTGTTTGTTCCGGGCGACCTACACTATTGGGATGGCCTCAGGGACTTTGGAGGTTTCTCCTAATTTGTACGATTTTGGACCATGGAATGGGCAGAATTCCCATGGATTGGTAGGCACAGTCCTAATGTGTGGCTCCAGGGGCCCAGCCTGGAGGGTGTGTGGCCCAAGACTTTGAGGACAGAAGTCTGAAAACACAAACTCAGCTTAGGTTTGGGGACGTAGTTATGGCAGGCCCGATCTACAAACCATGAGAAGAACTCTTCAGGATATGAAGAAAGTGCGAGTCTGAGGCGCTTGCGCAGGCTTTTGTCTCTGGATTTTGTATCAGCGATGGCCGTGGAATGTCGGGGAGGCCTCATGGGCCATGGACGAATCTTCCTCTCTGAGGATTTGGCCTGATTCCCAATTGCTTTTCGTCAATCTCTGGGATGGGAGGACTCATTTCAGTTTTGTTACCTCAGGTGTCCCTCCAAAAGAGGAATTCCAAAGCCAAGCCGTGAGGAAGACTGAAGGGACAACCCGAACTATGGTTAAAAATTGGGGCCTAGGGGCATGGCAAGCCCAATATGCTATCTCTTCATCCAGCCACTGAGTGGCCTTACTTTAGGACTAGGCTCAGCCTGAGCGTCATAATGTGTGTTTGTGACCAATGTGCCCCGTGAGCATGGGCGGGGCCTCATGGGCCACACTGGTTTCAACTACACTGAACGTTGGACAACATGCCAACCACAAGGTTTCTTGCCATGGGGAAGGAGTTCTGATTTCTGCATCACCTTCAACCCTGGGCAGTGATTGGAGATAAGGTCTAGGTTCTGAAACCTGAAAACCGAGGTTGGGAAGAGATGACGACCTAAGGCCATGGCGGCTCGATGTGCTCAGTGTGCGGCCAGCTGTCTGGGAGGGTCCAGGGGGTCCAGGCTCAGGCAGTGTCAGAAAGGGCATTAGTGCCCTGGTCAGCCTATGTATTTGGGGTACAGCCAAGGTCGGTGCAGGTTGATCCTCATTTGGGGTTACTGGGTAGCCCCAGAGGACAATGTTTTTCTTTTGGAGAGCAGGCAGAGTGCTGCATTGTAGTTCTGGATTGCCCAACTGGAGGGCTTGTGGGCCAGGTGTCTGATGACAAAAGTCTGAGAACACAAGCTAGGCTTAGGTTTCTGGGTGAGGCCATGGCAGGCACAATCTACAGACCTGAATCGAAATCTCGTGCATCTGAAGTCAGGGCGAGGATCAGAGGATCGCTCAGGTTGGAGTTTCTGTCCCTGATGGCCCCTTCATGAATGGGGGGGGCATCACGAGGCCATGGGTGTTTTCCCACGATGGGAGTTGTGAGAAGCTCCAAACTGCAGAGAGTCTTCTGCAGGACAATTGAGACCTGTTGTTTGGCTCAAGGCCAATGATTCTGAGCAGGGTTCTAAGGATGGATGGCTGGGTAGCCCACCTCGCATTCCAATTGTCTCCTAGCAACCAGACAGGTTAGATCTCCTGGACCTGTGGGGAGCAACCGAGGACGCTGAGTTGAAATGGACACCCCTGGGGATGGGTCCTAACGTGCTTTTGTGTCTATGGAGACCTTGGAATGAAGCGCTGGCACTGGGGCCCTAAAGGGTTCTCCTAAACAGAGGCTTTGTCACAGCTCCAACGTGCAAGTTTCCCATGTGTAGATGAGATGTTTTCTGATGGGTGAGTCAAGAAACAGCTATATGCTGCTTTTGAAATCCAGGCCTCTGAGGAGAGATGCCTGGAAACCAAAGCAATGGATCTGATTAGTGCCTAGGGGCCTGTTCTTTCCTTTTTACCTCTGAGGACATCTGTCTATGGGTCTGAGTGCAGGTAGGGGCTCATTTGGGCTCAGATTGCCCCTGTCTTTCCTGGGAAGCCACCACTATTGAGATGGATCAGGGACTTTGGAGGTTTATCCTATTAGAAGGGTTGTGGCCATTGGAATGGGCACACACAATTCCTTGGAGAGGGCAAGTACAGTCCTCAGGTTTGGCTCCAGGGGCCTGAGCCTGTAGGTTGTGTAGGCCAGCGCTGTTTGGACAGTTGTCTGAAAACACAAACTCGGCTTATGTTTCGGGTCATAGGTATGGCAGGACTGATCTACAGACCATGAGGAGAACTCTTCGGGAATTGAAAGAAGGGCGAGTGTGAGGCTCCTGCTCAAGTTTTTGTCTCTGGATATCGTGTCACTCATGGTCGTGCAATTTCTGGGTGACTTCATGGGAAATGGACGAGTCTTACTCTCTGGTGGTTTGGCCCCGTCCAAAGAGTTTTGGGTCATTCTGTGGGCTGGAAGAAGTCCGTTTGTTGTTGTTGTTGTTGTTGTTGTTGTTGTTGTTGTTTTCTTTTTTAACCACAAGTTTCCCACCAAATGATGGATTCCAGAGTAGAGCCCTGGGGAGGGGCGACTGGACAATCAGAAATCTGGTTAAAAATTGGGGCCTAGGGACATGTCAAGCCCATTATGACATCTAATGGTCCAGCCACTGAGAGGACTTACTAGAGGACAGGACTCATGCTGAGGGTCACAATGCGTGTGTATGCCCTCGTCGCACTCAAGAATGGGCGGGGCCTCAGGGTGAATGCTGGTTTCTCCTACACTGAACGTTGGACAACGTGCCAACCACAAGGGTTCTTGACATGGGTAAGGAGGAGTTCTGATTTCTGCATCACACTCACCCCTGGGCAGTGATTGGAGATAAGGTCTCGGTTCTGAAGCCTGAAAACTGAGGTAGGGAAGAGATGATGACCTAAGGCCATGGCGGGTTTTATGTGCTCTGTGTGCGGTCAGCTTTCTGGGTGTTGGTCAGGAGGTCCGGGCTCAGGTTGTGTTCGACAGTGCATTAGGGCCCAGGTTAGACTATATAATTTGGGTAAAGTCGAGTGCTGTGTAGTTTTACCCGCATTTAAGGTGCCCGGGCAGGTCATGAGGCAATAATTTTTTTTTGAGAGGGCAGGCAGAGTGCTGCATTGTGGGTCCGGAATTGCCAAACTTGAGGGCTTCGGGGCCAGGAGTGTGAGGACGGAAGTCTGAGAAGACTAGCTAGACTTGGGTTTCAGGGCGAGGGCACGGCAGGTACCCCCTGCAGATCTGAACCAATATCTCATGCATCTAAAGTCAGGGCGAGGATCAGACGTTGGCTCAGGTGGGAGTTTCTGAGCATGACGGCCGCTTCATGAAGGGAGCGGAATCTCGAGGCCATTGAGTTTTTCCCACGTTCGGAGTTGTGGGATGCCCCCTTCAAGGATTCCTTCTGCGGGACAATTGAGACCTATTGGACAGCTCCAGGACATCCCATATGGAATGACTTCAGAGCACCGTTCGCGGATGGATGCCTGGGAAGCCCGCCGCACATTCCAATTGTCTCCTAGCAACAAGACAGTTTAGATCTGATGGCTCTGCGGGAGCAACCGGGGTGGCTGAGTTGAAATGGACTTTCCTGAGGATGGGTCCTAATGTGTTTTTGTGTCCATGAGGACCTTGGAATGGGGCGGTGGCACCGGGACCCTGAAGTACTCTCCTAAGCTTTGGACATGGCTCCCATGCACAGGTTTCCTTGTGGAGACGAGATGAGTTCTGATGGGTGCCTCAGGAAAACCCCTATGCTCGTATTGGAATCAGGCTTTTGAGGACACATGCCTGTAACCCAAAGCAATGGATTCTATTATGGCCTAGGGTCCTGTCTGGTTCAATCTTCTTCTCTGTGGACATCCATCTATGGTATGAGTGTAGGTCGATTATCAGCTGGTGTCAGACAGCCCTTGTTTGTTCCGGGCGACCTACACTATTGGGATGGCCTCAGGGACTTTGGAGGTTTCTCCTAATTTGTACGATTTTGGACCATGGAATGGGCAGAATTCCCATGGATTGGTAGGCACAGTCCTAATGTGTGGCTCCAGGGGCCCAGCCTGGAGGGTGTGTGGCCCAAGACTTTGAGGACAGAAGTCTGAAAACACAAACTCAGCTTAGGTTTGGGGACGTAGTTATGGCAGGCCCGATCTACAAACCATGAGAAGAACTCTTCAGGATATGAAGAAAGTGCGAGTCTGAGGCGCTTGCGCAGGCTTTTGTCTCTGGATTTTGTATCAGCGATGGCCGTGGAATGTCGGGGAGGCCTCATGGGCCATGGACGAATCTTCCTCTCTGAGGATTTGGCCTGATTCCCAATTGCTTTTCGTCAATCTCTGGGATGGGAGGACTCATTTCAGTTTTGTTACCTCAGGTGTCCCACCAAAAGAGGAATTCCAAAGCCAAGCCGTGAGGAAGACTGAAGGGACAACCCGAACTATGGTTAAAAATTGGGGCCTAGGGGCATGGCAAGCCCAATATGCTATCTCTTCATCCAGCCACTGAGTGGCCTTACTTTAGGACTAGGCTCAGCCTGAGCGTCATAATGTGTGTTTGTGACCAATGTGCCCTGTGAGCATGGGCGGGGCCTCATGGGCCACACTGGTTTCAACTACACTGAACGTTGGACAACATGCCAACCACAAGGTTTCTTGCCATGGGGAAGGAGTTCTGATTTCTGCATCACCTTCAACCCTGGGCAGTGATTGGAGATAAGGTCTAGGTTCTGAAACCTGAAAACCGAGGTTGGGAAGAGATGACGACCTAAGGCCATGGCGGCTCGATGTGCTCAGTGTGCGGCCAGCTGTCTGGGAGGGTCCAGGGCGTCCAGGCTCAGGCAGTGTCAGAAAGGGCATTAGTGCCCTGGTCAGCCTATGTATTTGGGGTACAGCCAAGGTCGGTGCAGGTTGATCCTCATTTGGGGTTACTGGGTAGCCCCAGAGGACAATGTTTTTCTTTTGGAGAGCAGGCAGAGTGCTGCATTGTAGTTCTGGATTGCCCAACTGGAGGGCTTGTGGGCCAGGTGTCTGATGACAAAAGTCTGAGAACACAAGCTAGGCTTAGGTTTCTGGGTGAGGCCATGGCAGGCACAATCTACAGACCTGAATCGAAATCTCGTGCATCTGAAGTCAGGGCGAGGATCAGAGGATCGCTCAGGTTGGAGTTTCTGTCCCTGATGGCCCCTTCATGAATGGGGGGGGCATCACGAGGCCATGGGTGTTTTCCCACGATGGGAGTTGTGAGAAGCTCCAAACTGCAGAGAGTCTTCTGCAGGACAATTGAGACCTGTTGTTTGGGTCCAGGCCAATGATTCTGAGCAGGGTTCTAAGGATGGATGGCTGGGTAGCCCACCTCGCATTCCAATTGTCTCCTAGCAACCAGACAGGTTAGATCTCCTGGACCTGTGGGGAGCAACCGAGGACGCTGAGTTGAAATGGACACCCCTGGAGATGGGTCCTAACGTGCTTTTGTGTCTATGGAGACCTTGGAATGAAGCGCTGGCACTGGGGCCCTAAAGGGTTCTCCTAAACAGAGGCTTTGTCACAGCTCCAACGTGCAAGTTTCCCATGTGTAGATGAGATGTTTTCTGATGGGTGAGTCAAGAAACAGCTATATGCTGCTTTTGAAAGCCAGGCCTCTGAGGAGAGATGCCTGGAAACCAAAGCAATGGATCTGATTAGTGCCTAGGGGCCTGTTCTTTCCTTTTTACCTCTGAGGACATCTGTCTATGGGTCTGAGTGCAGGTAGGTGCTCAGTTGGGCTCAGATTGCCCCTGTCTTTCCTGGGAAGCCACCACTATTGAGATGGATTAGGGACTTTGGAGGTTTATCCTATTAGAAGGGTTGTGGCCATTGGAATGGGCACACACAATTCCTTGGAGAGGGCAAGTACAGTCCTCAGGTTTGGCTCCAGGGGCCTGAGCCTGTAGGTTGTGTAGGCCAGCGCTGTTTGGACAGTTGTCTGAAAACACAAACTCGGCTTATGTTTCGGGTCATAGGTATGGCAGGACTGATCTACAGACCATGAGGAGAACTCTTCGGGAATTGAAAGAAGGGCGAGTGTGAGGCTCCTGCTCAAGTTTTTGTCTCTGGATATCGTGTCACTCATGGTCGTGCAATTTCTGGGTGACTTCATGGGAAATGGACGAGTCTTACTCTCTGGTGGTTTGGCCCCGTCCAAAGAGTTTTGGGTCATTCTGTGGGCTGGAAGAAGTCCGTTTGTTGTTGTTGTTGTTGTTGTTTTCTTTTTTAACCACAAGTTTCCCACCAAATGATGGATTCCAGAGTAGAGCCCTGGGGAGGGGCGACTGGACAATCAGAAATCTGGTTAAAAATTGGGGCCTAGGGACATGTCAAGCCCATTATGACATCTAATGGTCCAGCCACTGAGAGGACTTACTAGAGGACAGGACTCATGCTGAGGGTCACAATGCGTGTGTATGCCCTCGTCGCACTCAAGAATGGGCGGGGCCTCAGGGTGAATGCTGGTTTCTCCTACACTGAACGTTGGACAACGTGCCAACCACAAGGGTTCTTGACATGGGTAAGGAGGAGTTCTGATTTCTGCATCACACTCACCCCTGGGCAGTGATTGGAGATAAGGTCTCGGTTCTGAAGCCTGAAAACTGAGGTAGGGAAGAGATGATGACCTAAGGCCATGGCGGGTTTTATGTGCTCTGTGTGCGGTCAGCTTTCTGGGTGTTGGTCAGGAGGTCCGGGCTCAGGTTGTGTTCGACAGTGCATTAGGGCCCAGGTTAGACTATATAATTTGGGTAAAGTCGAGTGCTGTGTAGTTTTACCCGCATTTAAGGTGCCCGGGCAGGTCATGAGGCAATAATTTTTTTTTGAGAGGGCAGGCAGAGTGCTGCATTGTGGGTCCGGAATTGCCAAACTTGAGTGCTTTGGGGCCAGGAGTGTGAGGACGGAAGTCTGAGAAGACAAGCTAGACTTGGGTTTCAGGGCGAGGGCACGGCAGGTACCCCCTGCAGATCTGAACCAATATCTCATGCATCTAAAGTCAGGGCGAGGATCAGACGTTGGCTCAGGTGGGAGTTTCTGAGCATGACGGCCGCTTCATGAAGGGAGCGGAATCTCGAGGCCATTGAGTTTTTCCCACGTTCGGAGTTGTGGGATGCCCCCTTCAAGGATTCCTTCTGCGGGACAATTGAGACCTGTTGGACAGCTCCAGGACATCCCATATGGAATGACTTCAGAGCACCGTTCGCGGATGGATGCCTGGGAAGCCCGCCGCACATTCCAATTGTCTCCTAGCAACAAGACAGTTTAGATCTGATGGCTCTGCGGGAGCAACCGGGGTGGCTGAGTTGAAATGGACTTTCCTGAGGATGGGTCCTAATGTGTTTTTGTGTCCATGAGGACCTTGGAATGGGGCGGTGGCACCGGGACCCTGAAGTACTCTCCTAAGCTTTGGACATGGCTCCCGGCACAGGTTTCCTTGTGGAGACGAGATGAGTTCTGATGGGTGCCTCAGGAAAACCCCTATGCTCGTATTGGAATCAGGCTTTTGAGGACACATGCCTGTAACCCAAAGCAATGGATCCTATTATGGCCTAGGGTCCTGTCTGGTTCAATCTTCTTCTCTGTGGACATCCATCTATGGTATGAGTGGAGGTCGATTATCAGCTGGTGTCAGACAGCCCTTGTTTGTTCCGGGCGACCTACACTATTGGGATGGCCTCAGGGACTTTGGAGGTTTCTCCTAATTTGTACGATTTTGGACCATGGAATGGGCAGAATTCCCATGGATTGGTAGGCACAGTCCTAATGTGTGGCTCCAGGGGCCCAGCCTGGAGGGTGTGTGGCCCAAGATTTTGAGGACAGAAGTCTGAAAACACAAACTCAGCTTAGGTTTGGGGACGTAGGTATGGCAGGACCGATCTACAAACCATGAGAAGAACTCTTCAGGATATGAAGAAAATGCGAGTCTGAGGCGCTTGCTCAGGCTTTTGTCTCTGGATTTTGTATCAGCGATGGCTGTGGAATGTCGGGGAGGCCTCATGGGCCATGGACGAATCTTCCTCTCTGAGGATTTGGCCTGATTCCCAATCGCTTTTCGTCAATCTCTGGGATGGGAGGATTCATTTCAGTTTTGTTACCTCAGGTGTCCCACCAAAAGAGGAATTCCAAAGCCAAGCTGTGGGGAAGACTGAAGGGACAACCCGAACTATGGTTAAAAATTGGGGCCTAGGGGCATGGCAAGCCCAATAAGCTATCTCTTCATCCAGCCACTGAGTGGCCTTACTTTAGGACTGGGCTCAGCCTGAGCGTCATAATGTGTGTTTGTGACCAATGTGCCCCGTGAGCATGGGCGGGGCCTTATGGGCCACACTGGTTTCAACTACACTGAACGTTGGACAACATGCCAACCACAAGGTTTCTTGCCATGGGGAAGGAGTTCTGATTTCTGCATCACCTTCAACCCTGGGCAGTGATTGGAGATAAGGTCTAGGTTCTGAAACCTGAAAACCGAGGTTGGGAAGAGATGACGACCTAAGGCCATGGCGGCTCGATGTGCTCAGTGTGCGGCCAGCTGTCTGGGTGGGTCCAGGGGGTCCAAGCTCAGGCAGTGTCAGAAAGGGCATTAGTGCCCTGGTCAGCCTATGTATTGGCGGTACAGCCAAGGTCGGTGCAGGTTGATCCTCATTTGGGGTTACTGGGTAGCCCCAGAGGACAATGTTTTTCTTTTGGAGAGCAGGCAGAGTGCTGCATTGTAGTTCTGGATTGCCCAACTGGAGGGCTTGTGGGCCAGGTGTCTGATGACAAAAGTCTGAGAACACAAGCTTGGCTTAGTTTTCTGGGTGAGGCCATGGCAGGCACAATCTACAGACCTGAATCGAAATCTCGTGCATCTGAAGTCAGGGCGAGGATCAGATGATCGCTCAGGTTGGAGTTTCTGTCCCTGATGGCCCCTTCATGAATGGGGGGGGCATCACGAGGCCATGGGTGTTTTCCCACGATGGGAGTTGTGAGAAGCTCCAAACTGCAGAGAGTCTTCTGCAGGACAATTGAGACCTGTTGTTTGGGTCCAGGCCAATGATTCTGAGCAGGGTTCTAAGGATGGATGGCTGGGTAGCCCACCTCGCATTCCAATTGTCTCCTAGCAACCAGACAGGTTAGATCTCCTGGACCTGTGGGGAGCAACCGAGGACGCTGAGTTGAAATGGACACCCCTGGGGATGGGTCCTAACGTGCTTTTGTGTCTATGGAGACCTTGGAATGAAGCGCTGGCACTGGGGCCCTAAAGGGTTCTCCTAAACAGAGGCTTTGTCACAGCTCCAACGTGCAAGTTTCCCATGTGTAGATGAGATGTTTTCTGATGGGTGAGTCAAGAAACAGCTATATGCTGCTTTTGAAATCCAGGCCTCTGAGGAGAGATGCCTGGAAACCAAAGCAATGGATCTGATTAGTGCCTAGGGGCCTGTTCTTTCCTTTTTACCTCTGAGGACATCTGTCTATGCGTCTGAGTGCAGGTAGGTGCTCAGTTGGGCTCAGATTGCCCCTGTCTTTCCTGGGAAGCCACCACTATTGAGATGGATCAGGGACTTTGGAGGTTTATCCTATTAGAAGGGTTGTGGCCATTGGAATGGGCACACACAATTCCTTGGAGAGGGCAAGTACAGTCCTCAGGTTTGGCTCCAGGGGCCTGAGCCTGTAGGTTGTGTAGGCCAGCGCTGTTTGGACAGTTGTCTGAAAACACAAACTCGGCTTATGTTTCGGGTCATAGGTATGGCAGGACTGATCTACAGACCATGAGGAGAACTCTTCGGGAATTGAAAGAAGGGCGAGTGTGAGGCTCCTGCTCAAGTTTTTGTCTCTGGATATCGTGTCACTCATGGTCGTGCAATTTCTGGGTGACTTCATGGGAAATGGACGAGTCTTACTCTCTGGTGGTTTGGCCCCGTCCAAAGAGTTTTGGGTCATTCTGTGGGCTGGAAGAAGTCCGTTTGTTGTTGTTGTTGTTGTTGTTGTTGTTGTTGTTGTTTTCTTTTTTAACCACAAGTTTCCCACCAAATGATGGATTCCAGAGTAGAGCCCTGGGGAGGGGCGACTGGACAATCAGAAATCTGGTTAAAAATTGGGGCCTAGGGACATGTCAAGCCCATTATGACATCTAATGGTCCAGCCACTGAGAGGACTTACTAGAGGACAGGACTCATGCTGAGGGTCACAATGCGTGTGTATGCCCTCGTCGCACTCAAGAATGGGCGGGGCCTCAGGGTGAATGCTGGTTTCTCCTACACTGAACGTTGGACAACGTGCCAACCACAAGGGTTCTTGACATGGGTAAGGAGGAGTTCTGATTTCTGCATCACACTCACCCCTGGGCAGTGATTGGAGATAAGGTCTCGGTTCTGAAGCCTGAAAACTGAGGTAGGGAAGAGATGGTGACCTAAGGCCATGGCGGGTTTTATGTGCTCTGTGTGCGGTCAGCTTTCTGGGTGTTGGTCAGGAGGTCCGGGCTCAGGTTGTGTTCGACAGTGCATTAGGGCCCAGGTTAGACTATATAATTTGGGTAAAGTCGAGTGCTGTGTAGTTTTACCCGCATTTAAGGTGCCCGGGCAGGTCATGAGGCAATAATTTTTTTTTGAGAGGGCAGGCAGAGTGCTGCATTGTGGGTCCGGAATTGCCAAACTTGAGGGCTTCGGGGCCAGGAGTGTGAGGACGGAAGTCTGAGAAGACAAGCTAGACTTGGGTTTCAGGGCGAGGGCACGGCAGGTACCCCCTGCAGATCTGAACCAATATCTCATGCATCTAAAGTCAGGGCGAGGATCAGACGTTGGCTCAGGTGGGAGTTTCTGAGCATGACGGCCGCTTCATGAAGGGAGTGGAATCTCGAGGCCATTGAGGTTTTCCCACGTTCGGAGTTGTGGGATGCCCCCTTCAAGGATTCCTTCTGCGGGACAATTGAGACCTGTTGGACAGCTCCAGGACATCCCATATGGAATGACTTCAGAGCACCGTTCGCGGATGGATGCCTGGGAAGCCCGCCGCACATTCCAATTGTCTCCTAGCAACAAGACAGTTTAGATCTGATGGCTCTGCGGGAGCAACCGGGGTGGCTGAGTTGAAATGGTCTTTCCTGAGGATGGGTCCTAATGTGTTTTTGTGTCCATGAGGACCTTGGAATGGGGCGGTGGCACCGGGACCCTGAAGTACTCTCCTAAGCTTTAGACATGGCTCCCATGCACAGGTTTCCTTGTGGAGACGAGATGAGTTCTGATGGGTGCCTCAGGAAAACCCCTATGCTCGTATTGGAATCAGGCTTTTGAGGACACATGCCTGTAACCCAAAGCAATGGATCCTATTAAGGCCTAGGGTCCTGTCTGGTTCAATCTTCTTCTCTGTGGACATCCATCTATGGTATGAGTGGAGGTCGATTATCAGCTGGTGTCAGACAGCCCTTGTTTGTTCCGGGCGACCTACACTATTGGGATGGCCTCAGGGACTTTGGAGGTTTCTCCTAATTTGTACGATTTTGGACCATGGAATGGGCAGAATTCCCATGGATTGGTAGGCACAGTCCTAATGTGTGGCTCCAGGAGCCCAGCCTGGAGGGTGTGTGGCCCAAGACTTTGAGGACAGAAGTCTGAAAACACAAACTCAGCTTAGGCTTGGGGACATAAGTATGGCAGGCCCGATCTACAAACCATGAGAAGAACTCTTCAGGATATGAAGAAAGTGCGAGTCTGAGGCGCTTTCTCAGGCTTTTGTCTCTGGATTTTGTATCAGCGATGGCCGTGGAATGTCGGGGAGGCCTCATGGGCCATGGACGAATCTTCCTATCTGAGGATTTGGCCCGATTCCCAATTGCTTTTCGTCAGTCTCTGGGATGGGAGGACTCATTTCAGTTTTGTTACCTCAGGTGTCTCACCAAAGAGGAATTCCAAAGCCAAGCTGTGGGGAAGACTGAAGGGACAACCCGAACTATGGTTAAAAATTGAGGCCTAGGGGCATGGCAAGCCCAATATGCTATCTCTTCATCCAGCCACTGAATGGCCTTACTTGAGGACCGGGCTCAGCCTGAGGGTCACAATGTGTGTTTGTGACCAATGTGGCCTGCCAGCATGGGTGGGGCTTCATGGGCCACACTGGTTTCAACTACACTGAACTTTGGACAACATGCCAACCACAAGGTTTCTTGCCATGGGGAAGGAGTTCTGATTTCTGCATCACCTTCAACCCTGGGCAGTGATTGGAGAGAAGGTCTAGGTTCTGAAACCTGAAAACCGAGGTTGGGAAGAGATGACGACCTAAGGCCATGGCGGCTCGATGTGCTCAGTGTGCGGCCAGCTGTCTGGGAGGGTCCAGGGGGTCCAGGCTCAGGCAGTGTCAGAAAGGGCATTAGTGCCCTGGTCAGCCTATGTATTTGGGGTACAGCCAAGGTCGGTGCAGGTTGATCCTCATTTGGGGTTACTGGGTAGCCCCAGAGGACAATGTTTTTCTTCTGGAGGCCCGGCAGAGTGCTGCATTGTAGTTCTGGGTTGCCAAACTGGAGGGCTTGTGGGCCAGTAGTCTGACGACAAAAGTCTGAGAACACAAGCTAGGCTTAGTTTTCTGGGTGAGGCAATGGAAGGCACAATCTACAGACTTGAATCGAGATCTCGTTCATCTGAAGTCAGGGCGAGGATCAGACGATCGCTCAGGTTGGAGTTTCTGTCACTGATGGCCTCTTCACTAATGGTGGGGGCATCACGAGGCCATGGGTGTTTTCCCACGATGGGAGTTGTGAGAAGCTCCAAACTGCAGAGAGTCTTCTGCAGGACAATTGAGACCTGTTGTTTGGGTCCAGGCCAATGATTCTGAGCAGGGTTCTAAGGATGGATGGCTGGGTAGCCCACCTCGCATTCCAATTGTCTCCTAGCAACCAGACAGGTTAGATCTCCTGGATCTGTTGGGAGCAACCGAGGACGCAGAGTTGAAATGGACAGCCCTGGGGATGGGTCCTAACGTGCTTTTGTGTCTATGGAGACCTTGGAATGAAGCGGTGGCACTGGGGCCCTAAAGGGTTCTCCTAAACAGAGGCTTTGACACAGCTCCAACGTGCAAGTTTCCCTTGTGTAGATGAGATGTTTTCTGATGGGTGAGTCAAGAAACAGCTATATGCTGCTTTTGAAATCCAGGCCTCTGAGGAGAGATGCCTGGAAACCAAAGCAATGGATCAGATTAGTGCCTAGGGGCCTGTTCTTTCCTTTTTAACTCTGGGGACATCTGTCTATGGGTCTGAGTGCAGGTAGGTGCTCAGTTGGGCTCAGATTGCCCCTGTCTTTCCTGGGAAGCCACCACTATTGAGATGGATCAGGGAGTTTGGAGGTTTATCCTATTAGAAGGGTTGTGGCCATTGGAATGGGCACACACAATTCTTTTGGAGAGGGCAAGTACAGTCCTCAGGTTTGGCTCCAGGGGCCTGAGCCTGTAGGTTGTGTAGGCCAGGGCTGTTTGGACAGTTGTCTGAAAACACAAACTCGGCTTATGTTTCGGGTCATAGGTATGGCAGGACTGATCTACAGACCATGAGGAGAACTCTTCGGGATTTGAAAGAAGGGCGAGTGTGAGGCTCTTGCTCAAGTTTTTGTCTCTGGATATCGTGTCACTCATGGTCGTGCAATTTCTGGGTGACTTCATGGGAAATGGACGAGTCTTACTCTCTGGTGGTTTGGCCCCGTCCAAAGACTTTTGGGTCATTCTGTGGGCTGAAAGAAGTCCGTTTTTTTTTTTTGTTGTTGTTGTTGTTGTTGTTGTTGTTTTCTTTTTTAACCTCATGTGTCCCACCAAATGATGGATTCCAGAGTAGAGCCCTGGGGAGGGGCGACTGGACAATCAGAAATCTGGTTAAAAATTGGGGCCTAGGGACATGTCAAGCCCATTATGACATCTAATGGTCCAGCCACTGAGAGGACTTACTAGAGGACAGGACTCATGCTGAGGGTCACAATGCGTGTGTATGCCCTCGTCGCACTCAAGAATGGGCGGGGCCTCAGGGTGAATGCTGGTTTCTCCTACACTGAACGTTGGACAACCTGCCAACCACAAGGGTTCTTGCCATGGGTAAGGAGGAGTTCTGATTTCTGCATCACACTCACCCCTGGGCAGTGATTGGAGATAAGGTCTCGGTTCTGAAGCCTGAAAACTGAGGTAGGGAAGACATGATGACCTAAGGCCATGGCGGGTTTTATGTGTTTGTTTGTTACCAGAGAGATCTTAGAATGTGCTGGGGGCTAAGGGGCTGTGCATAATTCATATACCCCGACCCTTGACACAAGTTGAAGAGCACGAATTCCATCTGGGGACAGGAGATATTCTATTGTGGGGTTCAGGGACCAATCTTCTGACTCAGGACCATTGACTTGGGTGTCTTCCTGGATGGAGGTGATCAGGGTGTTGCACACTGTGCATTTGTGTCCAGAGTGGCCTCCAATATTGGACTGGGCTCAGGGGACTTGCAGGTCTCTCCTAATCTGGAGGGTTTGGGCAACTGTGATGGACACAGTTTCATTGGGGATAGCAGGATCTTTCCTGTGGTGTGGCTACAGAGACACATCATAGAGGGCATGTGAGCCATGGTTTTGGGAAAGAAGTCTGCAAACACAAACTTGGGGTAGGGTTAATGGCGATGTGATCACAGTCCCAATGCATAGGTCTGTAAGGCAGCTCGTCTGGAACTGTAAACCAGGTGATTCGAAGGTGGTAGCACAGTCTCTTGTATCTGGATTGTGTGTCCAGGATGGCCTCGGAATGAAGGTGTGGTCTTATGGAGCCCTGGGAGATTTTTCCTCTCTACGCATCCTGGCAGCTCCTAATAGTTTTCTCAGGGGAGGGAAGATTGCTGTTTTCCATCATAGGGGTGCTTCAAAACAGATATTCCAGAGACGGGCTCTGGTTATGTTGGCATGGAAAATCCCACGAAGTGTTAGGATTTGGTCCTAAGGGCATACCAGGCCTGCGATGCGGGACCCTGCAGAAACAACTGAGAGCATTTGTTTGAATGCATGCTAAGGTTGAGGGACACAATGCCTGCTTTGGCCCAGGCAGCCCTTATGATTGGGTGTTGTCTCATTGGCCATGCACCTGGTTCTAATTCTGAGGGTTGGGCACCCATAGCAACAGCCAGGCTTCCTGCCATGGGGAAGGAGGAGTTCTCAATTGTGCTTCAGGTTCCCCCACTGGTAGGGATTCCAGCAAAGGTCTGGGATAGTTGCCAGAATACCAAGGATGGGTAGAGATGACTGGGCCATGGCCAGTCCCACATGCTGGATAAGGGCCCCACACTCTGGGTGGCTGACACGAGGTTGGGGCTCAGGCTCTCTCAGACACAGCGCTAGTGGCCAGCGCAAAGTATAAATCGGGGTTCCCTCGAGGGCCAAGTAGATTGATCTTCATGGGGAGTTTCTGGGCAGACTCACCAGGCCCTTCTTTCTATGGGGAAGGCAGAATGTTGCGTTTTGTCTCCCTAATTCCCTCTCAAGAGGACTTGCAGTCCAGTAGGGTGAGGATGGAATTGTAAACCCAAACTATGCAAGAATACAGTGTCAAGTGAAAGGTATTTCCAGTGTGCGTGACTGATTCGAATATCCAGCACCTGAGTAAGAGCAGATGTCAGATGTTTGCTCATGCTGGAATTTGTGTCTATGATGACTAACAAATGGAGGGTTGGCATCAAGAGAATGTGGAGGACTTCCCAGGCTGGGGCTTGTGAGATGCTCCAAACAACCAAGGTTTCCTTCAACCTGACAGGAGCAGTCTTATTTGTTTGCTCTAGGGTTCCCTATGTGGAATTTTTGTGTAGCAGAGAACTACCTCTTGGATGCCTAGAAAGCACACGTCCATTGACCTTTGTACCTGAGGAACATGGCAGATTCGTTTCATGGCTCTTGGGCAAAGTACCAACACCTTGAGTTGGCATCAAGTCTCAGGAAGTTGGGTCACAATGCTGGTTTGTTACCAGGGAGATCATAGAAGCTGCTGGGGCTAATGGGTCATGCAGGATCCATCTACCCTGAAAGTTGGACATAGATCCAAGAGCACATTTTCCTTCTGGAGACAGGAGATGTTCTGTTGTGGGAATCAGGGACCACATGTTGTATCATAACTTGGTATTCCAGAACAGGACTCTGAGAACAGATGTCTGAAGACCCAATCTAGGGTTCCAGTGAAGTCCTAGGGGCATGTCAGGTTCAATCATCTGACTCAGAACCATTGACTTGGCTTTCTGCCTCGATGGAGGTGCTCAGGGTGTTTCAGACTGCACGTTTGCATCCAGAGCAACTGCCAATATTGGGGTGGGTTCAGGGGCCTGGCAGGTTTCTCCTAATCTGGAGGGTTTGGACAACCTGATGGGCACAGTTTTCTTGGGGATGGCATGAACTTTCCTGTGATGTGGCTTGAGGGACCACATCTTGGTGGGCATGTAAGCCATGGTTTTGGGAGAGAAGTCGGCAAACACAAACTGGGGTTAGGGTTAGTGTCGAGATGATCACAGGCCCAATGCATAGACATGGAGGGCAGCTCGTCAGGAAATGTAAATAGGATGACTCGAAGGCGGTAGCAAAGACTTTTCTCTCTGGATTGTGTGGACAGGATGGCCTTGGAATGCAGGTTTGTTTTCATGGGTCCATGGGAAATTTTTTCTCTCTAAGGATCCTGGCGGCTCCCAATAGTTTGGTGCCTTTCTCAGGGAAGGGAAGAGTGCTGTTTTCCATCTTAATGGTGCCCCAAACAGGGATTCTGAGACGGACTCTGGGTCTGGGCACCTGGAAAATCCCACCAAGGGTTAGGATTTGGGCCTAGGGGCATACCAGGCCTGCAATGCTGGTACTGGAGGAGCAACTGAGGGTGTTTGTTTGAAAACATGCTCAGGCTGAGGATCACCATGCCTGCCTGTGCCCATGTCGGCCCTCAGGAGTGGGCATGGTCTCCTTGGCCATGCAGCTGGCTCCCACGCTGAGGGTTGGACAACCAATATTCCTGCCATGGGGAAGGAGGTGTTCTCTATTGTGTTTCAGGTTCGCCATTGGCAGGAATTCCAGCAAAGTTTGGGGGACAGATGACTGGATACCAAGGATGGGTACAGATGATGGCCCAGGGCCATGGCCGATCTCTCATGCTAAATATGGGCCCTCACCTCTGGGTGGCTGACACGAGGTCGGGGCTTAGACTCTGTCAGACACAGCACTAGTGGTCAAGGAAATCTATTAATCAGGGTT
Organism: Mustela nivalis; assembly: GCF_964662115.1. Lineage (NCBI taxonomy): Eukaryota > Metazoa > Chordata > Mammalia > Carnivora > Mustelidae > Mustela > Mustela nivalis. The sequence goes on along the minus strand of NW_028136005.1, from coordinate 57,574 downwards.
GCCTCGTAGTCTGAGTAGATTGATCCTCATGTGCAGTTTCTGGGCAGACTCAACAGGTCCTTCTTCTTTCTATGTGGAAGGCAGAATACTGCGTTGTGGCTCCAGAATTCCCTATCAAGAGATATTGTGGACCAGTGTGGTGAGGATAGAATAGTAATACAAAGCTATGGTTAAGTTCAGTGAAAAGCAAAAGGCAGTTCCAGTGTGCAGCTGCCGTTTCGAATATCCAGCACCTGAGTAAGGGTGGATGTCAGATGTTTGCTCACACTGGAGTTTGTGTCTGTGATTACCCACAAATGGAAGGGTGGCATCAAGAGGCCATGGAGGATTTCCCATGCTGGGGCTTGTGAGATGCTCCAAATAGCAAAGTTTCTTTCTACCGGCAGGAGAAGTCTGGTTTGTTTTCTCTGGTTTCTCCATGTGGAAAGTTTTGTAGCAGAGAACCCCACTGGGATGCCTGGAAATCACCCCTCCATTGACCATTGCAGCTGAGGAACATGGCAGGTGCATTTTGGTGGCTCTGGGGCAATATATCGAGACCTTGAGTTGACATGGAGTCTCATGAAGATGGGGCACAATGATGGTTTGTTACCAGGAATATCATAGAATGTGCTGGTTGCTAAGGGGCCATTCAGGATCCAAATACCCTAAGGGTATGACACAATTCCAGGAGCATGGCTTCCTTTTTGGGGAGGACATATTCTGTTCTGTGGCTCAGGGACTATATATTTTATCATAAGTTGATATTCCAGAGCAGGCCTCTGACGACAGATACCTGTAAACCTAATCTAGTGTGCCAATGAAGTCCTCGGGGCATGTCAGGTTCAATCTTCTGACTCAGGAGCATTGACTTGGGTGTCTGCCTGTATGGAGGTGATCAGGGTGTCTCAGACTGTGCATTTGTGCCCAGAGCGGCCTCCATTATTTGGCTGCGCTCAGGGGCCTTGCAGGTTTCTCCTAATCTAAAGGTATCGGGCAAAAGTGATGGGCACAGTTTCCTTGAGGATCTCAGGCACAGTCTTGTGGTGTGCCTTCAGATGCCAGAACCTGGAGGTCATGTGAGCCATGGTTTTAGGAAGGAAGTCTGCAAACACAAACTCAGTTTAGGTTAATGGCAAGGTGATTGCAGGCCCAATGCATAGACCTGGATGGCAGCTCATCAGGAACTGTAAATCCGATGACTCAAAGGTGATAGCACATGATATGTATCTGGATTGTATGTCCAGGATGGCCTCGGAATGCAGGTGTGTTCTCATGGGTCTATGGCAGATTTTTCCACTCAAGGATCCTGGTGGCTACCAAGAGTTTGGTGACTATCTCGGGGAAGGGAAGAGTGCTGTTTTCCATCTTAAGGGTCCCCCAAAATAGGGATTCCAGAGATGGGCTCTGTGTCTGGGCCCCTGTAAAAGCCCACCAGGGTTAGGATTTGGGCCTAGGTGTGTACTAGGCCTGCAATTCGGGGTCCCAGAGATGCAATTGAGAGCGTTTGGTTGAAAGCATTCTCAGGCTGAGGTCACAATGCCTGCTTGTGCCCGGGGAAGCCATCATGATTGCACATGGTCTCCTTGGCCATGGAGCTGCCTTCCACTTTGAGGGTTGAGCAACTATCCCAACTGTCAGAATACCTTCCATGGGGAAGGAGGAGTTCTCTATTGTGCTTCAGGTTCCCCCAATGGCAAGGATTTCAGCAAAGGTGTGGGTACAGATGCCTGAATACCAAGAATAGAAGAGAAGACAGACTTGGGCCATAGCTGGTCTCACATGCTGGATATGGGCCCTGATCTCTCCGTGGCTGACACTAGGTCCTGGCTTAGGCTATGTCAGACACAGCACTAGTGCCCAGGGCAGCCTATGAATCAGGGTTCCGTCTAGCACCGAGAAGATTGACCATCATATGGAGTTTCTGGGCAGACTCTCCAGGCCCTTTTTCTTTCTATGGGGAAGGCAGAATATTGTGTTGTAGCTCCAGAATTCCCTCACAATAGGGCTTGTGGACCAGTAGACTGAGGATGGAATTGTAAACCCAAGCTATGGCTTAATTCAGTCAAACTAAAGGCAGTTCCAGTGTGCAGCGATCGAATTGAAATCCAGCACCTGAGTAAGGGCGGATGTCAGATGTTTGCTCATGCTGGAGTTTGTGTCTATGATGACTGACAAATGGAGTGGTGGCTTCAAGAGGAAATGGAGGATTTCCCACGCTGGGGCTTGTGAGATGCTCCAAACAGAAGGTTTCCTTCTACCGGACAGGGGCATTCTGTTTTTTTGTCTCAAGGGTCCCCGCCAATTGCAAAGTTTGTGTAGCAGAGCACCCCCGTATGGTTGCCTGGAAACCACACCTCCACTGACCATTGCAGCTTAGGAACATGGCAAGTTCATTCTGGTGGCTCTGGAGCGAAGTACTAAGGGCTTATTTTTACATGGAATGTCATGAACATGGGTAACAATGCTGTTTTGTTACCTGGGAATTCTTAGCCTCTCATCTGTACACATCCTTGGTATTAAGGCAACTTTCCACAGACCTTTCCTGTAACCCTGCCAATGGGGGAACCTGAAGAACAATAGAGAACTCCTCTTTCCATTGCAGGAAGCCTGGCTGTTGCAATGGGTGTCCAACCCTCAAAGTGGGATCCAGCTATATGGCCAATGAGACTACGCCCTCTCCTGAGGGCCCCCCTGGGCACAAAGAGGCATGATGACCCTCAGCCTGAGCATGCTTTCAAACAAGCCCTCTCTGTTACACCATTAATATCCTGCATTGCAGGCCTGGAATGCCCCTAGGCCCAAATCCTAACACTTGGTGGGATATCCGGGCATTCAGACCCAGAGTCCGTCTCTGGAATCCCTGTTTTGGCATAAGCCTAAGTTGGAAAACAGCATTCTTCCCTGTTTTGGAGCACCCCTAAGATGGAAAAGAGCACTCTTTTCTTCTCTGAAAAACCACCAATCTATGGAGATCCACCAGGATCCTTAGAGAGGAAAAGTCTCCCATTGAACCATGAGACCACGTCTACATTCAGAGCCCATCCTGGACACACAATCCAGATAGAAAAGCCTGTGCTACCAGCTTTCAGTCACCCTAATTACAGTTCCTGACGTGATGCCTTCTAGGTCTATGCATTGGACCTGCGATCTCCTTGCCACTATCCCTGACCCAAATTTGTGTTTGCAGACTTCCCTCCCAAAACCATGGCTCTCATATCCTCAAGGAGGTGGTCTCTGAAGCCTTACCACAGGACTGGGCCTGCCATCCCCAAGGAAACTGTGCCCATCACAGTTCCCCAAAGCCTCCAAGTTAGGAGAAACCTGCAAGGCCCCTGAGCCCACCCCAATATTGGAAGTGGCTCTGGATGCAAATGCACAGTCTGAAACACCCTGATCACCTACATCCAGTCAGACAACCATATCAATGGTCCTTAGTAAGAAAATTGAACCTGATGGGCACCAAGGACATCATTGGATCTCTAGATTAGGTTGCAAGCATCAATCCTCAGAGGCCTGTTCTTGAATACCAAGTCAGGATACAACATATGTACCCTGAGCCACAAAACAGAACATCTCCTCTCCCAAGATGGAACCTGTGCACATCGACCTGTGCCAAACCCTCAGCGTGGCCCATAGCCACCAATACATTCTAAGACCTCCCTTGTAACAAACCAGTTTTGGGACACATCTGTAAGAGATTCCAAGTCAACTCAAGGCCTTGGTACTTGGCACCAGAACCACCAAAACGAACCTGTCATGTTCCTCAGCTGCAATGGTCATTGGACGTGTGCTTTCCAGTCATCCATGCGGGAGGGCTCTGCTACGCAAACTTCCACTTGAGGGACCCTGGAGGAAAAAAAAAACAGACTCCTCCTGTCCATTAGAAGGAAACCTTGTTGTTTGGATCATATCACAATCTTAAGTGTGGGTAATCCTCCATTGCCTCCTGAAGCCACCCCTCCATTAGTCGTCATCCTAGACACAAACTCAAGTGTGAGCAAATATCTGACATCTGCCCTTACTCAGGTGCTGGATATCTCGTATAAGCTGCTGCACATTGAAACTGACTTCCGCTTGGCACTCAATTTAAGCATAGCTGGTGTTTACAATTGCATTCTCACCCTATTTGTCCCCAAACCCTCTTGATAGGGAATTCTGGATCCATAAGGCAGCATTCTGCCTGCCCCACAGAAAGAAGTGCTTCGTGAGTCTGGCCAGAAACCCTACATGAGGATCAATTTACTCGGCCCTGGAGAGAACCCCAATATATAGACTTCTCTGGCCACTAGTGCTGTGTCTGACACAGCCTGAGCCCAGACCTCGTGTCAGCCACCCAGAGAGCGGGGCCCATATCCAGCATGTGAGAACGGCCATGGCCCAAATCTGTCATCTCTATGCATCCTTGGTATTCAGGCATCTGTCCCCAGACATTTGCTGTAATCCCTGCCTATGGGGGAACATGAAGCACAATAGATATTTCCTCCTTCCCCATGGCTGGAAACCTGGCCATTAGAATGTGTGTCCATCCCTCAGTGTGGGAGCCAGAAAATGGACAATGGGACCACGCCCACTCCTGAGGGCCACCCTGGGCACAAACAGGCATTGTAATGCTCAGCCTGAGCATGCTTCCAAACAAGCCCTCTCAGTTGCACCACCAAGATCCTGCATTGCAGGCCTGGTCTGCCCATAAGCCCAAATCCCAACCCTTGGTGGGATTTTCCAGGCGCCTAGACCCAGAGCCCATCTCTGGAATCCCTGTTTTGGGGCACACCTAAGATCGAAAATAGCAGTCTTCCCATCTCAAAAAGTCATCAAAATATTGGGAGCCGCCAGTATCCTTAGAGGAAAAATCTCCCATGGACCCATGAGGCCACAGCTACATTCTGAGGTCACCCTAGACACACAATCCAGATATAAAAGCCTGTGCTTCCTCCTTCGGGTCATTCCAGTTACTGTTCCTGACGAGTAGCCTTCCAGGTCTACACATTGCCCTGCGATAACCTAGCCACTAAACCTAACCCGAGTTTGTGTTTGCAGACTTCCCTCCCAGAACCATGGCTCGCATGCCCTCCAGGGTGGAGTCTCTGGAGCCACACCACAGGACTCTGCTTGCCATCCCCATGGAAATTGTGCATGTCAGTTAACCAAACCCTCCAGAGTTGGTTGAAACATTCAAGGCCCCTGTGGCCACCCCAATATTGGATGTTACTCTGGACATAAGTGCGCAGTCTGAAACTCTCTGATCACCTACATCCTGGCAGACACCCAAGTCAACTTTCCTAAGTCTGAAGATTGAACCTCTCATGCCCCTGGGACTCATTGGAACCCTAGATTAGGTTGTCGGGCATCTGTCTTCAGAGGCCTGTTCTTGAATAGGAACTTATAATATGGCATGTGGTCCCTGAGCCACAAAACACTACATCTCATGTCCCAAGAAGGTAACCGTGCTTTTCGACCTGTGTTAAACCCTCAGGGTAGGAGAATCTTGCAGGCACCTTAGTCACCAACACATTCTAAGATCTACCTGGTAAAAAAAACGAGCATTGTAACCCATCTTCAAGTGATTCCATGTCAACTCAAGACCTTGGTGCTTTGCCCCAGAAGCACCGTAAAGAACCTGCATGTTCCTCAGCTGCATTGGTCAATGGAGGTGTGCTTTCCAGGCATCCATGTGGAAGGGCTCTGGTACCCATACTTTTCACATGGGGGGCCCTGCAGAAAACATACCAGACTCTAACTGTCCAGTAGAAAAAACAACCTTGCTGTTTGGAGCATCTCACATGCATCAGCCTCTTGATGCCACTCCTCCATTCGGTCATCAGAGACACAAACTCCAGTGTGCGTAAACATCTGAAATCCACCTTTACTCAGGTGCTGGATATTTCATTTGTTGGCCACGATAGATACAAACTCTATCATGAGCAGACATCTGACCCTCGCCTGTACTCAGATGCTGGAGATCTCGAAAAAACCACTGCACATTGGAACGGCCATGTTCTCGGCACTGAGATTAAGCATAGATTGTGTTTTCTGCCTTCTTTTCTCACACTCCTCGCCTTCAAGTCCCCCATATTGGGAATTTGGGAGCCACAATGCCTTCTGCCTGCCCACCAGAAAAAAGAGGTGCTCTATGGGTCTGCGTGAAACTCCATATAAGGTTCCACCAGCACAGCCCTCTATAGCACCACAATATCATAGGCCACCTTCTGAACTAATGCTTTGTCTGACACAGCTCGAGCCCCGACCTCCTGGTAGCCACCTAGATAGCGGGACTCATATCTGGCAGGTGTGACCTGCCTTGACCTGAGTCCTTCATCTCAAACCAACCTGGTTATTCACGTACCAGTCCCAGAACATAGCTCAAATTACTGTGCATGGGGGAATCTGAAGCACAAAAGAGTACTCCCCCTGCCTCATAGAAGGAAAATTAAATGTTGATATGGTGGTCCAACCCTCATATTGGGATCCAGGTGCATGGAACAAGAGCCAATGCCCACTCAGGATGGGCATCTGGGCAAAAACAGGCATTGTGACCCTTACCCTGAGACCCATTTCCAACAAGTCTCCATGGGAGCTGAACCAAAGCCCCACAGAGCCAGGCAGTCAAGCCTCTAGGCCCAAATACTAAGCCTTTGTAGGGTTATCCAGGCACAGGGACCTATAACCCATCTCTGGAATCCCTGTGTTGACGGAAACCCTGATACAGTAAACCACGCTCTCTCCTTCCCAGTGAGACACCAAACTCTTGAGTGCTGGGCTGAATCCCCAGAGAGATAGAATATTCCATGGACACATGAGGACACCCCACCATTCCAAGGCCATCCTAGACACAATCCAGACAGAAAAGCCTTTGCTCCTGCCTCCCAGCCACACGAATTTCAAATCCTGAGGAGCTGCCCTCAGCGTCTGCAGATCGGGGCTGCCATCACCTCCCTCCTAATTGATACACAATTTTGTGTCTAAAGACTTTGGTCCCAGAGCCCTTAACCACATTCCCTGCAGGATGGGGCTGACAGAACCACACTACATCACTGGGCCTGATCTCTGGATGAAATTCTGCCGTCTCAGTTGCACAAACCCTCCAGATTAGGAAAAGCATGCAAGGCCCCTGAGCCCACCCAAATTTCATAGGCCACTCTGGAAAAAATGCACAGTCTGACACAGCCTGAGCATCTACCTCCAGGAAGACTCACAGGTCAAAGTCCCTAAGTCCGAAGGTTGAGGATGACATGCCCCTACAACCTCATAAGAACCCTAGCCTAGATATTCAGGCCTCTGTGCCCAGAGGCCTGGTCTTGAAATCCAACATATGATCCGACATGTGGTCCCTGAGCCATACAAGAGAACCCCTCCTGTCCTGAGAAGGGAACCTGGCTCCTGGGAACTGGGTCTAACCCTCAGGTAGGAAAATCCTGCATGGCCACAGACCCACAACCACATTCTTTTTTTTTATATAGATTTTATTTATTTATTTGACAGACAGAGATCACAAGTAGGCATAGAGGAAGGCAGAGAGAGAGAGAGGAAGAAGCAGGCTCCCTGCTGAGCAGAGAGCCCGATGCGGGACTCAATCGCAGAACCCTGAGATCATGACCTGAGCCGAAGGCAGCGGCTTAGCCCATTGAGCCACCCAGGCACCCTCACCACCACATTCTAAGGTCTCCCTGGACACCAAGCAGCATTGTGACTCATTAGACTGAGAACATCCGTCAACTTAGATCACTTGGAAATTTGAACAAAAACCAGCAGATCAAGCCTGCAATGTTCCTCAGCTGCAATGGTCATGCAAGGAAGACTTCCCAGGCCCCCATCCAGAGACCTCTGCTGTCGAATCTTTCTATATGGGGGACTCTGGAGCCTTGTAAGCGGACTTCCCCTGTCCCACAGTAGGACACCTTGCTGTTTGGAGCAGCTCACAAGGTCCTGCTTGGGAAAATCTCCAAGAATTCTTGAGGCCACCCCACAATTCGTTGACCATCATGGATGCAAACCCAGCGTGAGCAGACATCTGACCCTCGCCCATACTCAGGTGCTGGAAATCTCGAAACAACCACTGCACAATGGAATGGTCCTGTGGTCGGCACTGAGCTTATCCGTGGCTTGTGTTTTCAGACTTCTGTCTTCACACTCCTCGCCTACAAGCCCTTCATATTGGGAATTCTGAAGCCACAGTGCAGCTTTCTGCCTGCCCACCAGAAAGAAGTGCCCTATGGGTCTTCGCAGAAACCCACATGAGGATCCTCCTGCACGGCCCTCAATGGCACCCCAATATAATAGACCGACCTCTGCATAAATTGTCTATCTGACACCGCCTGATCCCCGACCTCCTGTCAGCCACCCAGATAGTGGGCCCCATATCCTCCAGGTGGGTCCAACCTTGGCCCGAGGCCATCATCTTGAAGCAATCTGGATATTCAGGTACCTGTCCCAGACTTAGCTCAAATTCCTGCCCATAGGGGACTCGGAAGCACAAAAGAGTGCTCCTCCTTCCCCATGGCCAGAAAACTGAATGTTGAGATGGCTGTACAACCCTGAGTGGGAACCAGGTGCATGGTCCATGAGACCATGCCTACACAGGATGGGCAGCTGGGCACAAACAGGCATTGTGACCCTCACAATGAGACCCCTTTCCAAAGATCCCCCTTGGGATCTGGACCAGGAACCCAAATCGAAGCTTTGGTTAAGTTTTCCCAGTGTCTGGACCCAGAACCCATCTCTGGAATCCCTGTTTGGACAGGATCCCAGAGATGGAATACAGTCTTTTCTTCTTCCCCAGAAAGAAATCAAACTCTTGGGTGCCAAGCAGAATCACCAGAGTGGAAGAATATCCCATGGACACATGAGGTCACCCCTCCATTTAGTGGCCATCCTAGACACAAAATCCAGACAGAAAAGCCTGTGCTCCTCCCTCCCAGCCACCTGAATTTCAAATCCCGAGGAGCTTCCCTCAGGGTCTTCAGATTCGGACTGCCATCACCTCACTCCTATCTCTTATCCGAGGTTGTGTCTAAAGTCTTTGGTCCCAAAGTCCTGACACACATGACCTCCAGGATGGGGCCTCGAGAAACACATGACATCACTGGCCCTGCTCTCCTGAGGAAACCCTGCCCAACTCAGTTTCCCAAAATGTCCAGATTAGGAGAAAACTGCAAGGCCCCTGACTGCACCCCAATATCATAGGCCACTCTGGAAAAAGTGCACAGCCTGACACAGCCTCAGCACCTACCTCCAGGATGACATGCAGGCCAATGGCACTTAGTCCGAAGATTGAAACTTCCATGGCCCTAAAACCTCATCAGAACCCTAGCTTATGTTTTGAGGTCTCTCTCCCTAGAGGTCTGTTCTGGAAATTCAAGCATATGGTCCAACCTGTGGTCCGTGAGCCATACAAGAGCACACCTCCTGTCCCAAGAAGGAAACCTGGCTCCTGGGTACTGGGTCTAATCCTAAGGATAGGGAATCCTCAATGGTCAGAGAGCCGCCACCACATTCTAAGGTCTCCCTGGACACCAAGCAGCATTGGGACCTGTTAGACTGAGAACTTCCATCAACGCAAATCACTTGGAACTTGGAATCAGTGTCATTGGATCAAGCTTACCCTGTTCCTCAGCTGCAATGGTAACACGAGATTGGCTTCCCAGGCCTCCATTCAGAGAGCATTGCTATCGAATCTTCCATATGGGGGACCCTGGAGCCCTGTAAGAAGACTTCTGCTGCCCCTTAGTAGGACACCTTGATGTTTGGAGCAGCTCACAAGCTCCAGCTTGGAAAAACCTCCAAGAATTCTTGAGGCCTCCCCACCATTTGTTGGCCATCATGGATACAAACTCCAGCGTGAGCAGACATCTTCCCCTCGCCCAGGTGCTGAAGATCTCGAAACAACTGCTGTACATTGGAATAGACATGTGCTCGGCACTGAGCGTAACCGTAGCTTATGTTTTCATACTTCTGTCCTCACACTCCTCGCCTGCAAACCCTCCAACTTGGATATTCTGGAGCCGTAATGCAGCCATCTGCCTGCTCACCAGATAGAAGAAGTGAAGAAAGGGTCTGTGCAAAAATCCCCCATGAACATCCAGTTGCACAGCTCTCAAAAGCACCCCAATATCATAGGCCGTACTCTCCACGAATGTTCTGTCTGACACAGCTCGAGCCCGAGCTCCTGACAGCCACCCAGAAAGCAGGCCTCATTTTCTGCAGGTGGGTCCTGCCTTGGCCCGAGGACCTCATCTCAAAGTGAACTGGGTATTCAGGCACCTGTCCCAGAACTTAGCTCAAATTCCTGCCCATGGGGGAACCTGAAGCATAAAAAAGTACACCTCCTTCCCCATGGCAGGAAAACTGAATGTTGAGATGGCAGTCCAACCCTCAGAGTGGGAGCCAAGTGCATAGCCCATGAGGTCACACCCACTCAGCATGGGCATCTGGGCAAAAACAGGCATTGTGACCCTCAGAATGATACCCATTTCCAACAAGAACACTCGGGAGCTGTACCAGGAAAACATAGAGCAGGACCCTAGGCCCAAATCCTAAGCCTTGTTGAGGTGATCCAGGCTCCAGAACCCAGGACCCATCTCTGGAATGGCTGTTTGGACGGGATCCCTGACTCAGAAAACTGCGCTCCTCCCATCCCCCGGAAATACACCAAACTCTTGGGTGCCGAGCAGAATTCCCAGAGAGGTAGAATCTCACATGGACCCATGAGGCCACCCCTCCATTTCGTGGCCATCATAGACAAACAAGTCAGACAGAAAAGACTGTGCTCCTGCCTCACAGCCGTCCGAATTTCATATCTGGAGATGCTTCGCTCAGGGTCTGCAGATTGGGTCTGCCATCACCTCGAGCTTAACTCTTACCCGAGTTTGTGTCTGAAGACTTTGGACCCAGAGTCCTGACCCATATGCCCTCCAGGATGGGGCCTCCAGGAACACACAACAGCACTGGGCCAGCTCTCCCAAGGAATGTCAGCCTGTCTCAGTTTCCCAACCCACCAGATTAAGAGAAAATTGCAAGGCCCCTAATACCACCCCAATTCCATAGGAAGCTCCAGAAAAAATGCATAGTCTGACACAGCCTCAGAATATACCTCCAGGAAGACACCCAGGTCAATGGGAAGGGATGAAATGGCCTAACCCATGGCAGGTTCGATGTGCTGGGTGTGAAGCCAACTGTCTCAATGTCTCTCACAAGGTCTGGGCTCAGGCTATGTAAGACAGAGCATAGTGTTTAGGGTAGCCTATGCAATTGGAGTGTTGCCGAGGGCTGAGCAGGTTGATTTTCATTTGGGGTTTCTGAGCAATGCCATAGACAATGTTTTTCTTTGGGGGGCAGGCAGAGTGCTTCGTTCTGGAACCAGAATTCCCAAACATGAGGGCTTTTGGGCCAGGAGTGCTAGGGTAGAGTCTGAAAACAAAAGATAGGGTGAGGTTGGGAGCAGGCACACTCTGCAAAGGCTGAAAGGATATCTCATGCATCTGAAGTCAGGCTGAGGATCAGACGTTGGCTCAGGTTGGATTGTGCCCTTTATGGCACCTTCATGAAGCAGGTGCCTCATGAGGCCAACGAAATTTTCCCACGCTGAGTTTGGAGGTTGCCACAAACCACAAGGATTCCTTCTGCGAGACAGTCGAGTCCTGTTGAGTGGCTCCAGTACATACCATACGGAAGGACTGAAGAGGAGGGTTCAAAGGATGGATCCCTGAACAGCATGCCTCGCATTCCCTTTGGCCATTAACGACAAGATATGTTTGATCTGCTGGCTCTGGGGCAAGCTAACCAGCGGGCTGAGTTGAAATGGCCTCTCCTGAGGATGCGTCATAATGTGGGTTTCTGTCCATGGAGACCTTGGAATGTGATGGTTGTACTGTGGCCCTGCGGAATTCTCCGACCAGAAGGGTTTGATACAGATCCAGTAAGAAAGCACTCCATGTGGAGACGAGAGAGGTTTGGTTTGGAGCCTCAGAAAAACCTAATATGCTGGTATACGAAACCAGTCCTCTGAGGACAGACACATGAAAACTAAAGCTAAGGTTCATATTAGGGCCTAAGGGCCTGTCCATTTCAATCTTCTGTCTCTGGGGACACTGTCTGAGAGTCTAAATGGTGATAATGGCTCAGCTGGTGTCAGAGTGCCCCTTTTAGTCCAGGGCAGCCTACACTATCAGGATGCCCTCAGGGGCCTTGGAGCTTTTCCCTAACCTGTAGGGTTGTGGTCAATGGATTGGGCACACTTTCCTTGGAGAGGGCAGGCACAATCTTTCGCTGTGGCTCCAGATGCCCTAGCCTGGAGGTTGTGTGGGTCCAGGCTGTGGGCACAGAAGTCTGAAAACACAAACTCAGCTTATGAGTGGCGCCGAGGGTATGGCAGGCCGGATGTACAGATAGAGAGTGAGCTCCTTGGCTTGTGAATCAAGGGCGAGATTCCTTCAGGCTTTTGTCTCTGGATGCGTCCAGGATAGCCGTAGATTGTAGGGGGTGGCCTCAGTAACTGTGGACAAGTATCCCTCTCTGGAGATTTGTCCCAGCTAACCGGAGTTTGGGGTCATTTTGGGGGAAGGGTGGAGTCCTGTTGTCTGGCTCATGTGTCTCTCCAAGAAAGTGATTCCAGAGCAGAGCCCCAGGAACGGGGGGGAGACTGGAAAACTCAAACACTGGTGAGGATTGGGTGCATAGGGGCTTGGCACGCCCCATATGCGGGCTCTTGGTCAAGGCCCTGACAGGCCTTTCTTTGATATTGGGCTCATGCTGAGGGTCACAGAGTGAATTTGTGCCCAAGGCAGCACTCAAGTTTGGGCGTGGTTTCAGGGGAAATGAAGGTTTCTCCCACCCTGAAGGTGTGACTCCATGCCAAGAGCAAGCCTTACAGACATGGGGAAGAAGGAGTTCTGATTTGTGACTCAGATGCCCAACTGTGTGGGGAATTGATATAATATCTGGGTTTAGATATCTGAAAACCAAGGTTAGGAAGAGATAACGGCATAAGACCATGGCGTGTCAGAAGTGCTAGGTGTGTGGCCAGCTGTCTCCTTGCCTGTCTGGACGTCTGGCATAAGGCTGTGAAAGGCAGAGCATTAGTGCCCAGAGCAGCCTATCAAATCTGAGTGCCATCGAGGCAAGAGCAGGTTGATCCTCATCTGGGTTTTATGGAGAGCCCCACAAGTAAACGTTTTCTACCAGTGGGCAGTCACTGGGCTGGCTTGTGGTTCTGCAATTCCTACTCTGGAGGGATTGTTTGCCAGGAGTGTGAGGAAGGAAGTCTGAAAACACAAGCTAGAGTGAGGTTTGGGACCGAGGGCAAAGCAGGCCACGCTGCAGAGGCTGAATCAAGAACTCCTGCATTGCGGTCATGTCTACTATGAGACGTGCTTCAAGCTAGAGTTTTTGTCCATGATGGCCTCTCCCTGAAGGATATCAGGGGCTTCATGAGGCCCGGCAGGTTTGCCGTTTTCTCCTACACTGAAGGTTTGACTCACAGCCAGCAGCAAGGTTTCTTGCGATGGGGAAGGAGGGGTTCTGACTTGTGCATCAGGTTCCCCCTGTGAAGGGATTGGAGATAAGGTCTAGGTTCCGATGACTGAAAACCCAGGTTGGGAATGGACGGTGGCCTAAGGCAGTGGCGGGTCCAATGTGCTGGGTGTGCAGCCAGCTGTGTCGGTGTCTGTTGGAAGGTCTGGGCTCAGGCTATTTGCGACAGAGCATCAGTGTTTAAGGTAGCCTATGCAATTGGGGTGTTGCCGAGGGCCAAGCAGTTTGATCCTCATTTGGGGTTTCTGGGCATCACCATAGACAATGTTTTTCTCCTGGGAGGCAGGCAGAGTGCTTCAGTGTGGCCCCAGAATTCCCAGTAGGGAGGGTTTGTGGGCCAGGAGTGTGAGGACGGAAGTCTGAAAACACAAGCTAGGGTGAGGATTGGAGCCAAGGACAGAGCAGGCCCACTCTGCAGAGGCTGAATCAAAATCTCCTGCATCTGAAGTCAGGCTGAGGATCAGACGTTGGCTGAGGCTGGAGTATGTGTCCATGATGGCACCTTCATGAAGCGGGGGCCTCATGAGGCCAAGGAAGTGTTTCCACGCTGAATTTGGAGGTTGCCCCAAACCACAAGGTTTCCTTCTGCGGGACATTTGAGTCCTGTTGCATGGCTCCAGGACATACCATACGGAAGGACTGGAGAGCAGGGTTCGAAGGATGGATCCCTGTACAGCATGCCTCGCATTCCCCTTGGCCATAAGAAACAAAATATGTTTGATCTGCTGCCTCTGGGACACGCTACCAAGGGAGCCGAGTTGAAATGGCCTCTCCTGAGGATGCGTCATAATGTGCGTTTGGGTCCATGGAGACCTTGGAATGTGCTGGTTGTTCAGTGGCCCTGTGGAACTCTCCTACCTGAAGGGTTTGATACATGCCCAGTAAGAAATCTCCCCATGTAGAGACGAGAGAGGTTTGGTTTGGTGTCTCAGAAAAGCCCCCTGTGCCGGTCTACGAAAACAGTCCTCTGAGGACGGACACATGGAAACCAAAGCTAAGGTTCAAATTAGGGCCTGGGGGCCTGTCCATTTCATTTTTCTGTCTCTGGGGACACTGTCGGAGAGTCTCAGTGGAGATAGTTGCTCTGCTGGTGTCAGAGAGCCCCTCTTAGTCCAGGGTGGCCTACCTATTGATGGCCTCAGGGGCCTTGGAACTTTTCCCTAAACTGTAGGGTTGTGGTCAATGGATTGGACACACTTTCCTTAGAGAGGGCCGGCACAATCTTTCGCTGTGGCTTCAGAGGCCCTCGCCTGGAGGTTGTGTGGGTCCATGCTGTGGGCACAGAAGTCTGAAAACACAAAGTCAGCTTATGAGTGGCGCCTCGGGTATGACAGGCCGCATGTACAGCCCGAGAGGGAGCTCCTGGGCCTCTGAAACAAGGGCGAGTGGAAGGCGTTCCTTCAGGCTTTTGTCTCTGGATGTTGTGTCCGGGATAGCCGTGGATTGGAGCGGTGGCCTCAGGGACTGTGGACGAGTATCCCTCTCTGGGGATTTGTCCCAGCTCCCAAGAGTTTGGGGTCATTTTGTGGGAAGGGTGGAGTCGTGTTGTCTGGCTCATGGGTCTCTCCAAGAAAGGGATTCAAGAGCAAAGCCCCAGGTACGGGCGGGGCGACTGGAAAACTCAAACACTGGTGAGGATTGGGTGCATAGGGGCTTGGCAAGCCCCATATGCGGGCTCTTGGTCCAGGCCCTGACAGGCCTTTCTTTGACATGGGGCTCATGCTGAGGGTCACAGTGTGAATTTGTGCCCAAGCAGCACTCAAGTTTGGGCGTGGCATCAGGGGCCATGAAGGTTTCTCCCACCCTGAAGGTGTGACTCCATGCCAAGAGCAAGCTTGACAGCCATGGGGAAGGAGGAGTTCTGTTTTGTGCTTGCTATACCCAGCTGTGTGGAGAATTGATATAATGTCTAGGTTCAGATATCTGAAAACCAAGGTTAGGAAGAGGTGACGGCATAAGACCATGGCGTGTCCAAAGTGCTGGGTGTGCGGCCAGCTGTCTCCTTGTGTCTCTGGACGTCTGGCTTCAGGCTGTGTCAGGCAGAGCATGAGTGCCCAGAGCAGCCTATCCAGTTCGGGTACCGTCGAGGCCCGAGCAGGTTGATCCTCATCTGGGTTTTCTGGAGAGCCCCACAGGGAAACGTTTTTCTTCCGTTGGGCAGACACTGGGCTGGGTTTTGGTTCTGGAGTTCCTGGTCCGGAGGGCTTGTTTGCCAGGAGTGTGAGGAAGGAAGTCTGAAAACACAAGCTAGCGTGAGGTTTGGGACCGAGGGCACGGCAGGGCCACTCTGCAGAGGCTGAATCGAGATCTCCTGCACTGAGGTCATGTCAACTATGAGACGTGCCTCAGGCTAGAGTTTTTGTCCAGCATGGCCTCTTCCTGAAGGGTGTGGGGGCTTCATGAAGCCAGGGAGGTTTGCCTACGATGGGATTTGTGAACTACTCCAAACCTCAAGCTTTCCTTCTGCACGACAGTCGAGTCCTATTGGATGGTTCCAGGAGGCCCCATACGGAAAGACTCGAGAGCAGGTGTCTAAGCATGGATGCCTGGGAACGCCACCTCATATTCCCACTCTTTAGGCAGGACAAGGCAGGCTCAATCTGCAGGCTCCTGGGTGAGCTACCCAGTGAAGAGAGTTGAAATGGACTCTCCTGAAGATGAGTCCTACTGGGGCTTGGTGGCCTGGGAGACCTTGGAATGTGGAGGTGGCTCAGGGACTCTGCAGGGTTTTCCAAACTGAGGTGTTTGACACAGCTCCAACAGGGAAGCTTCCCATGTGGAGACGAGAGGAGTTCTGTTCAGTGCCTCAGGAAAGCCCCATATCCTGTTCTTTGAACCAAAGCCTCTGAGGAGTAACACCTGGAACCCAAAGCAAGAGTTGAGATTACGGCCTAAGGGCCTGTCCGGCTCAACCTTCTATCTCTGTTGACATCTGTGTGCATGCCTTCGTGGAGGTAGCTGCTCAGCTTGTGTCCGAATGCCCCTGTGTGTCCAGGGAGCCTCCCAGTAGTGGGATATCCTCGGGGGCCTTGAGGTTTCTCATATTCTGGAGGTGTGTGTCCAAAGGAATGGACACAGTTTCCCAGGAGAGAGCAGGCACGGTCCTGTGGTATGGCTCCAGAGGACCCAGCCTAGAGGCTGTGTTTGCCAGGGCTGTGGGGACAGATGTCTGAAAAAGCAAACTTGGCTCAGCTAGTGGCCAAGGTAATGGCAGGACTGATCTCCAGTCCGTGAGGGGAGATCCTCTGGATATCAAAGGAGGGCAAGTGGGAGGCAGTCACTCAGGATTTTGTCTCTGGGTGTTGCGTTCACAGTGTCCGGTCAGGGTAGGGGTTGTCTCAGAGGCCGAGGAAGAGCCTTCCTCTCGGGGGATTGTCCAAGCTCCCAAGTGTTTGGGTTCATTCTGTGGGAAGGGAAGAGTACTGTTTTCTGCCACAGGGGTCCCCCCAGGAGAGGGACTCTAGACCACAGCAGTGGGTTCCCTCAACTGGAATACACACCATCTAGTTAGTCCTGGGTGCCTATGGGCATGGCAAACCACATATGCGGGCTCTTGGTCCAGTCACTGAGAGGCGTTACTTGAATAAGGTACTCACGCTGAGGGTCACAATGTGTGTTTGTGCCCAAGGCGGCCCTAACGCTTGGGCGTTGCCTCATGGGCCATGTCGTTTTTCCTACACTGAAGGTTTGACTCACTGCCAGCAGCAAGGTTTCTTGCCATGGGGAAGGAGGGGTTCTGATTTGTGCATCAGGTTCCCCCCTGTGCAGGGATTGGAGATAAGGTCTAGGATCCGATGACTGAAAACCCAGGTTGGGAATGGATGGTGGCCTAAGGCAGTGGCGGGTCCAATGTGCTGGGTGTGCAGCCAGCTGTGTCGGTGTCTGTTGGAAGGTCTGGGCTCAGGCTATTTGCGACAGAGCATCAGTGTTTAAGGTAGCCTATGCAATTGGGGTGTTGCCGAGGGCCAAGCAGTTTGATCCTCATTTGGGGTTTCTGGGCAGCACCATAGACAATGTTTTTCTCCTGGGAGGCAGGCAGAGTGCTTCAGTGTGGCCCCGGAATTCCCAGTAGGGAGGGTTTGTGGGCCAGGAGTGTGAGGACGGAAGTCTAAAAACACAAGCTAGGGTGAGGATTGGAGCCAAGGGCAGAGCAGGTCCACTCTGCAGAGGCTGAATCAAAATCTCCTGCATCTGAAGTCAGGCTGAGGATCAGACGTTGGCTGAGGCTGGAGTATGTGTCCATGATGGCACCTTCATGAAGCGGGGGCCTCATGAGGCCAAGGAAGTTTTCCCACGCTGAGTTTGGAGGTTGCCCCAAACCACAAGGTTTCCTTCTGCGGGACATTCGAGTCCTGTTGCTTGGCTCCAGGACATAACATATGGAAGGACTGGAGAGCAGGGTTCGAAGGATGGATCCCTGTAGAGCATTCCTCGCATTCCAATTGGCCATTAGCGACAAGATATGTTTGATCTGCTGCCTCTGGGGCATGCTACCCAGGGGGCTGAGTTGAAATGGCCTCTCCTGAGGATGCGTCATAATGTGCGTTATGGTCCATGGAGACCTTGGAATGTGCTGGTTGTTCGGTGGCCCTGCGGAACTCTCCTACCTGAAGGGTTTGATACATCCCCAGTAAGAAAGCTGCCCATGTGGAGACGAGAGATGCTTGGTTTGGTGCCTCAGAAAAGCCCCATGTGCCGGTCTATGAAACCAGTCCTCTGAGAACGGACACATGGAAACAAAGCTAAGGTTCAGATTAGGGCCTGGGGGCCTGTCCATTTCAAGCTTCTGTCTCTGGGGACACTGTCTGAGAATCTAAGTGGAGATAGTTGCTCTGCTGGTGTCAGAGAGCCCCTCTTAATCCAGGGTGGCCTAACTATTGATGGCCTCAGGGGCCTTGGAGCTTTTCCCTAAACTGTAGGGTTGTGGTCAATGGATTGGACACACTTTCCTTAGAGAGGGCCGGCACAATCTTTCGCTGTGGCTTCAGAGGCCCTAGCCTGGAGGTTGTGTGGGTCCATGCTGTGGGCACAGAAGTCTGAAAACACAAAGTCAGCTTATGAGTGGCGCCTCGGGTATGACAGGCCGCATGTACAGCCCGAGAGGGAGCTCCTGGGCCTCTGAAACAAGGGCGAGTGGAAGGCGTTCCTTCAGGCTTTTGTCTCTAGATGTTGTGTCCGGGATAGCCGTGGATTGGAGCGGTGGCCTCAGGGACTGTGGACGAGTATCCCTCTCTGGGGATTTGTCCCAGCTCCCAAGAGTTTGGGGTCATTTTGTGGGAAGGGTGGAGTCGTGTTGTCTGGCTCATGGGTCTCTCCAAGAAAGGGATTCAAGAGCAAAGCCCCAGGTACGGGCGGGGCGACTGGAAAACTCAAACACTGGTGAGGATTGGGTGCATAGGGGCTTGGCAAGCCCCATATGCGGGCTCTTGGTCCAGGCCCTGACAGGCCTTTCTTTGACATGGGGCTCATGCTGAGGGTCACAGTGTGAATTTGTGCCCAAGCAGCACTCAAGTTTGGGCGTGGCATCAGGGGCCATGAAGGTTTCTCCCACCCTGAAGGTGTGACTCCATGCCAAGAGCAAGCTTGACAGCCATGGGGAAGGAGGAGTTCTGTTTTGTGCTTGCTATACCTAGCTGTGTGGAGAATTGATATAATGTCTAGGTTCAGATATCTGAAAACCAAGGTTAGGAAGAGGTGACGGCATAAGACCATGGCGTGTCCAAAGTGCTGGGTGTGCGGCTAGCTGTCTCCTTGTGTCTCTGGACGTCTGGCTTCAGGCTGTGTCAGACAGAGCATGAGTGCCCAGAGCAGCATATCCAGTTCGGGGACCGTCGAGGCCCGAGCAGGTTGATCCTCATCTGGGTTTTCTGGAGAGCCCCACAGGGAAACGTTTTTCTTCCGTTGGGCAGACACTGGGCTGGGTTTTGGTTCTGGAGTTCCTGGTCCGGAGGGCTTGTTTGCCAGGAGTGTGAGGAAGGAAGTCTGAAAACACAAGCTAGCGTGAGGTTTGGGACCGAGGGCACGGCAGGCCCACTCTGCAGAGGCTGAATCGAGATCTCCTGCACTGAGGTCATGTCAACTATGAGACGTGCCTCAGGCTAGAGTTTTTGTCCAGCATGGCCTCTTCCTGAAGGGTGTGGGGGCTTCATGAAGCCAGGGAGGTTTGCCTACGATGGGATTTGTGAACTACTCCAAACCTCAAGCTTTCCTTCTGCACGACAGTCGAGTCCTATTGGATGGTTCCAGGAGGCCCCATACGGAAAGACTCGAGAGCAGGTGTCTAAGCATGGATGCCTGGGAACGCCACCTCATATTCCCACTCTTTAGGCAGGACAAGGCAGGCTCAATCTGCAGGCTCCTGGGTGAGCTACCCAGTGAAGAGAGTTGAAATGGACTCTCCTGAAGATGAGTCCTACTGGGGCTTGTTGGCCTGGGAGACCTTGGAATGTGGAGGTGGCTCAGGGACTCTGCAGGGTTTTCCAAACTGAGGTGTTTGACACAGCTCCAACAGGGAAGCTTCCCATGTGGAGACGAGAGGAGTTCTGTTCAGTGCCTCAGGAAAGCCCCATATCCTGTTCTTTGAACCAAAGCCTCTGAGGAGTAACACCTGGAACCCAAAGCAAGAGTTGAGATTACGGCCTAAGGGCCTGTCCGGCTCAACCTTCTATCTCTGTTGACATCTGTGTGCATGCCTTCGTGGAGGTAGCTGCTCAGCTTGTGTCCGAATGCCCCTGTGTGTCCAGGGAGCCTCCCAGTAGTGGGATATCCTCGGGGGCCTTGAGGTTTCTCATATTCTGGAGGTGTGTGTCCAAAGGAATGGACACAGTTTCCCAGGAGAGAGCAGGCACGGTCCTGTGGTATGGCTCCAGAGGACCCAGCCTAGAGGCTGTGTTTGCCAGGGCTGTGGGGACAGATGTCTGAAAAAGCAAACTTGGCTCAGCTAGTGGCCAAGGTAATGGCAGGACTGATGTCCAGTCCGTGAGGGGAGATCCTCTGGATATCAAAGGAGGGCAAGTGGGAGGCAGTCACTCAGGATTTTGTCTCTGGGTGTTGCGTTCACAGTGTCCGGTCAGGGTAGGGGTTGTCTCAGAGGCCGAGGAAGAGCCTTCCTCTCGGGGGATTGTCCAAGCTCCCAAGTGTTTGGGTTCATTCTGTGGGAAGGGAAGAGTACTGTTTTCTGCCACAGGGGACCCCCCAGGAGAGGGACTCTAGACCACAGCAGTGGGTTCCCTCAACTGGAATACACACCATCTAGTTAGTCCTGGGTGCCTATGGGCATGGCAAGCCACATATGCGGGCTCTTGGTCCAGTCACTGAGAGGCGTTACTTGAATAAGGTACTCACGCTGAGGGTCACAATGTGTGTTTGTGCCCAAGGCGGCCCTAACGCTTGGGCGTTGCCTCATGGGCCATGTCGTTTTTCCTACACTGAAGGTTTGACTCACTGCCAGCAGCAAGGTTTCTTGCCATGGGGAAGGAGGGGTTCTGATTTGTGCATCAGGTTCCCCACTGTGCAGGGATTGGAGATAAGGTCTAGGATCCGATGACTGAAAACCCAGGTTGGGAATGGATGGTGGCCTAAGGCAGTGGCGGGTCCAATGTGCTGGGTGTGCAGCCAGCTGTGTCGGTGTCTGTTGGAAGGTCTGGGCTCAGGCTATTAGCGACAGAGCATCAGTGTTTAAGGTAGCCTATGCAATTGGGGTGTTGCCGAGAGCCAAGCAGTTTGATCCTCATTTGGGGTTTCTGGGCAGCACCATAGACAATGTTTTTCTCCTGGGAGGCAGGCAGAGTGCTTCAGTGTGGCCCCGGAATTCCCAGTAGGGAGGGTTTGTGGGCCAGGAGTGTGAGGACGGAAGTCTGAAAACACAAGCTAGGGTGAGGATTGGAGCCAAGGGCAGAGCAGGCCGACTCTGCAGAGGCTGAATCAAAATCTCCTGCATCTGAAGTCAGGCTGAGGATCAGACGTAGGCTGAGGCTGGAGTATGTGTCCATGATGGCACCTTCATGAAGCGGGGGCCTCATGAGGCCAAGGAAGTTTTCCCACGCTGAGTTTGGAGGTTGCCCCAAACCACAAGGTTTCCTTCTGCGGGACATTCGAGTCCTGTTGCTAGGCTCCAGGACATATCATATGGAAGGACTGGAGAGCAGGGTTCGAAGGATGGATACCTGTACAGCATTCCTCGCATTCCAATTGGCCATTAGCGACAAGATATGTTTGATCTGCTGCCTCTGGGGCACGCTACCAAGGGGGCTGAGTTGAAATGGCCTCTCCTGAGGATGCGTCATAATGTGTGTTTGGGTCCATGGAGACCTTGGAATGTGCTGGTTGTTCGGTGGCCCTGCGGAACTCTCCTACCTGAAGGGTTTGATACATCCCCAGTAAGAAAGCTGCCCATGTGGAGACGAGAGATGCTTGGTTTGGTGCCTCAGAAAAGCCCCATGTGCCGGTCTACGAAACCAGTCCTCTGAGAACGGACACATGGAAACAAAGCTAAGGTTCAGATTAGGGCCTGGGGGCCTGTCCATTTCAACCTTCTGTCTCTGGGGACACTGTCTGAGACTCTAAGTGGAGATAGTTGCTCTGCTGGTTTCAGAGAGCCCCTCTTAGTCCAGGGTGGCCTACCTATTGATGGCCTCAGGGGCCTTGGAGCTTTTCCCTAAACTGTAGGGTTGTGGTCAATGGATTGGACACACTTTCCTTAGAGAGGGCCGGCACATCTTTCGCTGTGGCTTCAGAGGCCCTCGCCTGGAGGTTGTGTGGGTCCATGCTGTGGGCACAGAAGTCTGAAAACACAAAGTCAGCTTATGAGTGGCGCCTAGGGTATGACAGGCCGGATGTACAGCCCGAGAGGGAGCTCCTGGGCGTCTGAAACATAGGCGAGTGGAAGGCGTTCCTTCAGGATTTTGTCTCTAGATGTTGTGTCCGGGATAGCCGTGGATTGGAGCGGTGGCCTCAGGGACTGTGGACGAGTATCCCTCTCTGGGGATTTGTCCCAGCTCCCAAGAGTTTGGGGTCATTTTGTGGGAAGGGTGGAGTCGTGTTGTCTGGCTCATGGGTCTCTCCAAGAAAGGGATTCAAGAGCAAAGCCCCAGGTACGGGCGGGGTGACTGGAAAACTCAAACACTGGTGAGGATTGGGTGCATAGGGGCTTGGCAAGCCCCATATGCGGGCTCTTGGTCCAGGCCCTGACAGGCCTTTCTTTGACATGGGGCTCATGCTGAGGGTCACAGTGTGAATTTGTGCCCAAGCAGCACTCAAGTTTGGGCGTGGCATCAGGGGCCATGAAGGTTTCTCCCACCCTGAAGGTGTGACTCCATGCCAAGAGCAAGCTTGACAGCCATGGGGAAGGAGGAGTTCTGTTTTGTGCTTGCTATACCCAGCTCTGTGGAGAATTGATATAATGTCTAGGTTCAGATATCTGAAAACCAAGGTTAGGAAGAGGTGACGGCATAAGACCATGGCGTGTCCAAAGTGCTGGGTGTGCGGCCAGCTGTCTCCTTGTGTCTCTGGACGTCTGGCTTCAGGCTGTGTCAGACAGAGCATGAGTGCCCAGAGCAGCATATCCAGTTCGGGGACCGTCGAGGCCCGAGCAGGTTGATCCTCATCTGGGTTTTCTGGAGAGCCCCACAGGGAAACGTTTTTCTTCCGTTGGGCAGACACTGGGCTGGGTTTTGGTTCTGGAGTTCCTGGTCCGGAGGGCTTGTTTGCCAGGAGTGTGAGGAAGGAAGTCTGAAAACACAAGCTAGCGTGAGGTTTGGGACCGAGGGCACGGCAGGGCCACTCTGCAGAGGCTGAATCGAGATCTCCTGCACTGAGGTCATGTCAACTATGAGACGTGCCTCAGGCTAGAGTTTTTGTCCAGCATGGCCTCTTCCTGAAGGGTGTGGGGGCTTCATGAAGCCAGGGAGGTTTGCCTACGATGGGATTTGTGAACTACTCCAAACCTCAAGCTTTCCTTCTGCACGACAGTCGAGTCCTATTGGATGGTTCCAGGAGGCCCCATACGGAAAGACTCGAGAGCAGGTGTCTAAGCATGGATGCCTGGGAACGCCACCTCATATTCCCACTCTTTAGGCAGGACAAGGCAGGCTCAATCTGCAGGCTCCTGGGTGAGCTACCCAGTGAAGAGAGTTGAAATGGACTCTCCTGAAGATGAGTCCTACTGGGGCTTGGTGGCCTGGGAGACCTTGGAATGTGGAGGTGGCTCAGGGACTCTGCAGGGTTTTCCAAACTGAGGTGTTTGACACAGCTCCAACAGGGAAGCTTCCCATGTGGAGACGAGAGGAGTTCTGTTCAGTGCCTCAGGAAAGCCCCATATCCTGTTCTTTGAACCAAAGCCTCTGAGGAGTGACACCTGGAACCCAAAGCAAGAGTTGAGATTACGGCCTAAGGGCCTGTCCGGCTCAACCTTCTATCTCTGTTGACATCTGTGTGCATGCCTTCGTGGAGGTAGCTGCTCAGCTTGTGTCCGAATGCCCCTGTGTGTCCAGGGAGCCTCCCAGTAGTGGGATATCCTCGGGGGCCTTGAGGTTTCTCATATTCTGGAGGTGTGTGTCCAAAGGAATGGACACAGTTTCCCAGGAGAGAGCAGGCACGGTCCTGTGGTATGGCTCCAGAGGACCCAGCCTAGAGGCTGTGTTTGCCAGGGCTGTGGGGACAGATGTCTGAAAAAGCAAACTTGGCTCAGCTAGTGGCCAAGGTAATGGCAGGACTGATCTCCAGTCCGTGAGGGGAGATCATCTGGATATCAAAGGAGGGCAAGTGGGAGGCAGTCACTCAGGATTTTGTCTCTGGGTGTTGCGTTCACAGTGTCCGGTCAGGGTAGGGGTTGTCTCAGAGGCCGAGGAAGAGCTTTCTTCTCGGGGGATTGTCCAAGCTCCCAAGTGTTTGGGTTCATTCTGTGGGAAGGGAAGAGTACTGTTTTCTGCCACAGGGGACCCCCCAGGAGAGGGACTCTAGACCACAGCAGTGGGTTCCCTCAACTGGAATACACACCATCTAGTTAGTCCTGGGTGCCTATGGGCATGGCAAGCCACATATGCGGGCTCTTGGTCCAGTCACTGAGAGGCGTTACTTGAATAAGGTACTCACGCTGAGGGTCACAATGTGTGTTTGTGCCCAAGGCGGCCCTAACGCTTGGGCGTTGCCTCATGGGCCATGTCGTTTTTCCTACACTGAAGGTTTGACTCACTGCCAGCAGCAAGGTTTCTTGCCATGGGGAAGGAGGGGTTCTGATTTGTGCATCAGGTTCCCCCCTGTGCAGGGATTGGAGATAAGGTCTAGGATCCGATGACTGAAAACCCAGGTTGGGAATGGATGGTGGCCTAAGGCAGTGGCGGGTCCAATGTGCTGGGTGTGCAGCCAGCTGTGTCGGTGTCTGTTGGAAGGTCTGGGCTCAGGCTATTTGCGACAGAGCATCACTGTTTAAGGTAGCCTATGCAATTGGGGTGTTGCCGAGGGCCAAGCAGTTTGATCCTCATTTGGGGTTTCTGGGCAGCACCATAGACAATGTTTTTCTCCTGGGAGGCAAGCAGAGTGCTTCAGTGTGGCCCCGGAATTCCCAGTAGGGAGGGTTTGTGGGCCAGGAGTGTGAGGACGGAAGTCTAAAAACACAAGCTAGGGTGAGGATTGGAGCCAAGGGCAGAGCAGGCCGACTCTGCAGAGGCTTAATCAAAATCTCCTGCATCTGAAGTCAGGCTGAGGATCAGACGTTGGCTGAGGCTGGAATATGTGTCCATGATGGCACCTTCATGAAGCGGGGGCCTCATGAGGCCAAGGAAGTTTTCCCACGCTGAGTTTGGAGGTTGCCCCAAACCACAAGGTTTCCTTCTGCGGGACATTCGAGTCCTGTTGCTTGGCTCCAGGACATGCCATATGGAAGGACTGGAGAGCAGGGTTCGAAGGATGGATCCCTGTACAGCATTCCTCGCATTCCAATTGGCCATTAGCGACAAGATATGTTTGATCTGCTGCCTCTGGGGCATGCTACCCAGGGGGCTGAGTTGAAATGGCCTCTCCTGAGGATGCGTCATAATGTGCGTTTGGGTCCATGGAGACCTTGGAATGTGCTGGTTGTTCGGTGGCCCTGCGGAACTCTCCTACCTGAAGGGTTTGATACATCCCCAGTAAGAAAGCTGCCCATGTGGAGACGAGTGATGCTTGGTTTGGTGCCTCAGAAAAGCCCCATGTGCTGGTCTACGAAAACAGTCCTCTGAGAACGGACACATGGAAACAAAGCTAAGGTTCAGATTAGGGCCTGGGGGCCTGTCCATTTCAACCTTCTGTCTCTGGGGACACTGTCTGAGAATCTAAGTGGAGATAGTTGCTCTGCTGGTGTCAGAGAGCCCCTCTTAGTCCAGGGTGGCCTACCTATTGATGGCCTCAGGGGCCTTGGAGCTTTTCCCTAAACTGTAGGGTTGTGGTCAATGGATTGGACACACTTTCCTTAGAGAGGGCCGGCACAATCTTTCGCTGTGGCTTCAGAGGCCCTCGCCTGGAGGTTGTGTGGGTCCATGCTGTGGGCACAGAAGTCTGAAAACACAAAGTCAGCTTATGAGTGGCGCCTCGGGTATGACAGGCCGCATGTACAGCCCGAGAGGGAGCTCCTGGGCCTCTGAAACAAGGGCGAGTGGAAGGCGTTCCTTCAGGCTTTTGTCTCTAGATGTTGTGTCCGGGATAGCCGTGGATTGGAGCGGTGGCCTCAGGGACTGTGGACGAGTATCGCTCTCTGGGGATTTGTCCCAGCTCCCAAGAGTTTGGGGTCATTTTGTGGGAAGGGTGGAGTCGTGTTGTCTGGCTCATGGGTCTCTCCAAGAAAGGGATTCAAGAGCAAAGCCCCAGGTACGGGCGGGGCGACTGGAAAACTCAAACACTGGTGAGGATTGGGTGCATAGGGGCTTGGCAAGCCCCATATGCGGGCTCTTGGTCCAGGCCCTGACAGGCCTTTCTTTGACATGGGGCTCATGCTGAGGGTCACAGTGTGAATTTGTGCCCAAGCAGCACTCAAGTTTGGGCGTGGCATCAGGGGCCATGAAGGTTTCTCCCACCCTGAAGGTGTGACTCCATGCCAAGAGCAAGCTTGACAGCCATGGGGAAGGAGGAGTTCTGTTTTGTGCTTGCTATACCCAGCTGTGTGGAGAATTGATATAATGTCTAGGTTCAGATATCTGAAAACCAAGGTTAGGAAGAGGTGACGGCATAAGACCATGGCGTGTCCAAAGTGCTGGGTGTGCGGCCAGCTGTCTCCTTGTCTGTCTGGACGTCTGGCTTCAGGCTGTGTCAGGCAGAGCATGAGTGCCCAGAGCAGCATATCCAGTTCGGGGACCGTCGAGGCCCGAGCAGGTGGATCCTCATCTGGGTTTTCTGGAGAGCCCCACAGGGAAACGTTTTTCTTCCGTTGGGCAGACACTGGGCTGGGTTTTGGTTCTGGAGTTCCTGGTCCAGAGGGCTTGTTTGCCAGGAGTGTGAGGAAGGAAGTCTGAAAATACAAGCTAGCGTGAGGTTTGGGACCGAGGGCACGGCAGGGCCACTCTGCAGAGGCTGAATCGAGATCTCCTGCACTGAGGTCATGTCAACTATGAGACGTGCCTCAGGCTAGAGTTTTTGTCCAGCATGGCCTCTTCCTGAAGGGTGTGGGGGCTTCATGAAGCCAGGGAGGTTTGCCTACGATGGGATTTGTGAACTACTCCAAACCTCAAGCTTTCCTTCTGCACGACAGTCGAGTCCTATTGGATGGTTCCAGGAGGCCCCATACGGAAAGACTCGAGAGCAGGTGTCTAAGCATGGATGCCTGGGAACGCCACCTCATATTCCCACTCTTTAGGCAGGACAAGGCAGGCTCAATCTGCAGGCTCCTGGGTGAGCTACCCAGTGAAGAGAGTTGAAATGGACTCTCCTGAAGATGAGTCCTACTGGGGCTTGGTGGCCCGGGAGACCTTGGAATGTGGAGGTGGCTCAGGGACTCTGCAGGGTTTTCCAAACTGAGGTGTTTGACACAGCTCCAACAGGGAAGCTTCCCATGTGGAGACGAGAGGAGTTCTGTTCAGTGCCTCAGGAAAGCCCCATATCCTGTTCTTCGAACCAAAGCCTCTGAGGAGTAACACCTGGAACCCAAAGCAAGAGTTGAGATTACGGCCTAAGGGCCTGTCCGGCTCAACCTTCTATCTCTGTTGACATCTGTGTGCATGCCTTCGTGGAGGTAGCTGCTCAGCTTGTGTCTGAATGCCCCTGTGTGTCCAGGGAGCCTCCCAGTAGTGGGATATCCTTGGGGGCCTTGAGGTTTCTCATATTCTGGAGGTGTGTGTCCAAAGGAATGGACACAGTTTCCCAGGAGAGAGCAGGCACGGTCCTGTGGTATGGCTCCAGAGGACCCAGCCTAGAGGCTGTGTTTGCCAGGGCTGTGGGGACAGATGTCTGAAAAAGCAAACTTGGCTCAGCTAGTGGCCAAGGTAATGGCAGGACTGATGTCCAGTCCGTGAGGGGAGATCCTCTGGATATCAAAGGAGGGCAAGTGGGAGGCAGTCACTCAGGATTTTGTCTCTGGGTGTTGCGTTCACAGTGTCCGGTCAGGGTAGGGGTTGTCTCAGAGGCCGAGGAAGAGCTTTCTTCTCGGGGGATTGTCCAAGCTCCCAAGTGTTTGGGTTCATTCTGTGGGAAGGGAAGAGTACTGTTTTCTGCCACAGGGGACCCCCCAGGAGAGGGACTCTAGACCACAGCAGTGGGTTCCCTCAACTGGAATACACACCATCTAGTTAGTCCTGGGTGCCTATGGGCATGGCAAGCCACATATGCGGGCTCTTGGTCCAGTCACTGAGAGGCGTTACTTGAATAAGGTACTCACGCTGAGGGTCACAATGTGTGTTTGTGCCCAAGGCGGCCCTAACGCTTGGGCGTTGCCTCATGGGCCATGTCGTTTTTCCTACACTGAAGGTTTGACTCACTGCCAGCCGCAAGGTTTCTTGCCATGGGGAAGGAGGGGTTCTGATTTGTGCATCAGGTTCCCCCCTGTGCAGGGATTGGAGATAAGGTCTAGGATCCGATGACTGAAAACCCAGGTTGGGAATGGATGGTGGCCTAAGGCAGTGGCGGGTCCAATGTGCTGGGTGTGCAGCCAGCTGTGTCGGTGTCTGTTGGAAGGTCTGGGCTCAGGCTATTTGCGACAGAGCATCAGTGTTTAAGGTAGCCTATGCAATTGGGGTGTTGCCGAGGGCCAAGCAGTTTGATCCTCATTTGGGGTTTCTGGGCAGCACCATAGACAATGTTTTTCTCCTGGGAGGCAAGCAGAGTGCTTCAGTGTGGCCCCGGAATTCCCAGTAGGGAGGGTTTGTGGGCCAGGAGTGTGAGGACGGAAGTCTAAAAACACAAGCTAGGGTGAGGATTGGAGCCAAGGGCAGAGCAGGCCGACTCTGCAGAGGCTGAATCAAAATCTCCTGCATCTGAAGTCAGGCTGAGGATCAGACGTTGGCTGAGGCTGGAATATGTGTCCATGATGGCACCTTCATGAAGCGGGGGCCTCATGAGGCCAAGGAAGTTTTCCCACGCTGAGTTTGGAGGTTGCCCCAAACCACAAGGTTTCCTTCTGCGGGACATTCGAGTCCTGTTGCTTGGCTCCAGGACATGCCATATGGAAGGACTGGAGAGCAGGGTTCGAAGGATGGATCCCTGTACAGCATTCCTCGCATTCCAATTGGCCATTAGCGACAAGATATGTTTGATCTGCTGCCTCTGGGGCATGCTACCCAGGGGGCTGAGTTGAAATGGCCTCTCCTGAGGATGCGTCATAATGTGCGTTTGGGTCCATGGAGACCTTGGAATGTGCTGGTTGTTCGGTGGCCCTGCGGAACTCTCCTACCTGAAGGGTTTGATACATCCCCAGTAAGAAAGCTGCCCATGTGGAGACGAGTGATGCTTGGTTTGGTACCTCAGAAAAGCCCCATGTGCTGGTCTACGAAAACAGTCCTATGAGAACGGACACATGGAAACAAAGCTAAGGTTCAGATTAGGGCCTGGGGGCCTGTCCATTTCAACCTTCTGTCTCTGGGGACACTGTCTGAGAATCTAAGTGGAGATAGTTGCTCTGCTGGTGTCAGAGAGCCCCTCTTAGTCCAGGGTGGCCTACCTATTGATGGCCTCAGGGGCCTTGGAGCTTTTCCCTAAACTGTAGGGTTGTGGTCAATGGATTGGACACACTTTCCTTAGAGAGGGCCGGCACAATCTTTCGCTGTGGCTTCAGAGGCCCTCGCCTGGAGGTTGTGTGGGTCCATGCTGTGGGCACAGAAGTCTGAAAACACAAAGTCAGCTTATGAGTGGCGCCTCGGGTATGACAGGCCGCATGTACAGCCCGAGAGGGAGCTCCTGGGCCTCTGAAACAAGGGCGAGTGGAAGGCGTTCCTTCAGGCTTTTGTCTCTAGATGTTGTGTCCGGGATAGCCGTGGATTGGAGCGGTGGCCTCAGGGACTGTGGACGAGTATCCCTCTCTGGGGATTTGTCCCAGCTCCCAAGAGTTTGGGGTCATTTTGTGGGAAGGGTGGAGTCGTGTTGTCTGGCTCATGGGTCTCTCCAAGAAAGGGATTCAAGAGCAAAGCCCCAGGTACGGGCGGGGCGACTGGAAAACTCAAACACTGGTGAGGATTGGGTGCATAGGGGCTTGGCAAGCCCCATATGCGGGCTCTTGGTCCAGGCCCTGACAGGCCTTTCTTTGACATGGGGCTCATGCTGAGGGTCACAGTGTGAATTTGTGCCCAAGCAGCACTCAAGTTTGGGCGTGGCATCAGGGGCCATGAAGGTTTCTCCCACCCTGAAGGTGTGACTCCATGCCAAGAGCAAGCTTGACAGCCATGGGGAAGGAGGAGTTCTGTTTTGTGCTTGCTATACCCAGCTGTGTGGAGAATTGATATAATGTCTAGGTTCAGATATCTGAAAACCAAGGTTAGGAAGAGGTGACGGCATAAGACCATGGCGTGTCCAAAGTGCTGGGTGTGCGGCCAGCTGTCTCCTTGTCTGTCTGGACGTCTGGCTTCAGGCTGTGTCAGACAGAGCATGAGTGCCCAGAGCAGCATATCCAGTTCGGGGACCGTCGAGGCCCGAGCAGGTTGATCCTCATCTGGGTTTTCTGGAGAGCCCCACAGGGAAACGTTTTTCTTCCGTTGGGCAGACACTGGGCTGGGTTTTGGTTCTGGAGTTCCTGGTCCGGAGGGCTTGTTTGCCAGGAGTGTGAGGAAGGAAGTCTGAAAACACAAGCTAGCGTGAGGTTTGGGACCGAGGGCACGGCAGGGCCACTCTGCAGAGGCTGAATCGAGATCTCCTGCACTGAGGTCATGTCAACTATGAGACGTGCCTCAGGCTAGAGTTTTTGTCCAGCATGGCCTCTTCCTGAAGGGTGTGGGGGCTTCATGAAGCCAGGGAGGTTTGCCTACGATGGGATTTGTGAACTACTCCAAACCTCAAGCTTTCCTTCTGCACGACAGTCGAGTCCTATTGGATGGTTCCAGGAGGCCCCATACGGAAAGACTCGAGAGCAGGTGTCTAAGCATGGATGCCTGGGAACGCCACCTCATATTCCCACTCTTTAGGCAGGACAAGGCAGGCTCAATCTGCAGGCTCCTGGGTGAGCTACCCAGTGAAGAGAGTTGAAATGGACTCTCCTGAAGATGAGTCCTACTGGGGCTTGGTGGCCTGGGAGACCTTGGAATGTGGAGGTGGCTCAGGGACTCTGCAGGGTTTTCCAAACTGAGGTGTTTGACACAGCTCCAACAGGGAAGCTTCCCATGTGGAGACGAGAGGAGTTCTGTTCAGTGCCTCAGGAAAGCCCCATATCCTGTTCTTTGAACCAAAGCCTCTGAGGAGTAACACCTGGAACCCAAAGCAAGAGTTGAGATTACGGCCTAAGGGCCTGTCCGGCTCAACCTTCTATCTCTGTTGACATCTGTGTGCATGCCTTCGTGGAGGTAGCTGCTCAGCTTGTGTCCGAATGCCCCTGTGTGTCCAGGGAGCCTCCCAGTAGTGGGATATCCTCGGGGACCTTGAGGTTTCTCATATTCTGGAGGTGTGTGTCCAAAGGAATGGACACAGTTTCCCAGGAGAGAGCAGGCACGGTCCTGTGGTATGGCTCCAGAGGACCCAGCCTAGAGGCTGTGTTTGCCAGGGCTGTGGGGACAGATGTCTGAAAAAGCAAACTTGGCTCAGCTAGTGGCCAAGGTAATGGCAGGACTGATCTCCAGTCCGTGAGGGGAGATCCTCTGGATATCAAAGGAGGGCAAGTGGGAGGCAGTCACTCAGGATTTTGTCTCTGGGTGTTGCGTTCACAGTGTCCGGTCAGGGTAGGGGTTGTCTCAGAGGCCGAGGAAGAGCTGTCCTCTCGGGGGATTGTCCAAGCTCCCAAGTGTTTGGGTTCATTCTGTGGGAAGGGAAGAGTACTGTTTTCTGCCACAGGGGACACCCCAGGAGAGGGACTCTAGACCACAGCAGTGGGTTCCCTCAACTGGAATACACACTATCTAGTTAGTCCTGGGTGCCTATGGGCATGGCAAGCCACATATGCGGGCTCTTGGTCCAGTCACTGAGAAGCGTTACTTGAATAAGGTACTCACGCTGAGGGTCACAATGTGTGTTTGTGCCCAAGGCGGCCCTAACGCTTGGGCGTTGCCTCATGGGCCATGTCGTTTTTCCTACACTGAAGGTTTGACTCACTGCCAGCAGCAAGGTTTCTTGCCATGGGGAAGGAGGGGTTCTGATTTGTGCATCAGGTTCCCCCCTGTGCAGGGATTGGAGATAAGGTCTAGGATCCGATGACTGAAACCCAGGTTGGGAATGGATGGTGGACTAAGGCAGTGGCGGGTCCAATGTGCAGGGTGTGCAGCCAGCTGTGTCGGTGTCTGTTGGAAGGTCTGGGCTCAGGCTATTTGCGACAGAGCATCAGTGTTTAAGGTAGCCTATGCAATTGGGGTGTTGCCGAGGGCCAAGCAGTTTGATCCTCATTTGGGGTTTCTGGGCAGCACCATAGACAATGTTTTTCTCCTGGGAGGCAGGCAGAGTGCTTCAGTGTGGCCCCGGAATTCCCAGTAGGGAGGGTTTGTGGGCCAGGATTGTGAGGACGGAAGTCTGAAAACACAAGCTAGGGTGAGGATTGGAGCCAAGGGCAGAGCAGGCCGACTCTGCAGAGGCTGAATCAAAATCTCCTGCATCTGAAGTCAGGCTGAGGATCAGACGTTGGCTGAGGCTGGAGTATGTGTCCATGATGGCACCTTCATGAAGCGGGGGCCTCATGAGGCCAAGGAAGTTTTCCCACGCTGAGTTTGGAGGTTGCCCCAAACCACAAGGTTTCCTTCAGCGGGACATTCGAGTCCTGTTGCTTGGCTCCAGGACATACCATATGGAAGGACTGGAGAGCAGGGTTCGAAGGATGGATCCCTGTACAGCATTCCTCGCATTCCAATTGGCCATTAGCGACAAGATATGTTTGATCTGCTGCCTCTGGGGCACGCTACCCAGGGGGCTGAGTTGAAATGGCCTCTCCTGAGGATGCGTCATAATGTGCGTTTGGGTCCATGGAGACCTTGGAATGTGCTGGTTGTTCGGTGGCCCAGCGGAACTCTCCTACCTGAAGGGTTTGATACATCCCCAGTAAGAAAGCTGCCCATGTGGAGACGAGAGATGCTTGGTTTGGTGCCTCAGAAAAGCCCCATGTGCCGTTCTACGAAACCAGTCCTCTGAGAACGGACACATGGAAACAAAGCTAAGGTTCAGATTAGGGCCTGGGGGCCTGTCCATTTCAACCTTCTGTCTCTGGGGACACTGTCTGAGAATCTAAGTGGAGATAGTTGCTCTGCTGGTGTCAGAGAGCCCCTCTTAGTCCAGGGTGGCCTACCTATTGATGGCCTCAGGGGCCTTGGAGCTTTTCCCTAAACTGTAGGGTTGTGGTCAATGGATTGGACACACTTTCCTTAGAGAGGGCCGGCACAATCTTTCGCTGTGGCTTCAGAGGCCCTCGCCTGGAGGTTTTGTGGGTCCATGCTGTGGGCACAGAAGTCTGAAAACACAAAGTCAGCTTATGAGTGGCGCCTAGGGTATGACAGGCCAGATGTACAGCCCGAGAGGGAGCTCCTGGGCCTCTGAAACAAGGGCGAGTGGAAGGCGTTCCTTCAGGCTTTTGTCTCTGGATGTTGTGTCCGGGATAGCCGTAGATTGGAGCGGTGGCCTCAGGGACTGTGGACGAGTATCCCTCTCTGGGGATTTGTCCCAGCTCCCAAGAGTTTGGGGTCATTTTGTGGGAAGGGTGGAGTCGTGTTGTCTGGCTCATGGGTCTCTCCAAGAAAGGGATTCAAGAGCAAAGCCCCAGGTACGGGCGGGGCGACTGGAAAACTCAAACACTGGTGAGGATTGGGTGCATAGGGGCTTGGCAAGCCCCATATGCGGGCTCTTGGTCCAGGCCCTGACAGGCCTTTCTTTGACATGGGGCTCATGCTGAGGGTCACAGTGTGAATTTGTGCCCAAGCAGCACTCAAGTTTGGGCGTGGCATCAGGGGCCATGAAGGTTTCTCCCACCCTGAAGGTGTGACTCCATGCCAAGAGCAAGCTTGACAGCCATGGGGAAGGAGGAGTTCTGTTTTGTGCTTGCTATACCCAGCTGTGTGGAGAATTGATATAATGTCTAGGTTCAGATATCTGAAAACCAAGGTTAGGAAGAGGTGACGGCATAAGACCATGGCGTGTCCAAAGTGCTGGGTGTGCGGCCAGCTGTCTCCTTGTCTGTCTGGACGTCTGGCTTCAGGCTGTGTCAGGCAGAGCATGAGTGCCCAGAGCAGCATATCCAGTTCGGGGACCGTCGAGGCCCGAGCAGGTTGATCCTCATCTGGGTTTTCTGGAGAGCCCCACAGGGAAACGTTTTTCTTCCGTTGGGCAGACACTGGGCTGGGTTTTGGTTCTGGAGTTCCTGGTCCGGAGGGCTTGTTTGCCAAGAGAGTGAGGAAGGAAGTCTGAAAACACAAGCTAGCGTGAGGTTTGGGACCGAGGGCACGGCAGGGCCACTCTGCAGAGGCTGAATCGAGATCTCCTGCACTGAGGTCATGTCAACTATGAGACGTGCCTCAGGCTAGAGTTTTTGTCCAGCATGGCCTCTTTCTGAAGGGTGTGGGGGCTTCATGAAGCCAGGGAGGTTTGCCTACGATGGGATTTGTGAACTACTCCAAACCTCAAGCTTTCCTTCTGCACGACAGTCGAGTCCTATTGGATGGTTCCAGGAGGCCCCATACGGAAAGACTCGAGAGCAGGTGTCTAAGCATGGATGCCTGGGAACGCCACCTCATATTCCCACTCTTTAGGCAGGACAAGGCAGGCTCAATCTGCAGGCTCCTGGGTGAGCTACCCAGTGAAGAGAGTTGAAATGGACTCTCCTGAAGATGAGTCCTACTGGGGCTTGGTGGCCTGGGAGACCTTGGAATGTGGAGGTGGCTCAGGGACTCTGCAGGGTTTTCCAAACTGAGGTGTTTGACACAGCTCCAACAGGGAAGCTTCCCATGTGGAGACGAGAGGAGTTCTGTTCAGTGCCTCAGGAAAGCCCCATATCCTGTTCTTTGAACCAAAGCCTCTGAGGAGTAACACCTGGAACCCAAAGCAAGAGTTGAGATTACGGCCTAAGGGCCTGTCCGGCTCAACCTTCTATCTCTGTTGACATCTGTGTGCATGCCTTCGTGGAGGTAGCTGCTCAGCTTGTGTCCGAATGCCCCTGTGTGTCCAGGGAGCCTCCCAGTAGTGGGATATCCTCGGGGGCCTTGAGGTTTCTCATATTCTGGAGGTGTGTGTCCAAAGGAATGGACACAGTTTCCCAGGAGAGAGCAGGCACGGTCCTGTGGTATGGCTCCAGAGGACCCAGCCTAGAGGCTGTGTTTGCCAGGGCTGTGGGGACAGATGTCTGAAAAAGCAAACTTGGCTCAGCTAGTGGCCAAGGTAATGGCAGGACTGATGTCCAGTCCGTGAGGGGAGATCCTCTGGATATCAAAGGAGGGCAAGTGGGAGGCAGTCACTCAGGATTTTGTCTCTGGGTGTTGCGTTCACAGTGTCCGGTCAGGGTAGGGGTTGTCTCAGAGGCCGAGGAAGAGCCTTCCTCTCGGGGGATTGTCCAAGCTCCCAAGTGTTTGGGTTCATTCTGTGGGAAGGGAAGAGTACTGTTTTCTGCCACAGGGGACCCCCCAGGAGAGGGACTCTAGACCACAGCAGTGGGTGCCCTCAACTGGAATACACACCATCTAGTTAGTCCTGGGTGCCTATGGGCATGGCAAGCCACATATGCGGGCTCTTGGTCCAGTCACTGAGAGGCGTTACTTGAATAAGGTACTCACGCTGAGGGTCACAATGTGTGTTTGTGCCCAAGGCGGCCCTAATGCTTGGGCGTTGCCTCATGGGCCATGTCGTTTTTCCTACACTGAAGGTTTGACTCACTGCCAGCAGCAAGGTTTCTTGCCATGGGGAAGGAGGGGTTCTGATTTGTGCATCAGGTTCCCCCCTGTGCAGGGATTGGAGATAAGGTCTAGGATCCGATGACTGAAAACCCAGGTTGGGAATGGATGGTGGCCTAAGGCAGTGGCGGGTCCAATGTGCTGGGTGTGCAGCCAGCTGTGTCGGTGTCTGTTGGAAGGTCTGGGCTCAGGCTATTTGCGACAGAGCATCAGTGTTTAAGGTAGCCTATGCAATTGGGGTGTTGCCGAGGGCCAAGCAGTTTGATCCTCATTTGGGGTTTCTGGGCAGCACCATAGACAATGTTTTTCTCCTGGGAGGCAGGCAGAGTGCTTCAGTGTGGCCCCGGAATTCCCAGTAGGGAGGGTTTGTGGGCCAGGAGTGTGAGGACGGAAGTCTAAAAACACAAGCTAGGGTGAGGATTGGAGCCAAGGGCAGAGCAGGTCCACTCTGCAGAGGCTGAATCAAAATCTCCTGCATCTGAAGTCAGGCTGAGAATCAGACGTTGGCTGAGGCTGGAGTATGTGTCCATGATGGCACCTTCATGAAGCGGGGGCCTCATGAGGCCAAGGAAGTTTTCCCACGCTGAGTTTGGAGGTTGCCCCAAACCACAAGGTTTCCTTCTGCGGGACATTCGAGTCCTGTTGCTTGGCTCCAGGACATACCATATGGAAGGACTGGAGAGCAGGGTTCGAAGGATGGATCCCTGTACAGCATTCCTCGCATTCCAATTGGCCATTAGCGACAAGATATGTTTGATCTGCTGCCTCTGGGGCACGCTACCCAGGGGGCTGAGTTGAAATGGCCTCTCCTGAGGATGCGTCATAATGTGCGTTTGGGTCCATGGAGACCTTGGAATGTGCTGGTTGTTCGGTGGCCCTGCGGAACTCTTTTCCCTGAAGGGTTTGATACATCCCCAGTAAGAAAGCTGCCCATGTGGAGACGAGAGATGCTTGGTTTGGTGCCTCAGAAAAGCCCCATGTGCCGGTCTACGGAACCAGTCCTCTGAGAACGGACACATGGAAACAAAGCTAAGGTTCAGATTAGGGCCTGGGGGCCTGTCCATTTCAACCTTCTGTCTCTGGGGACACTGTCTGAGAATCTAAGTGGAGATAGTTGCTCTGCTGGTGTCAGAGAGCCCCTCTTAATCCAGGGTGGCCTAACTATTGATGGCCTCAGGGGCCTTGGAGCTTTTCCCTAAACTGTAGGGTTGTGGTCAATGGATTGGACACACTTTCCTTAGAGAGGGCCGGCACAATCTTTCGCTGTGGCTTCAGAGGCCCTCGCCTGGAGGTTTTGTGGGTCCATGCTGTGGGCACAGAAGTCTGAAAACACAAAGTCAGCTTATGAGTGGCGCCTAGGGTATGACAGGCCGGATGTACAGCCCGAGAGGGAGCTCCTGGGCCTCTGAAACAAGGGCGAGTGGAAGGCGTTCCTTCAGGCTTTTGTCTCTGGATGTTGTGTCCGGGATAGCCGTGGATTGGAGCGGTGGCCTCAGGGACTGTGGACGAGTATCCCTCTCTGGGGATTTGTCCCAGCTCCCAAGAGTTTGGGGTCATTTTGTGGGAAGGGTGGAGTCGTGTTGTCTGGCTCATGGGTCTCTCCAAGAAAGGGATTCAAGAGCAAAGCCCCAGGTACGGGCGGGACGACTGGAAAACTCAAACACTGGTGAGGATTGGGTGCATAGGGGCTTGGCAAGCCCCATATGCGGGCTCTTGGTCCAGGCCCTGACAGGCCTTTCTTTGACATGGGGCTCATGCTGAGGGTCACAGTGTGAATTTGTGCCCAAGCAGCACTCAAGTTTGGGCGTGGCATCAGGGGCCATGAAGGTTTCTCCCACCCTGAAGGTGTGACTCCATGCCAAGAGCAAGCTTGACAGCCATGGGGAAGGAGGAGCTCTGTTTTGTGCTTGCTATACCCAGCTGTGTGGAGAATTGATATAATGTCTAGGTTCAGATATCTGAAAACCAAGGTTAGGAAGAGGTGACGGCATAAGACCATGGCGTGTCCAAAGTGCTGGGTGTGCAGCCAGCTGTCTCCTTGTGTCTCTGGACGTCTGGCTTCAGGCTGTGTCAGACAGAGCATGAGTTCCCAGAGCAGCATATCCAGTTCAGGGACCGTCGAGGCCCGAGCAGGTTGATCCTCTTCTGGGTTTTCTGGAGAGCCCCACAGGGAAACGTTTTTCTTCCGTTGGGCAGACACTGGGCTGGGTTTTGGTTCTGGAGTTCCTGGTCCGGAGGGCTTGTTTGCCAGGAGGGTGAGGAAGGAAGTCTGAAAACACAAGCTAGCGTGAAGTTTGGGACCGAGGGCACGGCAGGGCCACTCTGCAGAGGCTGAATCGAGATCTCCTGCACTGAGGTCATGTCAACTATGAGACGTGCCTCAGGCTAGAGTTTTTGTCCAGCATGGCCTCTTCCTGAAGGGTGTGGGGGCTTCATGAAGCCAGGGAGGTTTGCCTACGATGGGATTTGTGAACTACTCCAAACCTCAAGCTTTCCTTCTGCACGACGGTCGAGTCCTATTGGATGGTTCCAGGAGGCCCCATACGGAAAGACTCGAGAGCAGGTGTCTAAGCATGGATGCCTGGGAACGCCACCTCATATTCCCACTCTTTAGGCAGGACAAGGCAGGCTCAATCTGCAGGCTCCTGGGTGAGCTACCCACTGGGGAGAGTTGAAATGGACTCTCCTGAAGATGAGTCCTACTGGGGCTTGGTGGCCTGGGAGACCTTGGAATGTGGAGGTGGCTCAGGGACTCTGCAGGGTTTTCCAAACTGAGGTGTTTGACACAGCTCCAACAGGGAAGCTTCCCATGTGGAGACGAGAGGAGTTCTGTTCAGTGCCTCAGGAAAGCCCCATATCCTGTTCTTTGAACCAAAGCCTCTGAGGAGTAACACCTGGAACCCAAAGCAAGAGTTGAGATTACGGCCTAAGGGCCTGTCCGGCTCAACCTTCTATCTCTGTTGACATCTGTGTGCATGCCTTCGTGGAGGTAGCTGCTCAGCTTGTGTCCGAATGCCCCTGTGTGTCCAGGGAGCCTCCCAGTAGTGGGATATCCTCGGGGGCCTTGAGGTTTCTCATATTCTGGAGGTGTGTGTCCAAAGGAATGGACACAGTTTCCCAGGAGAGAGCAGGCACGGTCCTGTGGTATGGCTCCAGAGGACCCAGCCTAGAGGCTGTGTTTGCCAGGGCTGTGGGGACAGATGTCTGAAAAAGCAAACTTGGCTCAGCTAGTGGCCAAGGTAATGGCAGGACTGATCTCCAGTCCGTGAGGGGAGATCCTCTGGATATCAAAGGAGGGCAAGTGGGAGGCAGTCACTCAGGATTTTGTCTCTGGGTGTTGCGTTCACAGTGTCCGGTCAGGGTAGGGGTTGTCTCAGAGGCCGAGGAAGAGCCTTCCTCTCGGGGGATTGTCCAAGCTCCCAAGTGTTTGGGTTCATTCTGTGGGAAGGGAAGAGTACTGTTTTCTGCCACAGGGGACCCCCCAGGAGAGGGACTCTAGACCACAGCAGTGGGTTCCCTCAACTGGAATACACACCATCTAGTTAGTCCTGGGTGCCTATGGGCATGGCAAGCCACATATGCGGGCTCTTGGTCCAGTCACTGAGAGGCGTTACTTGAATAAGGTACTCACGCTGAGGGTCACAATGTGTGTTTGTGCCCAAGGCGGCCCTAACGCTTGGGCGTTGCCTCATGGGCCATGTCGTTTTTCCTACACTGAAGGTTTGACTCACTGCCAGCAGCAAGGTTTCTTGCCATGGGGAAGGAGGGGTTCTGATTTGTGCATCAGGTTCCCCCCTGTGCAGGGATTGGAGATAAGGTCTAGGATCCGATGACTGAAAACCCAGGTTGGGAATGGATGGTGGCCTAAGGCAGTGGCGGGTCCAATGTGCTGGGTGTGCAGCCAGCTGTGTCGGTGTCTGTTGGAAGGTCTGGGCTCAGGCTATTTGCGACAGAGCATCAGTGTTTAAGGTAGCCTATGCAATTGGGGTGTTGCCGAGGGCCAAGCAGTTTGATCCTCATTTGGGGTTTCTGGGCAGCACCATAGACAATGTTTTTCTCCTGGGAGGCAGGCAGAGTGCTTCAGTGTGGCCCCAGAATTCCCAGTAGGGAGGGTTTGTGGGCCAGGAGTGTGAGGACGGAAGTCTAAAAACACAAGCTAGGGTGAGGATTGGAGCCAAGGGCAGAGCAGGTCCACTCTGCAGAGGCTGAATCAAAATCTCCTGCATCTGAAGTCAGGCTGAGGATCAGACGTTGGCTGAGGCTGGAGTATGTGTCCATGATGGCACCTTCATGAAGCGGGGGCCTCATGAGGCCAAGGAAGTTTTCCCACGCTGAGTTTGGAGGTTGCCCCAAACCACAAGGTTTCCTTCTGCGGGACATTCGAGTACTGTTGCTTGGCTCCAGGACATACCATATGGAAGGACTGGAGAGCAGGGTTCGAAGGATGGATCCCTGTACAGCATTCCTCGCATTCCAATTGGCCATTAGCGACAAGATATGTTTGATCTGCTGCCTCTGGGGCACGCTACCCAGGGGGCTGAGTTGAAATGGCCTCTCCTGAGGATGCGTCATAATGTGCGTTTGGGTCCATGGAGACCTTGGAATGTGCTGGTTGTTCGGTGGCCCTGCGGAACTCTCCTACCTGAAGGGTTTGATACATCCCCAGTAAGAAAGCTGCCCATGTGGAGACGAGAGATGCTTGGTTTGGTGCCTCAGAAAAGCCCCATGTGCCGGTCTACGAAAACAGTCCTCTGAGAACGGACACATGGAAACAAAGCTAAGGTTCAGATCAGGGCCTGAGGGCCTGTCCATTTCAACCTTCTGTCTCTGGGGACACTGTCTGAGAGTCTAAGTGGAGATAGTTGCTCTGCTGGTGTCAGAGAGCCCCTCTTAGTCCAGGGTGGCCTGCCTATTGATGGCCTCAGGGGCCTTGGAGCTTTTCCCTAAACTGTAGGGTTGTGGTCAATGGATTGGACACACTTTCCTTAGAGAGGGCCGGCACAATCTTTCGCTGTGGCTTCAGAGGCCCTAGCCTGGAGGTTGTGTGGGTCCATGCTGTCGGCACAGAAGTCTGAAAACACAAAGTCAGCTTATGAGTGGCGCCTAGGGTATGACAGGCCGGATGTACAGCCCGAGAGGGAGCTCCTGGGCCTCTGAAACAAGGGCGAGTGGAAGGCGTTCCTTCAGGCTTTTGTCTCTGGATGTTGTGTCCGGGATAGCCGTGGATTGGAGCGGTGGCCTCAGGGACTGTGGACGAGTATCGCTCTCTGGGGATTTGTCCCAGCTCCCAAGAGTTTGGGGTCATTTTGTGGGAAGGGTGGAGTCGTGTTGTCTGGCTCATGGGTCTCTCCAAGAAAGGGATTC
This sequence comes from Mustela nivalis, assembly GCF_964662115.1. Lineage (NCBI taxonomy): Eukaryota > Metazoa > Chordata > Mammalia > Carnivora > Mustelidae > Mustela > Mustela nivalis. Next base: position 16,253 of record NW_028136005.1, on the reverse strand, counting down.
AAGAGCAAAGCCCCAGGTACGGGCGGGGCGACTGGAAAACTCAAACACTGGTGAGGATTGGGTGCATAGGGGCTTGGCAAGCCCCATATGCGGGCTCTTGGTCCAGGCCCTGACAGGCCTTTCTTTGACATGGGGCTCATGCTGAGGGTCACAGTGTGAATTTGTGCCCAAGCAGCACTCAAGTTTGGGCGTGGCATCAGGGGCCATGAAGGTTTCTCCCACCCTGAAGGTGTGACTCCATGCCAAGAGCAAGCTTGACAGCCATGGGGAAGGAGGAGTTCTGTTTTGTGCTTGCTATACCCAGCTGTGTGGAGAATTGATATAATGTCTAGGTTCAGATATCTGAAAACCAAGGTTAGGAAGAGGTGACGGCATAAGACCATGGCGTGTCCAAAGTGCTGGGTGTGCGGCCAGCTGTCTCCTTGTCTGTCTGGACGTCTGGCTTCAGGCTGTGTCAGGCAGAGCATGAGTGCCCAGAGCAGCATATCCAGTTTGGGGACCGTCGAGGCCCGAGCAGGTTGATCCTCATCTGGGTTTTCTGGAGAGCCCCACAGGGAAACGTTTTTCTTCCGTTGGGCAGACACTGGGCTGGGTTTTGGTTCTGGAGTTCCTGGTCCGGAGGGCTTGTTTGCCAGGAGTGTGAGGAAGGAAGTCTGAAAACACAAGCTAGCGTGAGGTTTGGGACCGAGGGCACGGCAGGGCCACTCTGCAGAGGCTGAATCGAGATCTCCTGCACTGAGGTCATGTCAACTATGAGACGTGCCTCAGGCTAGAGTTTTTGTCCAGCATGGCCTCTTCCTGAAGGGTGTGGGGGCTTCATGAAGCCAGGGAGGTTTGCCTACGATGGGATTTGTGAACTACTCCAAACCTCAAGCTTTCCTTCTGCACGACAGTCGAGTCCTATTGGATGGTTCCAGGAGGCCCCATACGGAAAGACTCGAGAGCAGGTGTCTAAGCATGGATGCCTGGGAACGCCACCTCATATTCCCACTCTTTAGGCAGGACAAGGCAGGCTCAATCTGCAGGCTCCTGGGTGAGCTACCCAGTGAAGAGAGTTGAAATGGACTCTCCTGAAGATGAGTCCTACTGGGGCTTGGTGGCCTGGGAGACCTTGGAATGTGGAGGTGGCTCAGGGACTCTGCAGGGTTTTCCAAACTGAGGTGTTTGACACAGCTCCAACAGGGAAGCTTCCCATGTGGAGACGAGAGGAGTTCTGTTCAGTGCCTCAGGAAAGCCCCATATCCTGTTCTTTGAACCAAAGCCTCTGAGGAGTAACACCTGGAACCCAAAGCAAGAGTTGAGATTACGGCCTAAGGGCCTGTCCGGCTCAACCTTCTATCTCTGTTGACATCTGTGTGCATGCCTTCGTGGAGGTAGCTGCTCAGCTTGTGTCCGAATGCCCCTGTGTGTCCAGGGAGCCTCCCAGTAGTGGGATATCCTCGGGGGCCTTGAGGTTTCTCATATTCTGGAGGTGTTTGTCCAAAGGAATGGACACAGTTTCCCAGGAGAGAGCAGGCACGGTCCTGTGGTATGGCTCCAGGGGACCCAGCCTAGAGGCTGTGTTTGCCAGGGCTGTGGGGACAGATGTCTGAAAAAGCAAACTTGGCTCAGCTAGTGGCCAAGGTAATGGCAGGACTGATCTCCAGTCCGTGAGGGGAGATCCTCTGGATATCAAAGGAGGGCAAGTGGGAGGCAGTCACTCAGGATTTTGTCTCTGGGTGTTGCGTTCACAGTGTCCGGTCAGGGTAGGGGTTGTCTCAGAGGCCGAGGAAGAGCCTTCCTCTCGGGGGATTGTCCAAGCTCCCAAGTGTTTGGGTTCATTCTGTGGGAAGGGAAGAGTACTGTTTTCTGCCACAGGGGACCCCCCAGGAGAGGGACTCTAGACCACAGCAGTGGGTTCCCTCAACTGGAATACACACCATCTAGTTAGTCCTGGGTGCCTATGGGCATGGCAAGCCACATATGCGGGCTCTTGGTCCAGTCACTGAGAGGCGTTACTTGAATAAGGTACTCACGCTGAGGGTCACAATGTGTGTTTGTGCCCAAGGCGGCCCTAACGCTTGGGCGTTGCCTCATGGGCCATGTCGTTTTTCCTACACTGAAGGTTTGACTCACTGCCAGCAGCAAGGTTTCTTGCCATGGGGAAGGAGGGGTTCTGATTTGTGCATCAGGTTCCCCCCTGTGCAGGGATTGGAGATAAGGTCTAGGATCCGATGACTGAAAACCCAGGTTGGGAATGGATGGTGGCCTAAGGCAGTGGCGGGTCCAATGTGCTGGGTGTGCAGCCAGCTGTGTCGGTGTCTGTTGGAAGGTCTGGGCTCAGGCTATTTGCGACAGAGCATCAGTGTTTAAGGTAGCCTATGCAATTGGGGTGTTGCCGAGGGCCAAGCAGTTTGATCCTCATTTGGGGTTTCTGGGCAGCACCATATACAATGTTTTTCTCCTGGGAGGCAGGCAGAGTGCTTCAGTGTGGCCCCGGAATTCCCAGTAGGGAGGGTTTGTGGGCCAGGAGTGTGAGGACGGAAGTCTAAAAACACAAGCTAGGGTGAGGATTGGAGCCAAGGGCAGAGCAGGTCCACTCTGCAGAGGCTGAATCAAAATCTCCTGCATCTGAAGTCAGGCTGAGGATCAGACGTTGGCTGAGGCTGGAGTATGTGTCCATGATGGCACCTTCATGAAGCGGGGGCCTCATGAGGCCAAGGAAGTTTTCCCACGCTGAGTTTGGAGGTTGCCCCAAACCACAAGATTTCCTTCTGCGGGACATTCGAGTCCTGTTGCTTGGCTCCAGGACATACCATATGGAAGGACTGGAGAGCAGGGTTCGAAGGATGGATCCCTGTACAGCATTCCTCGCATTCCAATTGGCCATTAGCGACAAGATATGTTTGATCTGCTGCCTCTGGGGCACGCTACCCAGGGGGCTGAGTTGAAATGGCCTCTCCTGAGGATGCTTCATAATGTGCGTTTGGGTCCATGGAGACCTTGGAATGTGCTGGTTGTTCGGTGGCCCTGCGGAAATCTTTTCCCTGAAGGGTTTGATACATCCCCAGTAAGAAAGCTGCCCATGTGGAGACGAGAGATGCTTGGTTTGGTGCCTCAGAAAAGCCCCATGTGCCGGTCTACGAAAACAGTCCTCTGAGAACGGACACATGGAAACAAAGCTAAGGTTCAGATCAGGGCCTGGGGGCCTGTCCATTTCAACCTTCTGTCTCTGGGGACACTGTCTGAGAGTCTAAGTGGAGATAGTTGCTCTGCTGGTGTCAGAGAGCCCCTCTTAGTCCAGGGTGGCCTACCTATTGATGGCCTCAGGGGCCTTGGAGCTTTTCCCTAAACTGTAGGGTTGTGGTCAATGGATTGGACACACTTTCCTTAGAGAGGGCCGGCACAATCTTTCGCTGTGGCTTCAGAGGCCCTAGCCTGGAGGTTGTGTGGGTCCATGCTGTGGGCACAGAAGTCTGAAAACACAAAGTCAGCTTATGAGTGGCGCCTAGGGTATGACAGGCCGGATGTACAGCCCGAGAGGGAGCTCCTGGGCCTCTGAAACAAGGGCGAGTGGAAGGCGTTCCTTCAGGCTTTTGTCTCTGGATGTTGTGTCCGGGATAGCCGTGGATTGGAGCGGTGGCCTCAGGGACTGTGGACGAGTATCCGTCTCTGGGGATTTGTCCCAGCTCCCAAGAGTTTGGGGTCATTTTGTGGGAAGGGTGGAGTCGTGTTGTCTGGCTCATGGGTCTCTCCAAGAAAGGGATTCAAGAGCAAAGCCCCAGGTACGGGCGGGGCGACTGGAAAACTCAAACACTGGTGAGGATTGGGTGCATAGGGGCTTGGCAAGCCCCATATGCGGGCTCTTGGTCCAGGCCCTGACAGGCCTTTCTTTGACATGGGGCTCATGCTGAGGGTCACAGTGTGAATTTGTGCCCAAGCAGCACTCAAGTTTGGGCGTGGCATCAGGGGCCATGAAGGTTTCTCCCACCCTGAAGGTGTGACTCCATGCCAAGAGCAAGCTTGACAGCCATGGGGAAGGAGGAGTTCTGTTTTGTGCTTGCTATACCCAGCTGTGTGGAGAATTGATATAATGTCTAGGTTCAGATATCTGAAAACCAAGGTTAGGAAGAGGTGACGGCATAAGACCATGGCGTGTCCAAAGTGCTGGGTGTGCGGCCAGCTGTCTCCTTGTGTCTCTGGACGTCTGGCTTCAGGCTGTGTCAGGCAGAGCATGAGTGCCCAGAGCAGCATATCCAGTTCGGGGACCGTCGAGGCCCGAGCAGGTGGATCCTCATCTGGGTTTTCTGGAGAGCCCCACAGGGAAACGTTTTTCTTCCGTTGGGCAGACACTGGGCTGGGTTTTGGTTCTGGAGTTCCTGGTCCGGAGGGCTTGTTTGCCAGGAGTGTGAGGAAGGAAGTCTGAAAACACAAGCTAGCGTGAGGTTTGGGACCGAGGGCACGGCAGGGCCACTCTGCAGAGGCTGAATCGAGATCTCCTGCACTGAGGTCATGTCAACTATGAGACGTGCCTCAGGCTAGAGTTTTTGTCCAGCATGGCCTCTTCCTGAAGGGTGTGTGGGCTTCATGAAGCCAGGGAGGTTTGCCTACGATTGGATTTGTGAACTACTCCAAACCTCAAGCTTTCCTTCTGCACGACAGTCGAGTCCTATTGGATGGTTCCAGGAGGCCCCATACGGAAAGACTCGAGAGCAGGTGTCTAAGCATGGATGCCTGGGAACGCCACCTCATATTCCCACTCTTTAGGCAGGACAAGGCAGGCTCAATCTGCAGGCTCCTGGGTGAGCTACCCAGTGAAGAGAGTTGAAATGGACTCTCCTGAAGATGAGTCCTACTGGGGCTTGGTGGCCTGGGAGACCTTGGAATGTGGAGGTGGCTCAGGGACTCTGCAGGGTTTTCCAAACTGAGGTGTTTGACACAGCTCCAACAGGGAAGCTTCCCATGTGGAGACGAGAGGAGTTCTGTTCAGTGCCTCAGGAAAGCCCCATATCCTGTTCTTTGAACCAAAGCCTCTGAGGAGTAACACCTGGAACCCAAAGCAAGAGTTGAGATTACGGCCTAAGGGCCTGTCCGGCTCAACCTTCTATCTCTGTTGACATCTGTGTGCATGCCTTCGTGGAGGTAGCTGCTCAGCTTGTGTCCGAATGCCCCTGTGTGTCCAGGGAGCCTCCCAGTAGTGGGATATCCTCGGGGGCCTTGAGGTTTCTCATATTCTGGAGGTGTGTGTCCAAAGGAATGGACACAGTTTCCCAGGAGAGAGCAGGCACGGTCCTGTGGTATGGCTCCAGAGGACCCAGCCTAGAGGCTGTGTTTGCCAGGGCTGTGGGGACAGATGTCTGAAAAAGCAAACTTGGCTCAGCTAGTGGCCAAGGTAATGGCAGGACTGATCTCCAGTCCGTGAGGGGAGATCCTCTGGATATCAAAGGAGGGCAAGTGGGAGGCAGTCACTCAGGATTTTGTCTCTGGGTGTTGCGTTCACAGTGTCCGGTCAGGGTAGGGGTTGTCTCAGAGGCCGAGGAAGAGCCTTCCTCTCGGGGGATTGTCCAAGCTCCCAAGTGTTTGGGTTCATTCTGTGGGAAGGGAAGAGTACTGTTTTCTGCCACAGGGGACCCCCCAGGAGAGGGACTCTAGACCACAGCAGTGGGTTCCCTCAACTGGAATACACACCATCTAGTTAGTCCTGGGTGCCTATGGGCATGGCAAGCCACATATGCGGGCTCTTGGTCCAGTCACTGAGAGGCGTTACTTGAATAAGGTACTCACGCTGAGGGTCACAATGTGTGTTTGTGCCCAAGGCGGCCCTAATGCTTGGGCGTTGCCTCATGGGCCATGTCGTTTTTCCTACACTGAAGGTTTGACTCACTGCCAGCAGCAAGGTTTCTTGCCATGGGGAAGGAGGGGTTCTGATTTGTGCATCAGGTTCCCCCCTGTGCAGGGATTGGAGATAAGGTCTAGGATCCGATGACTGAAAACCCAGGTTGGGAATGGATGGTGGCCTAAGGCAGTGGCGGGTCCAATGTGCTGGGTGTGCAGCCAGCTGTGTCGGTGTCTGTTGGAAGGTCTGGGCTCAGGCTATTTGCGACAGAGCATCAGTGTTTAAGGTAGCCTATGCAATTGGGGTGTTGCCGAGGGCCAAGCAGTTTGATCCTCATTTGGGGTTTCTGGGCAGCACCATATACAATGTTTTTCTCCTGGGAGGCAGGCAGAGTGCTTCAGTGTGGCCCCGGAATTCCCAGTAGGGAGGGTTTGTGGGCCAGGAGTGTGAGGACGGAAGTCTAAAAACACAAGCTAGGGTGAGGATTGGAGCCAAGGGCAGAGCAGGTCCACTCTGCAGAGGCTGAATCAAAATCTCCTGCATCTGAAGTCAGGCTGAGGATCAGACGTTGGCTGAGGCTGGAGTATGTGTCCATGATGGCACCTTCATGAAGCGGGGGCCTCATGAGGCCAAGGAAGTTTTCCCACGCTGAGTTTGGAGGTTGCCCCAAACCACAAGATTTCCTTCTGCGGGACATTCGAGTCCTGTTGCTTGGCTCCAGGACATACCATATGGAAGGACTGGAGAGCAGGGTTCGAAGGATGGATCCCTGTACAGCATTCCTCGCATTCCAATTGGCCATTAGCGACAAGATATGTTTGATCTGCTGCCTCTGGGGCACGCTACCCAGGGGGCTGAGTTGAAATGGCCTCTCCTGAGGATGCTTCATAATGTGCGTTTGGGTCCATGGAGACCTTGGAATGTGCTGGTTGTTCGGTGGCCCTGCGGAAATCTTTTCCCTGAAGGGTTTGATACATCCCCAGTAAGAAAGCTGCCCATGTGGAGACGAGAGATGCTTGGTTTGGTGCCTCAGAAAAGCCCCATGTGCCGGTCTACGAAAACAGTCCTCTGAGAACGGACACATGGAAACAAAGCTAAGGTTCAGATCAGGGCCTGGGGGCCTGTCCATTTCAACCTTCTGTCTCTGGGGACACTGTCTGAGAGTCTAAGTGGAGATAGTTGCTCTGCTGGTGTCAGAGAGCCCCTCTTAGTCCAGGGTGGCCTACCTATTGATGGCCTCAGGGGCCTTGGAGCTTTTCCCTAAACTGTAGGGTTGTGGTCAATGGATTGGACACACTTTCCTTAGAGAGGGCCGGCACAATCTTTCGCTGTGGCTTCAGAGGCCCTAGCCTGGAGGTTGTGTGGGTCCATGCTGTGGGCACAGAAGTCTGAAAACACAAAGTCAGCTTATGAGTGGCGCCTAGGGTATGACAGGCCGGATGTACAGCCCGAGAGGGAGCTCCTGGGCCTCTGAAACAAGGGCGAGTGGAAGGCGTTCCTTCAGGCTTTTGTCTCTGGATGTTGTGTCCGGGATAGCCGTGGATTGGAGCGGTGGCCTCAGGGACTGTGGACGAGTATCCGTCTCTGGGGATTTGTCCCAGCTCCCAAGAGTTTGGGGTCATTTTGTGGGAAGGGTGGAGTCGTGTTGTCTGGCTCATGGGTCTCTCCAAGAAAGGGATTCAAGAGCAAAGCCCCAGGTACGGGCGGGGCGACTGGAAAACTCAAACACTGGTGAGGATTGGGTGCATAGGGGCTTGGCAAGCCCCATATGCGGGCTCTTGGTCCAGGCCCTGACAGGCCTTTCTTTGACATGGGGCTCATGCTGAGGGTCACAGTGTGAATTTGTGCCCAAGCAGCACTCAAGTTTGGGCGTGGCATCAGGGGCCATGAAGGTTTCTCCCACCCTGAAGGTGTGACTCCATGCCAAGAGCAAGCTTGACAGCCATGGGGAAGGAGGAGTTCTGTTTTGTGCTTGCTATACCCAGCTGTGTGGAGAATTGATATAATGTCTAGGTTCAGATATCTGAAAACCAAGGTTAGGAAGAGGTGACGGCATAAGACCATGGCGTGTCCAAAGTGCTGGGTGTGCGGCCAGCTGTCTCCTTGTGTCTCTGGACGTCTGGCTTCAGGCTGTGTCAGGCAGAGCATGAGTGCCCAGAGCAGCATATCCAGTTCGGGGACCGTCGAGGCCCGAGCAGGTGGATCCTCATCTGGGTTTTCTGGAGAGCCCCACAGGGAAACGTTTTTCTTCCGTTGGGCAGACACTGGGCTGGGTTTTGGTTCTGGAGTTCCTGGTCCGGAGGGCTTGTTTGCCAGGAGTGTGAGGAAGGAAGTCTGAAAACACAAGCTAGCGTGAGGTTTGGGACCGAGGGCACGGCAGGGCCACTCTGCAGAGGCTGAATCGAGATCTCCTGCACTGAGGTCATGTCAACTATGAGACGTGCCTCAGGCTAGAGTTTTTGTCCAGCATGGCCTCTTCCTGAAGGGTGTGTGGGCTTCATGAAGCCAGGGAGGTTTGCCTACGATTGGATTTGTGAACTACTCCAAACCTCAAGCTTTCCTTCTGCACGACAGTCGAGTCCTATTGGATGGTTCCAGGAGGCCCCATACGGAAAGACTCGAGAGCAGGTGTCTAAGCATGGATGCCTGGGAACGCCACCTCATATTCCCACTCTTTAGGCAGGACAAGGCAGGCTCAATCTGCAGGCTCCTGGGTGAGCTACCCAGTGAAGAGAGTTGAAATGGACTCTCCTGAAGATGAGTCCTACTGGGGCTTGGTGGCCTGGGAGACCTTGGAATGTGGAGGTGGCTCAGGGACTCTGCAGGGTTTTCCAAACTGAGGTGTTTGACACAGCTCCAACAGGGAAGCTTCCCATGTGGAGACGAGAGGAGTTCTGTTCAGTGCCTCAGGAAAGCCCCATATCCTGTTCTTTGAACCAAAGCCTCTGAGGAGTAACACCTGGAACCCAAAGCAAGAGTTGAGATTACGGCCTAAGGGCCTGTCCGGCTCAACCTTCTATCTCTGTTGACATCTGTGTGCATGCCTTCGTGGAGGTAGCTGCTCAGCTTGTGTCCGAATGCCCCTGTGTGTCCAGGGAGCCTCCCAGTAGTGGGATATCCTCGGGGGCCTTGAGGTTTCTCATATTCTGGAGGTGTGTGTCCAAAGGAATGGACACAGTTTCCCAGGAGAGAGCAGGCACGGTCCTGTGGTATGGCTCCAGAGGACCCAGCCTAGAGGCTGTGTTTGCCAGGGCTGTGGGGACAGATGTCTGAAAAAGCAAACTTGGCTCAGCTAGTGGCCAAGGTAATGGCAGGACTGATCTCCAGTCCGTGAGGGGAGATCCTCTGGATATCAAAGGAGGGCAAGTGGGAGGCAGTCACTCAGGATTTTGTCTCTGGGTGTTGCGTTCACAGTGTCCGGTCAGGGTAGGGGTTGTCTCAGAGGCCGAGGAAGAGCCTTCCTCTCGGGGGATTGTCCAAGCTCCCAAGTGTTTGGGTTCATTCTGTGGGAAGGGAAGAGTACTGTTTTCTGCCACAGGGGACCCCCCAGGAGAGGGACTCTAGACCACAGCAGTGGGTTCCCTCAACTGGAATACACACCATCTAGTTAGTCCTGGGTGCCTATGGGCATGGCAAGCCACATATGCGGGCTCTTGGTCCAGTCACTGAGAGGCGTTACTTGAATAAGGTACTCACGCTGAGGGTCACAATGTGTGTTTGTGCCCAAGGCGGCCCTAACGCTTGGGCGTTGCCTCATGGGCCATGTCGTTTTTCCTACACTGAAGGTTTGACTCACTGCCAGCAGCAAGGTTTCTTGCCATGGGGAAGGAGGGGTTCTGATTTGTGCATCAGGTTCCCCCCTGTGCAGGGATTGGAGATAAGGTCTAGGATCCGATGACTGAAAGCCCAGGTTGGGAATGGATGGTGGCCTAAGGCAGTGGCGGGTCCAATGTGCTGGGTGTGCAGCCAGCTGTGTCGGTGTCTGTTGGAAGGTCTGGGCTCAGGCTATTTGCGACAGAGCATCAGTGTTTAAGGTAGCCTATGCAATTGGGGTGTTGCCGAGGGCCAAGCAGTTTGATCCTCATTTGGGGTTTCTGGGCAGCACCATGGACAATGTTTTTCTCCTGGGAGGCAGGCAGAGTGCTTCAGTGTGGCCCCAGAATTCCCAGTAGGGAGGGTTTGTGTGCCAGGAGTGTGAGGACGGAAGTCTAAAAACACAAGCTAGGGTGAGGATTGGAGCCAAGGGCAGAGCAGGTCCACTCTGCAGAGGCTGAATCAAAATCTCCTGCATCTGAAGTCAGGCTGAGGATCAGATGTTGGCTGAGGCTGGAGTATGTGTCCATGATGGCACCTTCATGAAGCGGGGGCCTCATGAGGCCAAGGAAGTTTTCCCACGCTGAGTTTGGAGGTTGCCCCAAACCACAAGGTTTCCTTCTGCGGGACATTCGAGTCCTGTTGCTTGGCTCCAGGACATACCATATGGAAGGACTGGAGAGCAGGGTTCGAAGGATGGATCCCTGTACAGCATTCCTCGCATTCCAATTGGCCATTAGCGACAAGATATGTTTGATCTGCTGCCTCTGGGGCACGCTACCCAGGGGGCTGAGTTGAAATGGCCTCTCCTGAGGATGCGTCATAATGTGCGTTTGGGTCCATGGAGACCTTGGAATGTGCTGGTTGTTCGGTGGCCCTGCGGAACTCTCCTACCTGAAGGGTTTGATACATCCCCAGTAAGAAAGCTGCCCATGTGGAGACGAGAGATGCTTGGTTTGGTGCCTCAGAAAAGCCCCATGTGCCGGTCTACGAAAACAGTCCTCTGAGAACGGACACATGGAAACAAAGCTAAGGTTCAGATCAGGGCCTGGGGGCCTGTCCATTTCAACCTTCTGTCTCTGGGGACACTGTCTGAGAGTCTAAGTGGAGATAGTTGCTCTGCTGGTGTCAGAGAGCCCCTCTTAGTCCAGGGTGGCCTACCTATTGATGGCCTCAGGGGCCTTGGAGCTTTTCCCTAAACTGTAGGGTTGTGGTCAATGGATTGGACACACTTTCCTTAGAGAGGGCCGGCACAATCTTTCGCTGTGGCTTCAGAGGCCCTAGCCTGGAGGTTGTGTGGGTCCATGCTGTGGGCACAGAAGTCTGAAAACACAAAGTCAGCTTATGAGTGGCGCCTAGGGTATGACAGGCCGGATGTACAGCCCGAGAGGGAGCTCCTGGGCCTCTGAAACAAGGGCGAGTGGAAGGCGTTCCTTCAGGCTTTTGTCTCTGGATGTTGTGTCCGGGATAGCCGTGGATTGGAGCGGTGGCCTCAGGGACTGTGGACGAGTATCCCTCTCTGGGGATTTGTCCCAGCTCCCAAGAGTTTGGGGTCATTTTGTGGGAAGGGTGGAGTCGTGTTGTCTGGCTCATGGGTCTCTCCAAGAAAGGGATTCAAGAGCAAAGCCCCAGGTACGGGCGGGGCGACTGGAAAACTCAAACACTGGTGAGGATTGGGTGCATAGGGGCTTGGCAAGCCCCATATGCGGGCTCTTGGTCCAGGCCCTGACAGGCCTTTCTTTGACATGGGGCTCATGCTGAGGGTCACAGTGTGAATTTGTGCCCAAGCAGCACTCAAGTTTGGGCGTGGCATCAGGGGCCATGAAGGTTTCTCCCACCCTGAAGGTGTGACTCCATGCCAAGAGCAAGCTTGACAGCCATGGGGAAGGAGGAGTTCTGTTTTGTGCTTGCTATACCCAGCTGTGTGGAGAATTGATATAATGTCTAGGTTCAGATATCTGAAAACCAAGGTTAGGAAGAGGTGACGGCATAAGACCATGGCGTGTCCAAAGTGCTGGGTGTGCGGCCAGCTGTCTCCTTGTGTCTCTGGACGTCTGGCTTCAGGCTGTGTCAGGCAGAGCATGAGTGCCCAGAGCAGCATATCCAGTTCGGGGACCGTCGAGGCCCGAGCAGGTGGATCCTCATCTGGGTTTTCTGGAGAGCCCCACAGGGAAACGTTTTTCTTCCGTTGGGCAGACACTGGGCTGGGTTTTGGTTCTGGAGTTCCTGGTCCGGAGGGCTTGTTTGCCAGGAGTGTGAGGAAGGAAGTCTGAAAACACAAGCTAGCGTGAGGTTTGGGACCGAGGGCACGGCAGGCCCACTCTGCAGAGGCTGAATCGAGATCTCCTGCACTGAGGTCATGTCAACTATGAGACGTGCCTCAGGCTAGAGTTTTTGTCCAGCATGGCCTCTTCCTGAAGGGTGTGGGGGCTTCATGAAGCCAGGGAGGTTTGCCTACGATGGGATTTGTGAACTACTCCAAACCTCAAGCTTTCCTTCTGCACGACAGTCGAGTCCTATTGGATGGTTCCAGGAGGCCCCATACGGAAAGACTCGAGAGCAGGTGTCTACGCATGGATGCCTGGGAACGCCACCTCATATTCCCACTCTTTAGGCAGGACAAGGCAGGCTCAATCTGCAGGCTCCTGGGTGAGCTACCCAGTGAAGAGAGTTGAAATGGACTCTCCTGAAGATGAGTCCTACTGGGGCTTGGTGGCCTGGGAGACCTTGGAATGTGGAGGTGGCTCAGGGACTCTGCAGGGTTTTCCAAACTGAGGTGTTTGACACAGCTCCAACAGGGAAGCTTCCCATGTGGAGACGAGAGGAGTTCTGTTCAGTGCCTCAGGAAAGCCCCATATCCTGTTCTTTGAACCAAAGCCTCTGAGGAGTAACACCTGGAACCCAAAGCAAGAGTTGAGATTACGGCCTAAGGGCCTGTCCGGCTCAACCTTCTATCTCTGTTGACATCTGTGTGCATGCCTTCGTGGAGGTAGCTGCTCAGCTTGTGTCCGAATGCCCCTGTGTGTCCAGGGAGCCTCCCAGTAGTGGGATATCCTCGGGGGCCTTGAGGTTTCTCATATTCTGGAGGTGTGTGTCCAAAGGAATGGACACAGTTTCCCAGGAGAGAGCAGGCACGGTCCTGTGGTATGGCTCCAGAGGACCCAGCCTAGAGGCTGTGTTTGCCAGGGCTGTGGGGACAGATGTCTGAAAAAGCAAACTTGGCTCAGCTAGTGGCCAAGGTAATGGCAGGACTGATCTCCAGTCCGTGAGGGGAGATCCTCTGGATATCAAAGGAGGGCAAGTGGGAGGCAGTCACTCAGGATTTTGTCTCTGGGTGTTGCGTTCACAGTGTCCGGTCAGGGTAGGGGTTGTCTCAGAGGCCGAGGAAGAGCCTTCCTCTCGGGGGATTGTCCAAGCTCCCAAGTGTTTGGGTTCATTCTGTGGGAAGGGAAGAGTACTGTTTTCTGCCACAGGGGACCCCCCAGGAGAGGGACTCTAGACCACAGCAGTGGGTTCCCTCAACTGGAATACACACCATCTAGTTAGTCCTGGGTGCCTATGGGCATGGCAAGCCACATATGCGGGCTCTTGGTCCAGTCACTGAGAGGCGTTACTTGAATAAGGTACTCACGCTGAGGGTCACAATGTGTGTTTGTGCCCAAGGCGGCCCTAATGCTTGGGCGTTGCCTCATGGGCCATGTCGTTTTTCCTACACTGAAGGTTTGACTCACTGCCAGCAGCAAGGTTTCTTGCCATGGGGAAGGAGGGGTTCTGATTTGTGCATCAGGTTCCCCCCTGTGCAGGGATTGGAGATAAGGTCTAGGATCCGATGACTGAAAACCCAGGTTGGGAATGGATGGTGGCCTAAGGCAGTGGCGGGTCCAATGTGCTGGGTGTGCAGCCAGCTGTGTCGGTGTCTGTTGGAAGGTCTGGGCTCAGGCTATTTGCGACAGAGCATCAGTGTTTAAGGTAGCCTATGCAATTGGGGTGTTGCCGAGGGCCAAGCAGTTTGATCCTCATTTGGGGTTTCTGGGCAGCACCATAGACAATGTTTTTCTCCTGGGAGGCAGGCAGAGTGCTTCAGTGTGGCCCCGGAATTCCCAGTAGGGAGGGTTTGTGGGCCAGGAGTGTGAGGACGGAAGTCTAAAAACACAAGCTAGGGTGAGGATTGGAGCCAAGGGCAGAGCAGGTCCACTCTGCAGAGGCTGAATCAAAATCTCCTGCATCTGAAGTCAGGCTGAGGATCAGACGTTGGCTGAGGCTGGAGTATGTGTCCATGATGGCACCTTCATGAAGCGGGGGCCTCATGAGGCCAAGGAAGTTTTCCCACGCTGAGTTTGGAGGTTGCCCCAAACCACAAGGTTTCCTTCTGCGGGACATTCGAGTCCTGTTGCTTGGCTCCAGGACATACCATATGGAAGGACTGGAGAGCAGGGTTCGAAGGATGGATCCCTGTACAGCATTCCTCGCATTCCAATTGGCCATTAGCGACAAGATATGTTTGATCTGCTGCCTCTGGGGCACGCTACCCAGGGGGCTGAGTTGAAATGGCCTCTCCTGAGGATGCTTCATAATGTGCGTTTGGGTCCATGGAGACCTTGGAATGTGCTGGTTGTTCGGTGGCCCTGCGGAAATCTTTTCCCTGAAGGGTTTGATACATCCCCAGTAAGAAAGCTGCCCATGTGGAGACGAGAGATGCTTGGTTTGGTGCCTCAGAAAAGCCCCATGTGCCGGTCTACGAAAACAGTCCTCTGAGAACGGACACATGGAAACAAAGCTAAGGTTCAGATCAGGGCCTGAGGTCCTGTCCATTTCAACCTTCTGTCTCTGGGGACACTGTCTGAGAGTCTAAGTGGAGATAGTTGCTCTGCTGGTGTCAGAGAGCCCCTCTTAGTCCAGGGTGGCCTACCTATTGATGGCCTCAGGGGCCTTGGAGCTTTTCCCTAAACTGTAGGGTTGTGGTCAATGGATTGGACACACTTTCCTTAGAGAGGGCCGGCACAATCTTTCGCTGTGGCTTCAGAGGCCCTCGCCTGGAGGTTGTGTGGGTCCATGCTGTGGGCACAGAAGTCTGAAAACACAAAGTCAGCTTATGAGTGGCGCCTAGGGTATGACAGGCCGGATGTACAGCCCGAGAGGGAGCTCCTGGGCCTCTGAAACAAGGGCGAGTGGAAGGCGTTCCTTCAGGCTTTTGTCTCTGGATGTTGTGTCCGGGATAGCCGTGGATTGGAGCGGTGGCCTCAGGGACTGTGGACGAGTATCCCTCTCTGGGGATTTGTCCCAGCTCCCAAGAGTTTGGGGTCATTTTGTGGGAAGGGTGGAGTCGTGTTGTCTGGCTCATGGGTCTCTCCAAGAAAGGGATTCAAGAGCAAAGCCCCAGGTACGGGCGGGGCGACTGGAAAACTCAAACACTGGTGAGGATTGGGTGCATAGGGGCTTGGCAAGCCCCATATGCGGGCTCTTGGTCCAGGCCCTGACAGGCCTTTCTTTGACATGGGGCTCATGCTGAGGGTCACAGTGTGAATTTGTGCCCAAGCAGCACTCAAGTTTGGGCGTGGCATCAGGGGCCATGAAGGTTTCTCCCACCCTGAAGGTGTGACTCCATGCCAAGAGCAAGCTTGACAGCCATGGGGAAGGAGGAGTTCTGTTTTGTGCTTGCTATACCCAGCTGTGTGGAGAATTGATATAATGTCTAGGTTCAGATATCTGAAAACCAAGGTTAGGAAGAGGTGACGGCATAAGACCATGGCGTGTCCAAAGTGCTGGGTGTGCGGCCAGCTGTCTCCTTGTGTCTCTGGACGTCTGGCTTCAGGCTGTGTCAGGCAGAGCATGAGTGCCCAGAGCAGCATATCCAGTTCGGGGACCGTCGAGGCCCGAGCAGGTTGATCCTCATCTGGGTTTTCTGGAGAGCCCCACAGGGAAACGTTTTTCTTCCGTTGGGCAGACACTGGGCTGGGTTTTGGTTCTGGAGTTCCTGGTCCGGAGGGCTTGTTTGCCAGGAGTGTGAGGAAGGAAGTCTGAAAACACAAGCTAGCGTGAGGTTTGGGACCGAGGGCACGGCAGGCCCACTCTGCAGAGGCTGAATCGAGATCTCCTGCACTGAGGTCATGTCAACTATGAGACGTGCCTCAGGCTAGAGTTTTTGTCCAGCATGGCCTCTTCCTGAAGGGTGTGGGGGCTTCATGAAGCCAGGGAGGTTTGCCTACGATGGGATTTGTGAACTACTCCAAACCTCAAGCTTTCCTTCTGCACGACAGTCGAGTCCTATTGGATGGTTCCAGGAGGCCCCATACGGAAAGACTCGAGAGCAGGTGTCTACGCATGGATGCCTGGGAACGCCACCTCATATTCCCACTCTTTAGGCAGGACAAGGCAGGCTCAATCTGCAGGCTCCTGGGTGAGCTACCCAGTGAAGAGAGTTGAAATGGACTCTCCTGAAGATGAGTCCTACTGGGGCTTGGTGGCCTGGGAGACCTTGGAATGTGGAGGTGGCTCAGGGACTCTGCAGGGTTTTCCAAACTGAGGTGTTTGACACAGCTCCAACAGGGAAGCTTCCCATGTGGAGACGAGAGGAGTTCTGTTCAGTGCCTCAGGAAAGCCCCATATCCTGTTCTTTGAACCAAAG